>NC_059347.1:39942500-40246250 GCF_019703515.2 Myxocyprinus asiaticus | reverse complement strand
TATTGTAATTGATACATATTAGGTTGCAGTTTGCTTGTATATTTTCATACAGGTTTACCACTTACCCCTTTACTTTTGCACTTACTTCCATCGAAAGTGCCATAGTAGAAACTATAGTGAAAACCAGGGACAAAAAATGGTTCAAGGAACAAAAACGAAAACGAACAAACATTTTTGCAGAACGCAACCAAAAATGGGAACAAAGGCCGTTTCAATTGTTCCAGACTGAAAACGTTATTTTTAAATGCTGGTAACCAGTTTATAACCTGTTAATTTAATTCCGATATATTTTTATAAAACCAAAGACTAAATGGTTTATCACAGTACATTTTCAGAAACTACACGACTTCCTGTAGCCCAAAAAATGGGGCTTCACTCTCTTTAGTTAAACATGAAAATCATGTGCTTTGAAACTGAAGGAAACTGCATCATCACACATATCTTTCTCTTAATGCACATCATTGTAGATGTAGCCTTCCATGTCATCCGGAAGACCTTTTTGGCAACTATATAAAATTACTAAAAATACATGCACAATTAATCCAGATGCAAGGAAAAATATTGAGGAAGAAAGTACATTTCTCATTTGTTTTCATGTCTTCACTGAATTATTGTTAGATATGATTAATTAATACATATACGATGCTGCCAGGTTCGACCGAGAAGCATGCAGATCTGTAATTAAAACAAAGAATTAAAATAAAATAATTAAACAATTATTAAATAATAATAAAAAATTTGTCCCACATAATATAACATTTAGTCCAAATGTGCGCAGTGTGTGTATGTATGCAGGAGAGAGAGATTTTGGCTATTAATTGATTTTAGGTGGCCAAATGAATATTTTAAATATTTTTCAGGATATTTTTTAGTATTAAGAATACATTTATTGAAAAAACTTTATTTTATATAGGTTACTGTACACTATGCTTGTTATGATTTTATGCTGATAATTCCCCCACTTAACCACAAAAATTGGTTATTTTCACTTATTTTGGGTGAGGCAAGTCTCTTATTTTGACCTTGTTTCTTTGCAGACCTGGCAACACTGCAACTGGTATATCACTCAACCTTAGCACAGAGTAATTTCATTTTAAAAAGAATGTTAATAACAGTTCTTTTATTTTGGTCTAACTGGTTACCAATTAGAAATTAGACAGGGGAACACTCAAACTAGAAAGAAAAAATACTATTTCTGCTCAGAATGAACTGAAATGAAAAACATTTCTTTTTTTAGTCCCTGGTGAAAACACAGAAAAGCCCTCTTGCTTTTAACGATAAAATATCACTTTAGACACTTAGACATTTTTAATCACCTTTATGCCTTCACTTGTTCACTTAAATAGTCCTGCATTGTGACATTTTAATTTTTAAAAGTACAAACTCCACATAGTCTCTCAATTAATATGATGAACATGGACAGAATAAATGAACATGGAAGTATACAAAAACATAAGAAATGTAATCACTAGTAAAACTTTACCTCTTAACTTAAAAAGAATCAAAGAATGTCTTTACTTTCTACTGTGGTCATTTTCAAGGATCACTAAGAGACTGCACATTTTAAAAGGGGCTTTGAACTCAATAATTGGTATAATAAAGTAGACTTTATTTAGGTAAAGGGTTTTTTTTTCTTCTTCTTCTCAACATTGTTAAAACAAATTTAAAAAAATATATCCGATATTGCCAAAATATTTTTTTATTGTGCCTCTATCTGATACTTTTTTATTTTTATATTTTGATTGGCAGTTCAGGGTTAATACACACCACATGACAGTTTTCATATAATATAAACGTTTATGTTTTTAGAAAAAACTTTTTTTCTTTCTATTCTAATGATAACAATGTGAGAATTTTTATTTTTATTTTTATTAGATTACAGTAATTGATTGTAGTGGACATGAAGAAGGGCATGAACATCTAAATGACAGACAAATATAATACATCAAGGCTGACATTTCAGTTCTGTTTTTTTCTACACATATATTATTTTTGCAAGTTAAATATGCAATGTATATATTACATACAGTATGTGCTTATTAGTTAATATAGATCATTGATTGAAATTAAGAATATTATCATTTATCTCAAGCTTAGGAGGCTTTCGGTTTTGGTACAGTTAACGTTTTTGATATCAGATTAATAGACAATCATATAAGTGATTTTTTTTTTTTCATTTACCTTAAGTAAGGCAAGGTTACTATTTATGTTCTGTTTGTATATATGATTTTTTTGTTCTTAGTTCTGATTTTATGTTTGATTCTAGGCAGCTTGCTGTTTATGCAAGATGAGTAAGCATATGTGTGAGTGAATTTGGCGGGATGTTTGCTCCACAGCGACTCTCTTTGCAGTACCTCTCCTAGGGTCACTGAGTGCATGCTTTTACCCAGAATCCGTTAGCATAGTCTTTCAGTCAAACGAAAAACATGCTGCTCCTTTAAGAGCATGAAACAGGAGCCAGCTGTGTGTGCCCCTACCAGAAACACACAGTCAGCCAAGAGAGAAGGAGATGGGGTTTGGTGGGGGGGTGTAGGGCTTCAGAGGGGTGAGGTGGATAGAGTGAAAAGAAGGTAATATAGAAAAAAGAAGAGGAAGAGTGTGAGTGAGGGAGAGAGTAAAGCCAGAAATGAGGGACAAACAGGGAGGGAGGAAAAGGGAACCAGGGAGGAGGGAAACAGGAGAGAGAAGCCAGCAGGGGTCGAACAACAGAGCAAAATGGCAGAAAAGAGAAAGAAATGTTTCAGTTCTCTGCTTCCCTACACAAAGCTGTGCAGAAGCCATTATTCATATTGTAATACGGGTGTTAGTTTGTCGTGCTGAAAGGAAACAGTCGCTGTTGTTACTAGGAGAAGAAAGGTGCAGTCCTCACTTATTGGTCACAAGAAGTAGCTCCATTATCCAATCAGAGAGCTCCGGCATCAGCAAGAGATGGAGAGGGCCACACTAGAAGACCTGATTAATATATTAGCAGTATTTTATGGGATAAATAACTCTGGGAGTAAAATGTATTGATGAAACAATGGTAAGGATTGAGTGTGTATGTGTGAGCGTGTCCAGGTTGCTGTTCATGCATTGTTATGGAATATGCTTGATGAGCATGTTTATGAATGAGTATAGAGGTCAGAACATATAAGTAATATTTCCCTTGTAAATCTTTTTTTTTTTTTTTCTCAAAATACAGTGTAAATTCCCAAAAGTTATTAACAACAGTGCATGCAATTTCTGGTTTTAGAATATTTTTTAAATCATGCTTGAATTTTGTATGTTATAAATATGTAATAACATCTTTATTTATAACAATTTAACTAAAGTGAAGTCCTGTAACATTGTAATCACATTAGTAATGAAGAGTAGGCCCGATCAATCATATGCATGTAAAGTCACAAAATTTTGGCCTAAAGGTTCATTATAGTAGCTGTTCTCTATAGTTGTTAAAGGGTTAGTTCACCCATAAATGAAAATTCTCTCATCATTTACTCACCCTCATGATATCCCAGGGTGTATGACTCTCTTTCTTCACCAGAACACATTTAAAGAAAAATAGAAAAATATCTTAGTTCAGTAGGTCATAGTGGATGGTGATCTGACTTTTGAAACTCCAAAAATCACAGACAATCAGCATAAACGTCATCCATATGACTCCAGCAGTTAATTTAATGTCTTCTAAAGCGACACGATCGCGTTTGGTGTGAAAAAGATCAATATTTTACCCTTTTTATCCGTAACGTCACACCCCCTCTACCAGCTGTGCAATCTGACGTGCAAAAATAACTCACTCCATGGGGCACTGCAGAGGAATTTAGACCACTCATGAAAAGGTTAAGTACTTTTTAACTCTAAATCATTGCTTCTGGTCAGAGGTATGCACATGTGACATAATCGCGTTGGCACGTGAGACACGCGAGAACTGACGCACGTTCAACACACCAGGATGAGCAGCTCTATTTATATCTGAGTAGTATGGAACACAAGCTTCATTGGTTTTGGTTTAGATCTGTATTTGTATCTGTTTCTTTACTCATAATGGTGCGTTTGTGTGCTTATCCTGCATGTCTCAACCGAGAGAAGAACATGAGATGACACACAAGAGACCACGTGAACTCAGCGCTCTCGTGAAGCTTACTGGAAGCAATGGATTATAGTTAAAAAGTACTTAAATATTGATATTTTTTTGCAACAAAATTTGCAAAAAAAATTTGTGTCACTTTAGAAGACATTAATTTAACCACTGGAGTCATATGGATGATGTTTATGCTGACTGTCTGTGATTTTTGGAGCTTCAAAAGTCTGATCACTATCCACTTGCATTTTAAGGACCTATTGAGCTGAGATATTTTTCTATTTTTCTTCAAATGTGTTCTGCTGAAGAAAGAAAGTTGTACACACCTGGGATATCATGAGGGAGAGTAAATAATGAGAGAATTTAAATTTTTGGGTGAACTATCCCTTTAAAAGGCAACCATAGCATTAAGCAGCAGTGTGTTGTTAGCAAGTTTGTTCAGTAGGAATAGTGGAATGCCATGCCAAGTTTTGGTCCAGTCTTTCATCTAGCCATTTTGTGCCTTGTTTTCTAAATAAATGTTGTTTTGGAGATATGGAATATTAATTCGTTAGATCCATTTTTCTACTATCCCCAAGTTGTAGAAAACTTAGCACAAGTTTGGAAGTGTGCCATTCAGACTTCATATTTTTCCACCTTTTCTTGAACATGGTAGTTCCCTGTGAATCACACTGGAAGCCTGTTGTGGTTTTACAGACAGAGTGTTTTACATTCACATTCTGTTAGCCAATAGATGTGAAAGTTATTTATCTGTAGAAATTAGCAAAAAAGCGCCAAGTTCTTTATTAAACACTTTTTATTTTTTTGTATTGTAAGCATTGAGCAGAACATATAACTGGTCTTTATATGACAAACACTTACAGTAATATTGTGTCTTTAAAAATGAATTCAAATATGTTTTTTACACACTAATTATAAAAGCTTCCATCTCATTGTATGTCATTGTACATAGTCATTTCAGTCTATGTCAATGTGTTCATGTGTTCTATTGAAAGCCTGATCTCATGAAATTTCTGTGACTGTGGCAACATCTTTGCAAAATGAAAATATGTGGTTCATTACATGTATAACTGCAGTTTAGAGGTGAAATGTCCACTGAGGGGCGTTAAAAGCAAGTGAAATGTTCTCCCAAAAAAGATGAGGTTTTCAAGGGTAATGCTCTATTAAATTAACATAACCTAACTTCCGAACCTTAACATTTAACCGAAACCTAACCCATAGTGTCATAAAAAGCAAATATGAAATGAAAGAGAATTAAATATAAAAACCTCATCTGTTTTTCTAGTTTTAAATAAACAAAATGTCATCCCTACCCTAAATCCCCTACCTAAACCAAACCGATATTGTCATAAAAGCAGTTGTGAGATGAAAAACAGAATAGCTGAATCAACCACACCAGTTCGCTTCTTTGACAATTACCGCATAGTTGAAACATTCATTAAAGAGCACCTATTATAGTTTTCCAAATATTACCTTTCATGTAGTGTGTTATATAGCTGTTTGTGAATGTAAAAATGTCTGCAAAGTTTCAAAAATCAAAGTGTACGACAAATGGTGTTATTGACTCCCAAAAGAAAGAACCGATTCTGAACACCTGAAACGAGTCGTTAGTAATTCCAGACATACTTCCTGTACTGACCTACGTAATTTGGTAACAAAAAACCCGCATCTGGTCTTCATTGGCTGCTCGCGAACAGATTTGACCCGCCCTCAAACACTACACTAAGCGGTAGACCAATCACAACAGACTGGGACCTCTGACCAATCAGAGCAGAGAAGGCACTCTGAAAGGAGGAGTTTAGAATGAATCCTTTAGAACGGATCATTGAACGAGTCATTTTTTACACTGGAAAAAAAGGTAATTAAAGTGTTTTTTGACCTTGGATGCATGTAAATCTATTGTATGAGACCTTTAAAACAAAATTAGGCAGGTTTAAAAACCATAAGAGGTGCTCTTTATAAATGTTTTGTCAGATATGAAAGGAGAGGAGAATTTATGCATGCAGGTGCTTCGACCAAAAAGTCGTGGATGCACCTGCGATTTATATATTTATAGTTATTATAGTTATTTTGCCTATTTATTTTATGAATATCTGTTAGTTCTGCTGTTAAAAGGGCAGAGCTTTAGCATCCATATATCCTTATAAATCTCGTCCGATTGGGTCACATGGACACTAAGCAGCCACTGTAAAATAAATAAATAAATGAATATATTTTTCAATTATTTTCTTGAATAGTATTTTTTGTCATGTTTTCTATTAAAAATATCTAAACATTCTTAAAACTAGGTGCAGTATATTTACTTGACAAGCAAATGGCACAAGATAATAAGTCTTGTTTTGAGAGAAAACTAACTTAATTTAGGATGGTTTATGACAAGAAAAAAGTACAATGGGGTAAGAAAAAAAATTTAATTCAAAGGGAACAAGTTTATTTTTCTTAGACCATTGGCGGATTTTTTTCTGGTTTTAAGCATAAAGTTCACTTAATTTAGTCAGATTTCTTTAAAATCAAGACAAAATATCTTATGCCATTTTGCTTTTCAAGTAAATACAGTATATCTTATTTTAAGAATGTTTAGATATTTTTACTGGAAAGTGAGACAAAAATGGCAATTAAGAAAATATAATTATTATTTGCAGTGTAATTATAAATGGGTTCTTTAACCCTGAGTTGACTAATAGCTCAGACAACGTACTTACTAGTCGACTTTCCTACATTTACCTGCAAATTAAGTTTTACAGTGTGAAACAGTTCAGTTAAGTCAAACACAACTGTTCTTCAATAAAAGTCAGATCCCCTCTGGCTAAACAACATGAATATAATGCCAATATTAGTTATTTGTGTGCAGTGCAAGTCTTGGTTTAAAATTTGTAAACTAAGTGTTAAGGTCAGTGTTTAAAAAAAGATTTTTTATGAACTGTAAGATTAATGACTAATGTCTTTGAAGTCCATCCTGGATTAACTGCAGAAGTTCACATAGATGCATTGTCCTTTGTTAGTTGGCTGATGAAGGCTTTTGTTAGCAATTAAATTATTGTCTTTTTGTTCCATTTCAAGAGTGTAGTCCATCAATAGACAAAGGTGATGCAGTCAGAGATCAATGAGGTGTATCGCAGTTCAACCGGCAGGTCATTTCAGTGAGGTTCGGTGGGGTCCATCATAAGTCCAAAGTTCAGGCAGTGGCTTATGAAGTATCCGATGTCTTACAGTTGGAGTTGGCATCAGTTCATCCTCTAAAGTCCATCGCAAAAGACTGAAGTGATTTCTGGCTAGCACCAGCTGTAATTTGTCGTCATCACTCAGAGACACGTAGTAGTGGAGTCCGACACCAAGCAGGAATGGCGCTAGATCTGGCCGGCTCTGGTAACCTCAGGATATGAATCCCGACATGGAAACATGGAAACAAATAGAATAATATTAGCATAGATGCCATTAAATTTTATGCAGAGTTATAGATCATGATAGACGTTTCTTGGTTCCGGCAGACCTATTTAAAGCAGCCTAATTGTGAGTTGATGGATAAATTAGGTGTATGCCTGGCTAAATAGATGAGTCTTTAGTCTAGACTTAAACTGAGTGAGTGTGTATGCATCCCGAACAGTGTTAGGAAGACTATTCCATAGTTTAGGTGCCAAGTAGGGAAAGGATCTACCTCCTTTTGTAGATTTTGATATTCTAGGAACTATTAACAAGCCATAATTTTGTGATTGTAATGAACGTGGTGGAATATAGAGTGTCAGAAGGTCACTTAAGTACTGTGGAGCTAGACCATTCAAAGCTTTGTATGTAGTTAACAGAATTTTAAAATTAATACGAAATTTAACAGGTAGCCAAGGTAACGACAATAAAATGGGGCTAATATGATCATATTTCTTGGTTCTAGTCAGCACTCTGGCAGCTGCATTTTGAATCAATTGCAGTTTATTTATTGAACTTGCAGTACATCCTCCCAGTAATGCATTAAAATAATCTAGTCTTAAGGCCATGAACGCATGAATTAGTTTTTCAGCATCAACAACAGAGAGCATGTGTCATAACTTAGCAATATTTCTGAGGTGGAAGAATGCTGTTCTACAAACATTGGACATTTTATTTTCATAGTACAGATTGGTATCAAATATAACACCTAAGTTCTTCACTGTAGAAGATGACATAACAGTACATCCATCCAGAGTCAAATGATATTTTAGCTGCTTATTTTTTTTAGAGGTTTTTGGTCCAATAATTAGTACCTCTGTTTTGTCAGAATTAAGTAGAAGGAAATTTCTGGCCATCCAATCTTTGATTCCATTGATACACTGCTAATTTGAAGAATTGTGAATTTTCATTGGGTTTAGAAGAAATATAAAGTTGGGTGTTGTCGGCATAACAATGGAAACTTATCCCATGATTCCTGATAATATCTCCCAGGGGAAGCATGTATAAGGAGAACAGCAGAGGCCCTAAAACTGATCCCTGTGGCACTCCATACTTAACTTTTGTTTGATTTGACAATTCCTCATTTACACATACAAAGTGGTAGTGGTCTGATAAATAGGACCTAAACCACGCTAATGCAAGTCCACTAATGCCAACATAATTCTCTAGCCTATTCAAGAGAATGTTGTGATCTGTCGTGTCAAAGGTAGCACTAAGATCTAAAAGCACTAGAAGAGAAATGCTGCCACGATCAGGTGATAAAAGCAAGTAATTTGGAACTCTGATAAGTGCAGGCCTAAATCCTGAATGAACATAGTTGGGAGGATACTACCTTTTCTAGTATTTTCGACATAAATGGTAGATTTGAAATCGGTCTGTAATTAGCCAATTCACCATTTGTACCATGGTGCGGGGCTTTTTTCTTGAATTTTCTTTAATCGAAGGGGAGGCGACTCTATCATAAGTGCTAGAGAAGACTGTATTTATATTTTCTGTTATTACATCAAGTTCTTCTAGACTTTCTGGCTTACTGAGTGAAGCTATCTTTAGTGGTCGATAGAATAGTTCTACCTGAATGATAGCGTGGTGTAGATTGAGTGACATTAGCTGATCGCAGCAAACAAGAGACAAGGTAATGGTCTGAGATGTCATTGCTCTGTGGTAGAATATCTATAGAATCAACATCAACTCCATATGACAGAATTAAATCTAGCGTATAATTATGGTGATGAGTTGGTCCTGTCACATTTTGTCTGAATCCAAGAAAGTTGAGAATATTGATAAATGCTAATCCCAATGTGTCATTTTAATTATCTATTTGAATGCTGAAGTCACCAACAATTAAAACTCTATCTACATTAACTATGTGATCTATATACTGTAGCAAGGGCAAAAAGAGATTTTTTATTTATATCTGATGGTGTCACATTAAGCATTATTAGTTCAAAAGACAAACTTATATCCTGTCCTCTGAGTAACACCAGAAACTTCACTGTAAATTGTAGCAATACTTCAGACGTTTCATGATTACAACAATAACCTTTGGGAGTGGATTCATTTAAACTAATATATACATCCAGTTTAATCCAGGTTTCAGTCAAACAGAGCACATCCAAATTATGATCTGTAATAATTTCATTTACAATTAGAGTTTTGGTAGAAAGAGATCTAATGTTTAGTAGCCCTACCTTTATATGATGTTTATCTTCAATTTTATTGTTTTTTTTTTTCAGGTTTGAGCTTAATAAAAAAATTTCTAAATGATTTATAAAACAATCTTCTAAATGCTAGAATTTTGTGTTTGGTAATTTGGGGAACAGACGCAGTCTCTATATGATATCTAGGTGATATAGTCTCTATTTGTTGTAGTTTATGTGACCTGTGTGACGTCTCAAGGCAGCTAGCAGACGTTTGGATTAACCAGTTTGTCTGCTTCCTGACCTGGGCCTCAGTTAGTCAAATGCTATCAAATTACTAGAGAGGAGAGCGACACCTTCCCTGGAGGGATGGAGTCCGTCTCTATTTAGCACGTCAGGTCTACCCAAAAAACTCTTCCAATTGTCTATAAATCCTATGCTATTCTCCAGACACCACTCATACATCCAGCCATTCAGTGACACTAATCTACTATAAACCTCATCACCACAATGAGCAGGAAGGGGACCAGAGCACATTACAGTGTCTGACATCGTTTTTGCAAGTTCACACACCTCTTTAATATTATATTTAGTGATCTCCAACTGGCAAAGCTGGACATCGTTAGTGCTGACGTGAATATCAAATTTAGAAAATCTATGTTTAGCATTAGCCAGCACTTGTAAATTTGATCTGATGTCAGACGCTCGAGCCCCAGAAATGCATTTTAAAATGGTGGCTGGAGTCTCTATTTCCACGTTCCTTACAATAGAATCACCAATTATTAAGCCTCTTTCAACATGATTCTCAGTGGGTGCATCACTGAGTGGGGAGAATCGATTGGAAACCCTAACAGGAACAAGAGAGTGGTGTCGCTTTGCTGAGCGAGTATGCCGCTAAGACGTCACCCAAACGCCCTGCTGTGGAAGCTCTACAGCTGGAACCAAAGTATGTGTGGTGCTCGCTGTACTACCCGCATCCGAAACAGTATCTACCGGCTTGTCTTTCTCACTGACCTCCACTAACATTCGGATGTGTGTCTCTAACACATTAACCTTCTTCGTCAGCCTGACTAATTCCTTACATTTATCGCATGTGAATCCCTCACTGCTGAAGGAAGAAGCTATAGTAAACATGTGGCATGCAATGCAGGAACAAATAACATGAGCGGATGCCATGACTTACCGCAACTGTTTGTTGTTGTTGTTGTTGTTATGGTTGTTCTTAAGCCACTGGAAAGAACCACTGGGAAAAGCAGTTCTTTGGTGCTGTGGTTTTGGATCTGGTGTTTTGGTATGTTTCATGTAGTCAGATAGAGGTGATTTTAGATCACTTCAAAAGAACCTGAATCCCTGCTTTAACGTCTCTTCACAGATTACTTTTAATTTCAGGAACATTTTGTGAGCCATCAAATCAGTAAATAAAGTAATTTCAGTATTTGTGACTGCCTTAACTTCACTCTGAAAATCAAAACAGTGTTTTAAGTACCATAAGAAAAGAGTATCAAAGTAGATTGCATTAGCAAAGTTGTGGAAGAAATTTTCCAGCCTTTCCCCAATCTTTTGTTCCCTTCTCTGTAGATATTTGTTTCCGCTGTCTGTGTCAGAGTTGTTTGAAGTGGAGGTACAGCAGTGGGAAGCTTTGAATGCAGGTGTCTGAGTGGGATTTACAGGGCAATAAGGCACACACACACACACACACAGCTGTCTTTGTTGTGGCCACCACCTGGTTAGTGTATTGGTTTACTTCCCGCCGCTTCGTTTGTTCATTCATTTGCTCATTTGTTTGTTTGTTCGTTCATTTATTCATTCGTTCATTCATTCATTCATTCATTCATTCATCTTTCTGTCAACAGACATTGAATGTGGTTACCTTAAAAGGGGTGTGTGAAATCAGAAACAAGCGGAGTGAAGGTCTGGTTTTGTATTTCTCTGTGTGTGATTCTTAGTAGTTAGCAGCATCAGTATCCACACACCCCTCTCTGCTTGCCACCAGTCAGAACACTCTTTAAATCCAGAAAGAGAGGAATGAAGAAACCGGGACAAACAACTCATGCCATGTCTCTCACATAAACACACATACACATACACAGGGACAATAACAGCACTGTGTACGGGGAAAGAAGATCCGGCAGGTCGAGATACCACAGGAGAGCAGTGACTGTCTGTCTGCATCTGCTGGGCTCTGCCTGCTGTTTGATGTGCAGGGATTAGGGGAAATCTGAGAACTCCCAATTTAGCTGAGCCACAGAGATGTTAATATGCAAGAGCAGATATACACTCACACATTGCACACATACATCTAATCGAATGTCTCTGTATGGCTTGAATGAATGCAAAATTGGTTGATAAAGTATTCCAAATATATTGTTTGTTGTACAGAATGAATGCATACAGTTATTTTTTTTTCACATTGAGACTAGTGTCTACTGTCACCTAGTGGACAAAAAAGTAACTTCTTTCGTGTGTATCACTTGCATCTCTTCTTTCTGCTGAATGTTTACAATGTAAACATTTCTTTAAAAAGTAAAAAAATAAAAAATAAAAAACGTATATCAGAATTTGAAATTATTTTTAAAAAATGGGACACTTGGCCGCTTGCCAATTTTCCTCAAACATCTTGAATGTTTTTGTGGAAAGAGATTGTATGAATTTAATCCAGCAGATGGCATGCAAGCCCTGTGTGTAAAACTTTTTATTACAGAGATTGTGATACATTTATGATCATTACATTCAAGTTACAATAATAAATAAGTAAAAAATACAAAATATTATAAATAAATGCAACACATTTTTATTAAAAATATAACATTTATTGTTATATTTCAACCACCGACATTTTAGTGCAGTGGGTGGACTTTTCAGATGGTCCCTGAAAACAAACTTCAAACATACAGTAAAACTACCCTGCTTAGAATTAGCTGTCTGCCCATGAAAAATTATTTTTCATAGAAGCCAAAAAAATAAATAAATAAAAAAAATTAAAAAATAAAAAAAATAAAAAGGAGAACGATGATAATAGCGCCGTACAGAACAAAGGGATAATCAAAAGATAATCAAAGACAATCAAATCACAAAATAAGATGTGCCCCATGTGCATACAGTCTTCATACATTGACGTGCATTTTCTTTCTTCTAAAAACAAGAAATCATTGAGTGTTTGAACTTGAGCTCTTTATCACTCTGTAGCGAAGTTCACACCAGCAGAAGTCGTATAAGTTAATTATATATATATATATATATATTAAAATTAGCCTAAAATGTACTATCAATCCTCTTTGATTTTCCTGATTTTTAGTTTACGTTTGTTTATCTAATTTTATTTTAGTCTATTTTAACAGAAGGGGAGACAAAAGAATCTTTTAAAAAAAAAAAAAAAAGGCTAATAGCCTGTTAAATTCTCGTCGTCGATACGAGGGAAAAGAGGCGACGTTAATTTAAGAGCTAAATGGGAATTGTTGTCCAAAGGCCACCCAAAATATGATTTAAAAGACCTTTTCACTCAGAAATGAAAGATCATGATGCTGTCATCGGTGGCTTATTTCTGATTTCAATAGATAAAGAGGAGAAGGTAATGACTTTTATGACAAATTTGCTGAGATTCTCAAGGCAGGACGCATGCAATTTGTGTTCAAGTAAAGGTAGGAAAACATTGAAAAATATGAGTTAAGGACTGTCATAGCAGTTGCATAGCTTTATTTCTGTTTAGTCTGATATGTGGGTATGATTTGGTGAACTGAACTGAATAGAGGGCTAGTTATGGTGCGTTTTAAATTTTGACTCCCAACCTGTATTGCAGTAAGCTCTGGACTGATCTGGGCCCCAATAACGAAATCGTGATCTTAGTTTTTTTTTTTTTTTAAAGCGTTTTCTACGAGCAATTTTACAAACATTCGTTATTTTTTATGTGCCTTTCACAAAACTGCACTTAACATAAACACGCGAGGATGGCTTTAAGTGCTTCTTGAGTTGCTGTCATGTGCCAGATTCTGAAATGTGACCATATAGTGCTGCTCGTCAGTGTAACTTCATTATATTTGTGCATAACTTTATAAACATTTGTAATTGACCTTACTGTAAATGTTTATACACATTATCCTTATTACACAATTAGCCTATTGTTTTGCAATAATTTTGTGTAGAATTATCTATTTATTTTACACAATCACTGCTTCGTTCATCAGGTCAGGTGTGCATTTTTAATATTTCGTTTTTACAAATTGCTCTGTTGGTCGAGATGAAAGTTTCCGGGATCAGTGAAGACAGCGGAGGCCCTGTGTGTGGTCCTGCCAATGACAAGCATTAATTGAATATAATGAGGTTCACCGTTGGTGCAGAGCGCAAAATAAGGAGATGCGTGGAAGCTGCACTCTGGGGACATTCACCAATCAAAAGGAGGACTGCTCTTTACTCCCAAAAGTGATAACAGTAACAGGAGTGCTACTATACACAGCGCAGTCCAGAGCGCCCTTGTGTCAGGGATGAAGATGAGATGAGGATGAGGAGCCAATATAGAGACGATTTTCGTGCATTGCAGAAAGATATTGACATTTGAATTTGAACCTGTTCTTTTCTCATTTAACCCTGTGTGAGAAATAGGCCTCAGATGGAACAATGTGACCTTGATGCTTCCTTATCTGCTTTGTATGTTTTCGGCACTGTCTTGAGCACAACATGTACTTGATAAGAATGTACTTCTGTAAGCGAGAGGAAACAACCCCATATATGGAGGATTGAGAAAGTTCAAGGTAAAGGGTGTAACCAGCCTTGTGTGACAAGAACCATATAAACCCCTTGCTTCCTTTTAATAAATTGAAAAACTGCTTGTGACATTCTGTGTCCGTGTATTTCTTCCCACCGGTGAATTCATCTCCTGATCGAAGATTTACTGCGAGGATGGCAGAATAAAGTATCCTAATCTTATTTGACTAACACCCTGCTATTGTCTTAGGGTCATTTTTGACCCCAGGCAGGAAAATAAAACATTACAAGTACTGCATAGTTTTTGGTACTGGAACCAAAACTTTGTCAAGACCATCAAATTTATATATAGGTGCATCTCAATAAATTAGAATGTCGTGGAAAAGTTCATTTATTTCAGTAATTCAACTCAAATTGTGAAACTCGTGTATTAAATAAATTCAATGCACACAGACTGAAGTAGTTTAAGTCTTTGGTTCTTTTAATTGTGATGATTTTGGCTCACATTTAACAAAAACCCACCAATTCACTCTCTCAAAAAATTAGAATACATCATAAGACCAATAAAAGAAAAACATTTTTAGTGAATTGTTGGCCTTCTGGAAAGTATGTTCATTTACTGTATATGTACTCAATACTTGGTAGGGGCTCCTTTTGCTTTAATTACTGCCTCAATTCGGCGTGGCATGGAGGTGATCAGTTTGTGGCACTGCTGAGGTGGTATGGAAGCCCAGGTTTCTTTGACAGTGGCCCTCAGCTCATCTGCATTTTTTGGTCTCTTGTTTCTTATTTTCCTCTTGACAATACCCCATAGATTCTCTATGGGGTTCAGGTCTGGTGAGTTTGCTGGCCAGTCAAGCACACCAACACCATGGTCATTTAACCAACTTTTGGTGCTTTTGGCAGTGTGGGCAGGTGCCAAATCCTGCTGGAAAATGAAATCAGCATCTTTAAAAAGCTGGTCAGCAGAAGGAAGCATGAAGTGTTCCAAAATTTCTTGGTAAACAGGTGCAGTGACTTTGGTTTTCAAAAAACACAATGGACCAACACCAGCAGATGACATTGCACCCCAAATCATCACAGACTGTGGAAACTTAACACTGGACTTCAAGCAACTTGGGCTATGAGCTTCTCCACCCTTCCTCCAGACTCTAGGACCTTGGTTTCCAAATGAAATACAAAACTTGCTCTCATCTGAAAAGAGGACTTTGGACCACTGGGCAACAGTCCAGTTCTTCTCCTTAGCCCAGGTAAGACGCCTCTGACGTTGTCTGTGGTTCAGGAGTGGCTTAATAAGAGGAATACGACAACTGTAGCCAAATTCCTTGACACGTCTGTGTGTGGTGGCTCTTGATGCCTTGACCCCAGCCCATTCCTTGTGAAGTTCACCCAAATTCTTGAATCAATTTTGCTTGACAATCCTCATAAGGCTGCGGTCCTCTCGGTTGGTTTTGCATCTTTTTCTACCACACTTTTTCCTTCCACTCAACTTTCTGTTAACATGCTTGGATACAGCACTCTGTGAACAGCCAGCTTCTTTGGCAATGAATGTTTGTGGCTTACCCTCCTTGTGAAGGGTGTCAATGATTGTCTTCTGGACAACTGTCAGATCAGCAGTCTTCCCCATGATTGTGTAGCCTAGTGAACCAAACTGAGAGACCATTTTGAAGGCTCAGGAAACCTTTGCAGGTGTTTTGAGTTGATTAGCTGATTGGCATGTCACCATATTCTAATTTTTTGAGATAGTGAATTGGTGGGTTTTTGTTAAATGTGAGCCAAAATCATCACAATTAAAAGAACCAAAGACTTGAACTACTTCAGTCTGTGTGTATTGAATTTATTTAATACACGAGTTTCACAATTTGAGTTGAATTACTGAAATAAATGAACTTTTCCACGACATTCTAATTTATTGAGATGCACCTGTATATATATATAATTGTTTTAGAGAAATAAAAATTTTAAACAAATTGTTCCTTCTACTATCTATGTCCCAAATGACGCACTATACACTATGCACTTAGAATATTATAATATTTTGTAGCATCGTCCCAAATGGAACACTTAACTATTTTTTTTACTACACGGAAGCATTTGCCGTTTAACAGCTGATGGAAGTAATGTTTCAAATGCATGTGATGTGTTGCTGTTAGATTAAATTACATTTGTAAGGTGCCAGACCAGCAAATGCAACCGCACTGTGCGAGCAGTATGTGTTATGTTTGTTTCTTGTTTGTGATCATAATAAAGAACTCATCAACAATGTGTGAAGTTCTTTTACTTGTCACAACATACAGGCAAAACAAATTTTATGTCTCACTTGCTCTCTACCTGTCTTCTCCTAGACATCTCTTATAACATTGCCACCTAGTGGCACATCTAATGAACAACATTAACTATTGAATGTTACAGTATGCTAACACTTAAAACACTTACACTAAAAAATGACATAGAAGAGTGCAGAAATTTGTGGTTTGGGATGCACCTAATGTCTTAATGGGTACATTTTGACTCGTATTTGTGACCTTTCACCTTCAGACTTTTTGTTATTTTACAGCTTTAAATATTATTTGTACATTGATGAATCAAATTTGACCTAAAATATTTTAAATTATTTCAGATTTAGCCCCTAGCCCCATACTGTTCTCTAGCTTCCCCACCTGCTCCACTGGGTATTGCATCTTTCCCACAAACTGCATACATTCCTCTCAAACGAGGTTTGTGCACACATGCACATGTCCACACCCCCAAACACACAAAGAGACTATTTTTTTTTATTTATTTATTTTTTATTTTTTTTATTTTTTTACAGTTTTGTAAAGGTAATATGTTGTTAAATACATTTACTAACATGGTTTTCTATGATATGGCACAATGGGGCTAAAGGCTTCAATTGTAATATATGCAGGTACTACAATTGTTACTCTAAAAAATGTACACTGTTGATTTTCTATTAGCAGAATAAATCAGAAGTTGTTGTAATATAGTTAAGATATTATAAAATGCCAAAAGTGATTGAAGAAGCCTTTATTTTTGTCACACATTATACATTTGCACATATACAGTAAATTTTTATTTTTTATTTATTTTTTTTAATTTTTTTTTTTGTACATCAGAGTGCAGAGTCAGCAATGATATGGCGCCCCTGGAGCAGATAGGCTCAGGGGTCTTGCTCAAGGGCCCAACAGTGGCATCTTGGCAGTGCTGGAGCTTGAACCTTAACTGCTGAGCCACCACTGCCCTATAAATTAAATGGAAATTGAGAAATCCTTGGCCAACTTTTGCCACGTTTTTAATTTATTTTATTTAATATTTTACTTTTTTTATTATTTAAAAATTCTTTATTTGTTTGGCATCTTAACAATAAAAAAATAAAAAATAAAAAAAAAAATAAAAAAAAACAAACAAAGCAAGAATACAAAAATAGAAAAGAGATATGCAGGAGAGGTTAGAAACCCTTATGGGCTTATTTGAATACCTCACCTTTTCAATAACAAACATTTAACTCAATATGAAAAAACAAATAAAGAAAAGTAAAAAAAAAAAAAAAAAAAAAATATATATATATATATATATATATATATATATATATATATATATATATATATATATATATATAAACAACAAAAAATAATAAAAAAAATAAAAATAAAAAAAATAATAATAATAAAATGGTAAATGGTCTGCACTTATATAGCGCTTTTTTAACCTTTGCGGTTCCAAAGCGCTTTACACTGTGACTCATTCACCCATTCATACACACTCACACACCAATGACGGCAGAGCTGCCATGCAAGGCGTTAGCCTGCCATTGGGAGCAACTTGGGGTTCAGTGTCTTGCCTAAGGGCAATTCGGCATGTGGAGTCATGTGGGATTGACCACATGTTAAAAATCCCACCATGTTAGATCAAAAGTAAAACAGAAAAGACATAGACATACAATTTAGATCTTTTATCCTGAATCACCCAGATGTCTCCTGATTCTGTGTCAAAGCAAGGTTGGACAGATACGTCAAAACAAAACACTATCTTATTATAATGAAGGACTTTTGGGCCAATCTGAAACACAACAGGTTTAATAACCCCTACAGCAACAATTGCAGGGTCTATTGGCAACTCAGGTCTATATCGTCGAATTTCATTCAAAGATTATGGGTGAAAAAATACAAGAGATCTATCTAACTCATGTGTTTCCCTCCAGCTTGGTGTTATCTTTCTTTTAGGAACTGTTGTGAGTTGAGTCTGGGCTGCTAGCCAGGAGACCCAGTTTGTGCTCATTTGACATCAGCGGACGAGTCAGCCCTTCAGGGTCACACCTGTGGCAGCCAAGCCTGTGTCCAAACAGCCAGCACATCCAATTCCACCTCTAAATTTTGGAGTTTCACCTGTGAACATGAGCACAAAAAACCTAATTTGTTTCTTTTAGGTGAGTATTAGAGGAATCTAACAGAGACATAGAATAGTTGAACATCTTCACGGTCAGGGTGACCTCTCACCTTCTAAATAAGTGAGTTCTTCCTGACGGCTCTCTCATGCCTCTAGTCTCTATCCCCACCTTCGACCGGCCGGCAATGAGAGCTGTGTACCCAATGTGTCTTTCCCTGAACCTTTATTGCGGTTGGAGTGATTAGCAAAAATCACATTTCTACAGTAATAAAACATGCCCATGAAAGCTCTCAGTTCTTTAACAGTCGATGGGGGTGACATTTCTTTGATTGCAGCTGTTCTATCTGGTAAGAGCACTCAAACACCCTCAGTCAGTTGCTACCCTAAATAAACTACAGCTTCTTGTCCTAGTTGAGTTTTCTTAAAGCTTGCTTTGTGTCCTTTCTCATACAGAAAGTTTAGCAGTGACTCTACATCTTTACTATTTTGTTCCAAATCCGTGCTGCATATTAAAATGTCATCTACATATTGAATTACTGTGGACTCGAGATGTAGGTCAGACAAATGCATTTTCAACAGTGTGTGATAGACAGTAGGGCTATTATGGAAACCTTCTGGGAGCCTAGTCCACATATACAGTTTAAGACAGAAGTTTACATACACTTAGGCTGAAGTCATTAAAACTCATTTTTTTAACCACTCCACAGATTTAATATTAGCAAACTATAGTTTTGGCAAGTCGTTTAGGACATCTACTTTGTGTATGACACAAGTAATTTTTACAACAATTGTTTACAGACAGATTGTTTCACTTTTAATTGACTATATCACAATTCCAATGGGTCAGACGTTTACATTCACTAAGTTAACTGTGCCTTTAAGCAGCTTGTCAAATTCCAGAAAATGAATTAGCCGATTAGCTTCTGATACGAGGTGTACTGAATTGAGTTGTACCTGTGGATGTAATTTAAGGCCTACCTTCAAACTCAGTGCCTCTTTTATTGACATCATGGGAAAATCAAAAGAAATCAGCCAAGACCTCAGAAAAAAAATTGTGGACCTCCATAAGTTTGGTTCATCCTTAGGAGCAATTTCCAAATGCCAGAAGGTACCGTTCATCTGTACAAAAATAGTATTCAAGTGTAAGGGTGATTCTCCAGCTGGGGGCACATTTGACTGCCTAAACTTTTGAGAAATGAAATTACTTATGCTGTCTGTTAATGTTGCCTAAACAATCTTTACATGTTATGAAGTAAAGATCTAATGCTGGCCTAAATGTATCCCTTATAGAATTATAATATTTTTGCTTTTTTTTATGTACCCCAGCAAAAGGTCATTACCATCACATTGTTCAAATTCATTCATATTGTAAACATTGGTTACTTTAAAAAAAAAAAAAAAATACCTTTTGAGTTTTTTTAAACAAACAAACAACATATTACATATTTTTCATGTTTTCACCAACAAAACAATATTTTCATTTTCTAGCAAACTTCACTTTTGTTTAATGTGCAGCAAACCCCCTTCTGCTGTTTCTTTTTGATGGAGTGGTAATTAGCCCATGAAGTAATTTGTGTAAAAGCAAAATGGTGAGGATACAAACACTTTAAGCAAATCTTTTACCGAAAAATAAGTGTCATGATGGTAATGACGCAGTGTTTCGGTAATGACATAAAGTGTTGGTGATGACAATATTTAGTAACGTGGTACAGAAAAATTTATTAAAACAGAGACAAACAACACAACATAAATAAGGAAAAATTTGGTGTCAGAGAATAAAATGTAATAACACCAACATTAAAACAATACAGTGGTAAGCAAAATTCAAATACAGGGCATCAGAAATAACTTGAAAATGTGCCTTTATACTAGTTCTGTTTTGATACGTTTTTTATGATACTGCAAACCTGTAGGCCTTTCTTTGTTTCTGCGCATTGTTTAGCAAGAAATTCCAATTTGCTTTTTCACTTCATTAAGAAAACGGAACATCTTCAGTACCTTCCCAGCCAGAATCTTTGAGACAATTTTCTTGTCTTTCACTCCAGATTGATGGTATTTTATTCTAAACTCTGACAACACCGTATTATGAAAGAGCAATGTCCTCCTTAAGGCCTTTGGTTTAAGCTGCATTTGTTTTTTAGTTTTCAGCATTGGCGACTCCAAATTAGAAAGCTGCTGGGAAATCGAGTACACCTCTTTTTGTACTTTTCCATCTTTCTCTGAGTTTCTTCTAGCTTCTTTTGGATTGCACTAAGGTCAGGATAGACTTTTGTTCTGTTTGCCTTCACTTTTTTTCGTCCTCATCTGTGAGCTGTTTTATGATGCGCACTTGAACTTTCAGGACATTTTTGGAAACGTTGAGCATCATTCTGTCCCTGTCGCTGGTCTACTGGAGCCTCAGGTGGGCTGTTGCTTGCTAAATACTGCTGTATTTCCTGTCTTCTCCTATCACTGGCTCTTTTATTTCGTTGGTTAACCTTCCATTGTCGGCATTTATGTCTTTTTTCCCATTTTGAAAGCTGGGAGATTGTTTTAAGCTTTCCTGTCTCTTTTCTTTTTCTGTATCTTTCCTTTTCTCTTGCAAGGTACTCCTGATATTTCACAGGATCTTCCTTGACTTTGTCTCTGTATTTTCTAGACCGTTGTGCTGCCGTCTTCGGGGCCATGATATCTTAAAGAGAAATAATGAAAATCTAAGTTCCTTTTTTTTTTTCATCATAATTATGGTCATAAGAAAGATTCATCTCTAAACATCAGAGAAGAAATCTATATATTACAAAATAAATCCCTACATATTAGAAAATAAACTGATAGGATGTCATTACCATCAACAGGTGTCATTACCATCACAACTAGAAATGTATTGACATGTTGCTGTAATAACATTTCTTAGTTTTGGGGGGAAAAAAAGATAATGGCTCATGGTTTTGCTAACACTACTTTGTAGCTAACATAAGATGCAATTTAAATACATCAAATAAAGCAAAATATGTATCTATTTTTGTACAATTTTGCATCTGGTTCATATATGGTAATGATGGTGAATAAGTATACTCTTTGATCAGAAGGAATAAATGATTAAATTACACACTTTTGTCAACATCAAATCTTCAGTCTTCTCCCTTGGCAGGCATGTACTCCTCTGTCAGTTATTTTTTCATGGTTATCACTTAAACAGGTGTTACCCCACAAAGGTTCCCCCCAGAAACAATATGCTGTGATGGTAATGATGGAAATGTTAGGGACAGCGATATATTGTCCAAAAATATACACAAATTGTACAGATGTAAAATTAATATAGCTCTTAACTTTTTAAACTACTATGAAGACACACAATGAGAAATGTGCATGATTTGATCACTTTTCATGAGTTTTCGAAACAGAGAAGTTTAAAAGCCTGGGTTGGGGACAAGGCCAAAGTAGCAAAGTATTGGTATATAAAATAAATTTTTAAAATAGGAAGATATAATTTTTTTGGTACAGTAAATTTGTTCAAGGTAAAATAATTATTGTTTTTAATTACTAAACAGTTTGTTTCATTGTTAAGTGTTTTTAGATGAATTTGTGGTCCAGGGACATAAAAGTGCCTCAGACTGGAGAATCACCCATAAACACCATGGGACCACGCAGCCATCATACCGCTCAGGAAGGAGACGCATTCTGTCTTCTAGAGATGAACGTAGTTTGGTGCAAAAAGTACAAATCAATCCCAGAACAACAGCAAAGGACCATGTGAAGATGCTGGAGGAAACAGGTAGACAAGTATCTATATCCACAGTAAATATATCAACATAACCTGAAAGGCTGCTCAGCAAGGAAGAAGCCACTGCTCCAAAACCACCATAAAAAAGCCAGACTATAGTTTGCAAGTGCACATAGGGACAAAGGTCTTACTTTTTGGAGAAATGTCCTCTGGTCTAATTAAACAAAATTTTTACTGTTTGGCCATAATGACCATCATTATGTTTGGAGGAGAAAGGGCGAGGTTTGCAAGCCGAAGAACACCATCCCAACCGTGAAGCATGGGGGTGGCAGCATCATGTTGTGGGAGGGACTGGTGCACTTCACAAAATAGATGGCATCATGAGGAAGGAAATGATGTGGATATATTGAAGCAAAATCTCAAGACATCAGCCAGGAAGTTAAAGCTTGGCTGCAAATGGGTCTTCCAAATGGACAATGACCCCAAGCATACCTCCAAATTTGTGGCAAAAATCGCTTAAGAACAACAAAGTCAAGGTATTGGAGTGGCCATCACAAAGCCCTGACCTCAATCCAATAGAAAATTTGTGGGTAGAACTGAAAAAGCATGCGAGCAAGGAGGCCTACAAACCTGACTTGGTTACATCAGTTCTGTTAGGAGGTATGGGCCAAAATTCCAGCAACTTATCAGGAGAAGCATGTGGAAGGCTACCCAAAACATTTGACCCAAGTTAAACAATTTAAAGGCAATGCTACCAAATACTAACAAAGTGTATGTAAACTTCTGACCCACTGGGAATGTGATGAAAGAAATAAAAGCTGAAATAAATCATTCTCTCTACTATTATTCTGACATTTCACATTCTTAAAATAAAGTAGTGAGTCTAACTGACCTAAGACAGGGAATGTTTTCTACGATTAAATGTCAAGAATTGTGAAAAACTGAGTTTAAATGTATTTGGCTAAGGTGTATGTAAACTTCTGACTTCAACTGTATATTGATTACCTCTGACATTGAAGGCAAACCAGTGTTGAATTTCAGGATGGAGCGGAACAGACCAAAATCCGTTAGACATGTCAATTATTCACATTCTGTGGGACTGCTGAAAAATATAGTACTGGGGTCAGCAACTAATGGGGTAATTTTGTCTACACATTTATTTAGCTCCCTGTAATCTACTGTGAGGCGCCAGGAACCGTCCGGTTTTCTGACTAGCCAGACAGGGGAATTACAGGGAGAGGTGGTTTCTTTTAGAATAGATTGTTTAGTAAGGTCATTTACCACCTGAATAATCAGATCTTCTGCCTGTTTGCCAATTGGATATTGTTAAGTGCAGGGTGATTGTGTGCCCGTGAATGTATCAGGTGGCATGTTTAGATGACCACAGTAATTTTTCTTATTCTGCCCAAATAGGGTGATCTTTCACCCTGTAGCTAACTTGCCCACATAACACATCTATACCCAGCAGCGGTTGTAAAACATCCCCTACCCACACATTGGTATGTATTTCATGCGGACCCAGCGCCATATTAACAAGCCTTGTCTTATGTAAAGTTTTAATGCCTTCTGTAGCTCCACCTGCATTCAACACCTCACTAGTTTGTGTCAAATTTGGTAATCATTATCAAGGTATTGCTGTCAATTGTGCTCTTGTGTCTACCAAAAATTAAATATCATATGCATCATTCACCCTTGTTTTTATGTAAAAGCCATCAGCTCTACTTTCAATCTCTCCCCAGGGTACGGAGGAACGGTGGCTCTAGTTTGACTCTCTGTGATTGACGTCGCCTAACACCATCCTCTTTTGTTCTTCTGATAGCTCTGCAAATTGCTTGTTATAGTCATCACTGCGTCTAGCTGCATTGTGCATACTATTTGGATTGTCTATTACTTTACCTGTAATAGACAATCCAAATAGTATCTCTGGATCTGTGCTGGTATCATCGTCAGTATTATCGTTATACCCTATGCGCATCATTTGTTTTTGCTCAGACATGGGATATAAAGGCTTACATGGTTGGTTTAACTGAGTTTTCTTATTAAAAACCCCTTTTGGCCTTCTTGTATGCTTGTTTTTTTTTTATCTTATATTTAATCCCCTTTTCTCCCCAATTTTGGAATGCCCGATTCCCACTACTTACTAGGTCCTCATTGTGGTGCGTTTACTCACCTCAGTCTGGGTGGTGGAGGACAAGTCTCAGTTGCCTCTGCTTCTGAGACAGTCAATCCGCGCAATTTATCACGTGGCTCACTGTGGATGACACCGCGGAGACTCACAGCATGTGGAGGCTCATGCTACTCTCCACGATCTATGCACAACTTACCACGCGCCCCATTGAGAGCGAGAACCACTTAATCATGACCACGAGGAGGTTACCCCATGTGACTCTACCCTCCCTAGCAACCGGGCCAATTTGGTTGCTTAGGAGACCTGGCTGGAGTCAGTCAGCACACCCTGGATTTGAACTCGTGACTCCAGGGGTGGTAGTCAGTGTCAATACTCACTGAGCTACCCAGGCCCATTCTTGTATGCTTGTTTAATTTCTGGAGCTGTCCACCTTTCACCTACAGTTTTGCAAGACATTATGTCAACTAAGATTTTTTTCTCAATTTCTTGTAGACTCATTGCTTTTAGCACCTGCTCTACACATAATGTTTTTATCTCCTCTAAGGAGAGATTAGGTCCCTTCATCCCCGAGCCTGATCCCTCTGGCTTCTCTGTCCCCTTTTTTTCATTTCAATAGCGATGAAACTAGGTAATACTGTCACCAACTCGCACACTGTATGCGTCTTAGGCCGTAGACCATTCAGCAACTCCAGTTCCTCAGCACCCTAGGGATTTATGGCTTCCAGAAACCTTCGTAGTCTTTCAGTGTGAGTTCTGCCCAGGTTCCCTCAGTTCACCGTCTTCAAGTCAAGTCAATCTTTATTTATAGAGCACATTTAAAAACAACAGAAGTTGACCCAAAGTGCTTTACAAATTAATCAAATAAATATTCAATGACAGAATTATATACATATAAAAAAAAGAAATAATAATAATAATAAATAAATAGATAAAATTAAAAACTGCATCAAGTATTTATTTAATTTAACCTATTAAAAAGTCCTATTCAAATGCTAAAGAATATAAATACATTTTCAAGAGGATTTAAAAATGGCTATTGAAAAAGCTGACCTCACATGGTAAGGGAGACTATTCCAGAGTTTAGGACCTACCACAGAGAAGGCATGATGATCCTTAGATCTATAGCGACAATGAGGAACCCTCAAAAGAAGTTGATGAGAAGACAGTTGACGAGTGCTCTGGTGGGGGAGTAAGAGACGAGACGATCACTGATGTTTTTGGGTGTGAGACCAGATAGTGCCTTGTAAACAAAGCAGAATTTTAAAATCGACCCTGAATTTAATGGGAAGCCAGTGTAGAGACGCTAATACAGGGGTAATGTGATCTCTCTTTCTTGACCCTGTCAAAAGTCTAGCTGCTGCATTTTGAACCAGTTGTTGGCAGGATAACGCAGTTTGAGGGAGGCCAATGTACAGTGAGTTACAGTAGTCTAACCTTGATGAAATTAGTGAGTGGCAGAGGTGGGTAGAGTAGCCAAAAACTGTACTTAAGTAAAAGTACAGTTGTTAAAAATAATAATAATAATAAATCACTCAAGTAGAAGTAAAAGTACTAACATAAATAATTACTTGAGTAAGAGTAAGAAAGTATCCAATTAAAAGAGTACTCAAGTAGTGAGTAACTCGTTACTTTCCATTACATAATACACATTATTACAGAATTATTATTATTATTATTAATGGCAATTCAGTCATCATTCACCATCATGTTGTTCCAAAGCCATATGACTTTCTTTCTTCTATGCAACACAATAAGGAGATATTAGACAGAATGTTTGCCTGAGTCTATTTACTTTCAGTGAATGTTTTTTTTTTTCTCTCCATATTTTGAAAGTGAATGGTGATCTAGACTGTCATTCCCTAACATTCTGTCTAACATATTTTCTGTCCCACATAATACAAAGGGTCACATGGGTTTGGAACAACATGAAGGTAGGGAAATGATGACAGAATATTAAATTATGGATGAGCTATCACTTTAAAGGGATAGTTCACCCAAAAAATGAAAATTGTCTCATCAATTACTCACCCTCATGCCATCCCAGATATGTATGACTTCCTTTCTTCTGTTGAACACAAATTCAGATTTTTAGAAGAATATTTTAGTTCTGTAGGCCAAAATTGCACAAAGGCAGCATAAGAGTAATCCAAAAAGACTCCAGTAGTTAAATCCATATCTTCAGAAGTGATATGATAGGTGTGGATAAGAAACAGATCAATATTTGTCATTTTTTTGCTAGACATTCTTCTCCATGCCAAGCAGGGGACGATATGCAGAGAAGAATGTGAATCACCAAAAACACAGGAAGAAGAATGGGAAGGTGATCTGTTTCTCTGTTTCTCTGTTTCTCATCCACACCTATCACATTGCTTCTGAAGATACTGATTTAACCACTAGAGTCTTATGGATTACTTTTATGCTGACTTATGTGATTTTGTTTAGCTTTAAAAGGTTGCCACCCATTCACTTGCATTGTATGGACCTATAGAACCGAGAAATTCTTCTAAAAATCTTCATTTGAGTTCAGCAGATGAAAGAAAGTCATACACATCTGGGGTGGCATGAGGGTGAGTAAATAATGAGAATTTTATTTTTTGGGTGAACTATCCCTTTAAGGGCTCTTGTCAGATCTGGATGAATTTGTCAATAAGAAGAGAGGTTTGGAAACACTTCTAGTAATTATTACGGTGAAAACGTAAAAATGTCCCACAAGGACATTATATATAATGCTGAAATATAAACCAAAACAAGATCATGCTTTATTAATGACTACTTTCGCTATTTCATAACTTTTAAAGTCCTGCGTGGATTCTTATTTCAGTGTAGTTACAGTTTTCAGATCATTAGTTCTGTACAGCAGAACAGCCGCTCTCTAAATGCAGAGTACGCAGCCTAATTCGTAGGGCACCAACCCCAGTCGTGAAACACTCGCTGTGTCTGAAACCTATCCACTATATAGTGCACTATTTCAAGTGTCCGCCATTTTGTAGGAATGTCTGAATTCTGAGTTAGCCACTCGTTCCCTACTTTTGTTCACTCATTCTTACCCACAATGCACTTTAATTCTACAGTTAATTACCCACAGTCCACCACGGGGAAGACGTATGAGCTGAGAGTTTACTGCTTTCTTCACTCCTGCAATATTTTATTTCATGCTGAATGTATTAAAATACTTTTTGAAAAATCATTACTTGATTAAAATAACATAATAACATATAGCAAGACAAAACATACAGATACAATTTAAAATGTACTCTTTATTTGATAAAATGTGTTTAGTCTTTATATTAACATACAGTATATATTAAAAATGACAAACAGAATGAAGATTTATTGTATTAATATATTATTTAATAAGAATAACAAGTAAGGCCCAAGTATTTTAAAAGTTCATATGTGACGTTGTTTCTGTGACAGCCCCAAAGCTCCAACACTCGGTGTATATGTCAGCGTCCGAATTCACTCACTCATTTCGTCACATCTCTCACACGTGCGCCTCACGCCCCTCGTTGTTTATGCGCAGAAATGCTGTTTGTTCGTGCTCCAGTTGTCAATCATGCGAACGGCAGAGCAAAAGGCATTTACACTTAACTTGGATGTTTACATGGATTTATACAGTTAATCCGCCCGAAGTAGCTGCAATAGTTTCCAGTAAATGCGTAAATACTGCTCATGACATGTGGGATGGGGGACAAAGCGCACTGATATATTGCTGCACTTATTTAAAAATGTACACTTAAAAACTGATGTTATAAGAGCCCAGTTACAGAATCACCCTGAAAATGACCATCAAATTACACAGAAAAGCCAGTGTTAGCATTAGAGCCAAAACTTACCTCAGCGTGCTATCTTAAGTTGAAGCTGAGATTTTAATATTGAAATATCAGCTTGTCTTGGTGTTAAATGAAGGCATTGCATGATGAATCTATTATTTTTTTCACTGTGCAGAGCGAAGAAAGTGTTTCACTTTGAAGAGTTTGATGCTGCAGCATTGATGACTTGAGTGACAGTCTGTGACAGCGCACGCAGCTGTGTGAACTTATCTCATAAAAGTCCCATTCAGTAATCTCTCAATAAATTACACATTAACTCAAATTAAACCCAGTAATATAACGACAGG
The DNA here is from genome assembly GCF_019703515.2 of Myxocyprinus asiaticus. Taxonomy (NCBI): domain Eukaryota; kingdom Metazoa; phylum Chordata; class Actinopteri; order Cypriniformes; family Catostomidae; genus Myxocyprinus; species Myxocyprinus asiaticus. The sequence goes on along the minus strand of NC_059347.1, from coordinate 40,217,597 downwards.
AACGCCACCCATTGTAAAGAAGTCAAAGTAAAAAAAAATTCATTAGAAATTATTTGAATGAGAGTAAAAAGCACCCACATTTAAACCTTCTCTAAAAGTACATTTTTTTCCAAAAAGTTACTCAAGTAAATGCAACGGAGTAAATGTAGTGCGTTACTACCCACCTCTGGTGAGTGGATCACAATTTACAGGTCTTTTCTGGAAAGAAAATGTTTGAATTTAGCAATAGATCTCAGGTGGAAAAAGCTACCCTTGACAATGGCACTAATTTGTTTATTCAAATGTAATGAAGAATCTAAAATCACTCCAAGACTTCTTACATGATCTTGTACATTCGACGACAGAGGACCTAATTAGGCGGCCAGGCCAGATAAGGAGGACATGGGGGGACCTAAAATCAGAACTTCAGTTTTGCTTTCATTTAATTGTAAAAAAATACAATAAAATTGCCAGCCAATGTTTAATATCTTCGAAGCAATTTAGGATGTTATCAAATTAACACTTCTTGTCTAACTCACTGGTAAGTAAAACTGTGAATCGTCAGCATAACAGTGATAGGAAATGCTATACTTCTGGAAAATAGAGCTCAGAGGAAGCATATACAAGGAAAATAATAAGGGTCCTAAAATTGACCCTTGAGGGACACCACATGATAAATGAGCCGATGTTGAAGTGAAATTCCCTACATTTACAGAAAACATCCTATCTTTTAGATAGGAGGCAAACCACTGGAGGGCCATATCCTGGATGCCAACCCTACACTCGAGACGATTGAGAAGAATGTTATGGTCGATAGTGTCGAACGTGGCACTAAGATCTAATAAGACTAAGACAACATGTAAGCCTGAATCCATGGAGAGAAAAATATCATTAGTAACCTTGAGCAATGCAGATTCATTGCTTTTGGTCGATTTGCATTATCAGAGATTACATTAGAGAAAAACGTAGCTTTTGCTTCTTTCACTGCTCTTTGATAGTTTGTTAAAGACACCTGTGGCGGAATGATCCACCCTCCGACTCGTCATCGTCACCCCGCCTCTTTGGGCCGCCCTTCAGCCAGGCTCATGATGGGAGTTGGGCAGGAGTGCAAGAAGAGGTGCACAATTAATAAGCCTCGTTCTGACAGCGGTGAATGAAGCACACCTGATGGGAATAATGCTTCATCACCGCTGTATTTAAAAATGCAGAGCGAGGATGCCAGAGTCCCCCTTTATTATGAACACTATTCCCCCTTGGACACTTTATTATCCCCCTTTATGGACATTTACATTTACTATTATTTCCAATAAATGCCTCTATAAGGCTTGATGCCACACCCACTGTGTCTGTCTCTTCCTCACCCCGCCACACACCTTTAAGATGTTGTGGCATGGGGGGGTGTTGTCATGTGTCGGTCTGCGGGAGAGAGAGCGGTAAGGATCGTCAACTGGGAGGGAGACAAGGGGAGGGAAAAGAGGAGAGGGAAAGAGCGAAGCGGAGCGACAGTGAGAGAGAGAGAGTGGCAAGAGAACTGGTGGCCGCATGACCGGCAGCAATAACTGCATAGTTCTATGAGAGACTTTTAAAAAGACACAAAATACAAACACACACACACATAGTAGCTGCGTGTGGCTCTCTCTCTCCCGAACTGCTGCATCTGGCTCTGCCTTATCCCTCTCCTCGGCTGATTAGCCTGACTGGAGGCTGGCACTTACGGCCGGCCCCGCCCTCCTCCTCAACACAGATGTCAAAAGAGATCTGAAGCGTGTCTCTTTTCCACTTGCGCTCCGCTTTTCAACATTCTTGTCTGAGATCGTGGGTGACGTCATTTAGCCAAGTCTGTGAAACGCCCTTAATTCTCCTTGGCTTGAGCGGGGCGACATTATCAAGAGTCAAAGTACAAGATTTATTGAATGCTTCAACCAGTGATTCAGTATTTACTTTATCTGAGACATCATCAGTAAAATGCGATAAAATTCTGAAAAAAGATTGGCAGTAGATGAGTGAATGGACCGGGAGTGATGTAAAGACAGAGAGGTAGTAGGGAGAGGACAAGTAGAGACAGATTCAAACATTATTAAATAATGTTCAGAGATGTGAATATCTAAGATCTCTAAGTTAGATACAGATATACCATAAGATAACACCAGATCTAATGTATGACCCATGTTGTGGGTAGAACCAGTGACATGTTGAAAATTTAAAGACTCAGTGAGGGAGAGAAATTCATTTACCAGCAGTTTCAATGAACAGCATACGTGGATATTAAAATCCCCAAGAATCAGGAGTCTATCACCGCGTGACACCAGTCCATAGAGAAAGTCCGAAAATTGTTCAATATAGTCCCTATTAAATCTGGGAGATCTGTACACATGTGTACATAAGGCAGGACCCAGGGTTTAAAACTTTAATAGTTGGCCTTCAAACTGGAATACACCCCCCGCTTCAAATCCCTTGCACCAGTCGGAGGGCAACGTCGTGAAAACCAAATGGCCGGTATGTGGTGGTTGTCAGAGGAGTCAGCCAGGAATCTGCCGGGATGTTGGCGTAACCCTCGATGGACATACCGGGGGCGGCATGCAATTACAAGGGCAGCGCAATAGTTGTAAACTCCAGCTGACAGTTGGGCTGAAGAATTCAGACACCGTACTTCCAAGGATGAGTAATATAAACCCATATCAGAAGCAAAATAACAGCATGAGCCTGCAAACAGGCAGGGAGCTCACCACTGAAACTGGCAAGGGCCAGCAGCAAAACTCCAGCAGGCCAGGATGGGCAACAGAAGGCAGAGCATCCTAAATGATCCACCAACACGACCCGAATTCCAGTTCCACGTGCTCTAGCCCCACTGGACATGGACAATGGGCAGGGAATCAGGCGGCCCATTTGAGACTGCACACAATAGTCCTGGTGAAGTAGTTCGGAGAGTACAGCAGTTTGTTTACTCCGATGTAATCCAGGCAGACAAGAGGATGACGTGGAGTTTAAAGCATAGAAAGAATGGTTTGGGTTGGTCGGGTGAAGGTGTAGTGTAGTTTCCAAAAAATAGAAAAGTCAACAGTCCATTATCCATAAAAGAGAATCATTAAACTTGATTTCCTGAGATCACTCCTTTAAAAGGCCAATCAATAAAAGCAACTAGAAACATCAAAAAGAAACCGGAGAGCAGCGGCAGACAGACACACCAGCGTTCACTCAACCGGAAGTTGGGGTCAACCAGTGGTCTTCTATCCTGTTCGTGATGCCAAGAATGTTAGATCAGAGTGATGTTTCTCTCTAAAGCCAAAAGGAAGACAACAAGGGCTTAAAAAGAGTTGCTTTTATTAAAGCTCAAGCAGGCTCCAAATCTTTATACAAAAATCAAGATGAGAAGAGAACTGATCTGCAAAACAACAGCTGTGTCTTATACTCCCCTAACTAGGGAATGACCAAGGTCACACAAAACTTGTGAGATGCGCCTGCTAATCTTCAGGCACACACACACACACACACACACACACAGAAACAGTCAAGACAAGGTCAGTACATAAATATCACATGAAGAAGCTAAAACCTCTTTTACAATTAATAATGATTGAATTAAAATAGAATCAAATGGTTATAGAATAGTTGATAAATTATGTAATAATTATAACAGGAATAAATGCAGTACAATATAAATTAATATTTTCCGGGAGCCGGGCCAAATGAATGGTCACTGCCAATTGCATTATAAATCAGACTCTCAGATTACACATGCTACTTGCACCTTATAGTAAAAAGAAAAATAGAAAACTGATTAATATAAGAAGATCTATCATCTTTCTCTACTGTACCTTTAGTACCTTTCTATAGATGGTCTTTTTTGGGAGGATGTTTTGAGATCTGAAAGTTAGAGAATGTTTACCTTTTACATCAAACTCTATTATTTTAAACTTCAAGGAAATGTAAAATGTTTATATATGACATGACCCTTTAATTAATCTGTGAATTGATTCACTATTAAAATCTCTACAGTATGTGTTGTATCCTGACCTCTTGAGTGTAACATTTTTGGTTAAGGCACTTATCCTCTCAATTGTAGCTGCTAAGTAGTGTGTTAACTGTTATGATAAGCTGCTTTTAATTTGTGGTTAGAGGTAGTTTGATCCCATGTGCTTTATGTACTGGTGTTAAAGACTCCATGGAACCCATAAGGAATGTTGACTGGCACTTCAGCTCTTCCCAGCTCTTCAAAGGTTTTGGCATCTAGGACTAAGAGGAATGTACTCTTGTCCTACAGAGTGAACAGAAAGAGAGAGTTAAGACATAAGACACACTGATAACAGATTTGTTTTTTATATGATTTACTGTGAAGACATCTTAAAATACATGAGAGTCCACCCCTTCCGAGAATTTCTCAATTAACACTGTCCAAGTTCTTGCTTTCATTACAGAATGAGTGATATATATAGTGCTTGAGTGTTTCTATTTAAATTTTATTTTTTGCATGCCTGCATATATAAATTCTAGGCTCTGTTGTACCTCAGTTGGTGTGATGACCACAGACAGGATGACTCCGTCATCCTCTTCCACAGTGTTTGGCATAGGAATGAAGACAGGCTCTGATGGGTAGAGATCAGGCTGGCACCATACCTGTCAATCAATTAAAAAAAACATACATAAAAAAATCTCTAGAGGACAGTAAAAATTTGAATGCTTTCATAATTTACTTCATTCACTCTCATCAAATGAATACTTGACTTGAATGCTTGAATGAATGCTTTATTACTTATAGACAATTAAAGCAATCTGTTGGACAGGTGTTGGCGGTACGGTTCTGTTATGGGCAAACTCTACGCCCATCCATGCAGCCATGCATGGACAGAGCAGGGAGTGCAGCAAATAACTGCAGGGGTACCAAAACAGATCCAGAAGAATTATTACAACATTGTTCCATATTTCTTAACATTCTGAAAGTGCAAAGTGGTACAACCTTTCATTGTATAATAGATTAATTGGACACTTAAAGACTTCAAATTACTGTAAATCAAGTTGATACACAAGAACAAGGCATGCAAGAAAGGAATTCCAATCTGGCAATCGATTGTAGTCTCAGAGCACAGAACGCAAAACAGATGTAGAGAAAAGTGGAACTGAGGATGGAGGAGGGTGTTAAGTGCAGCCTGCATCCATGCAATAGAAAGGTAGCTAGTGGAATAAATACACGGAGGACTTCAATAGGATCACTCTGATATGCCTCTGAATTGTATTGGTAGATGTCATGATCAGCTGCACATCAGCTGATTGCGAGCTTGACTCACGCGACCTGCCAGAATTGACGCTATGCTTGATTCCTCATACTTTTGGGTCATTTTGTTTAAAGCCATTTTGGATACTCTTAAAATAATTTTTAAGTATCGGTCATGATTCCCAGTGCATTTAATCTTACGTTGAACTTTTTGCTCTCCAAATCCATCTTAATTAAGGAGTCACCCACTAAGTTACAGAAGCCACAACCATAGAAGTATCTGTAAGGTCTGGTGTTATATCATGCATATTTAATATGCAGGAACTCCAAGCCACCATAATCTTTCAGGTCATCACCATGGAGATCCTCAAATGTGCAGCACACCTGAGAAAAAGTTCCAGTTATTTAGTCCTAAAAGAGCTGATAACACCTTTCCAACACACAAATGTAGAGTACATTTTGTATCATATACAGTACCACACACCTTTACAATATAAAGCAAGTAAAAATGTTTATGGTAATTAAATTAATACACTAATACACCAAATCTGTGTACTGTAGTATGTGCCAGTGGAACACAACATAATGGTTGGCAAAGATTGTAATAAAAAATAATGCTTAGTCCAGAGCCCCTGAGGCACCTCTGAAAAATGTAACCAGCAAACATCTGAGATACACTACAAGGCCTCATCCTAATGAACAGGTTTTGGCATACAGTGACATTTTATTCATTTGTGCCTCCAACTTTCTGACTACAGTTTGGAGTCTAGCATGACAATACCCCTGTGCACAAAGCTAGGTCTATAAAGCATGTTCCACCGCCTCTCGTTTTCCCCGTTAACTCCGTGATGCGATCCGCTCTGAACAGCTGGAAGCCCAGCAGATGTAACGCGTTGTCCGGAATGGCTTCACTCAGCCAGGTTTCTGTGAAGCACAAGGCAGCAGAGGTTGAAAAGTCCTTGTTTGTGTGGGTGAGGAGATGTAGTTTGTCCGTTTTGTTAGGAAGAGAGCGGAGATTCTCTAAGTGAATACTTGGCAGCGCTGTTCGAAATCCGCGCGACGGAGTTTGACCAGCGCACCGGCTCGTCTCCCTCGCCTGTGTCTCTTGAACAACAAAGCTGCGCCTCCGACTAAAATGTCTAGCAAAACGTCTGAATATTCAAAAACCGGGAAAAGATTGTCTGGTGCATGCTGTCGAATGTTCAGCAGTTCGTCTCTGTTAAAACTTACTGGAAAAAGATTACTAAACACAGGACAAACAAACAAAAACAACAAAAGAACCGAGGAGCTCCACACCGAGGCAGCCATCCGCGGCGCCATCAGATACGAGTTACTCATGTTGTAAGCTGCGCCATCTGGATCATTGTGTGGATGAGCGGTAGCACCATTCACTGCTATGAACTTGCTTCAGTCCACCTACACATAACAATCTTTCTTGAGTTAAACACAACGTCCCATGGTCAAATTGACAGTGACCACAGTTGCTATTATATGAACATAAAGGGTACATGAATAATAATGATTTAGCATAGACTGGCATATTCTTCATACCTTCTGTTTGGACTCCAAAGTCTCTGGGTCCACACTATGCATGAAGTTTGTCTCTGTGCTGACGTAATAGTCACCCTTGTATTTGACAAAGTTGACACTTGCATTATCCGTTGGTTCTAAAATGGAGGGAGGAGAAAGTAGTGTTTGTGCAATATTACATATTGACAACCAAGCTCTTCGAAAATGTGCTCAAAACTTTGGCACAATGCACTTTTAACTGGACAGAGTTTCAAGTTATCTAAATGTCCCAACACTGACAACTACATGCAGCATGGTACAGTGTGTCAAATTCACTGAGTAACACATATTATTAGCAAGTTCTGTGAGAGAATTTATGGAAAAATGCTGCCTCTCTATATTCCTCTGATGTGCATGCGGGTAATTTTTGCCTCTGGACTCCAGCTAAGATATCTTGCCTTTTTTTGTAATGCTGAACATTGTGCAAGAACCAGCAATATAAAGAGGATATGTGTTTTTCATTATTTTTGTTATTGGAAGGGTGGGGGAGTGTTTGAACCTAGACTTCAGTTTGTGACCACATAAAAAGTTACTGTCTGTATTTCTGTGTAGTTCTTAACATTTAGTTTCAAGTCTGAACATATAAACCTCTGTATACAAACATTCCTTCACATGATGTCACAGATTAGTGGGCATTACGAATTGGCACACTTCCACAATACTGTCATTTTAATAAGGACTGGATTTTCTCTCCAGGTTTGTAAACTACACTATTTTTGTAAACATTGATCTTAGAGGTTGTTATGTAACATTTAAAATGTAAAAAAAGGCCTATACAGTGTGTAACTGTAAAATTAATTCTGCTGTAGTGTAATACAATAAAATCCAGGGCCATTCTCAATACTTTAATAGTAGTATACTTTGGTTAATCTTAAGTGAGCGCTTGTGGTGTCAGAGGTATTCTGGTAATTACAGACAAACAAATAGGCTATAATATTTGCTAGGATATATTTAACTTTGTATTTAAGGCATATCGCCTCTTGATATTTTTCAGCCTATTGATGATATTCATTATATAAATCTCGATAATTATGTATTTGCTCTGAAAAGACTTAAATTGGGTGAATGTGTGAAGTACACTTCTACTGACAACACCTGTTGTACTCATGTACTCATGCAAGGCACTGCAGAGGCATGGCTCTTTATGTTTAGTACTCTTTGTGTCAGAAAAGAATAGAAAAAACTTTATAACCTGTTTAAGACAAACATTTGGTGATGTCCGAATTTCCTAAACAGATGTTACTTATTCCTTTAACCATGGTAGTATGCTAGACCACTGGTTCTCAATTGGTGGGTCACAACCAAAACATGGGTTACAGGTCTGTTCTGGCAGGGTTACAGGTAAAAAAAAATAACTGCTAAAAACAAATTATAAAATATATTGTTGGGATAACAAAACAAATACACTTAAGACTTTTTAAAGAGAGGAGAAAATGCTTCCCATATCTTTTGTTGTTCACATCAATAGCTGGACGTCCAATCAAACTTAATATTTTGGCGCAAATTCTGTTATTTAGTAATAACAATATTTAGCCCAGTTTGGGTTCATTTACAAAACTGTTGGTTTTCCTGTCCAGCCTACTTTACGTCATGTTCTATGTAGTTGCAGGCTTTTGCAGTTCACAGTAATATTAATTAATTCCGTGTTTGATTTTAAGGATGTTTTTGTTACTTTTCTAAAAGAAACATTTTTGGTACAGTGATGGGCTGCCATTTGATGTCCAAGGTCAAATCTGGGTCCTAATGCATAATCAGTTGAGAACCACTATGCTAGAATCATTGTGTATATAGAGACCATTTAACAGTAAATGTGAAAGTATGCAGTAAACCTCCATACTATCATTCACACACACACATTCATTACCTCTATATTACATACTTATCATCTCAAATCAAGAAAGAAAATGCTAAAAACTATTCTTGCAGGGGTCAGGCAGCACCAAAGGGCCAAACTCTGACACCATGATGCGGTTCCTCTCACTATTCTGCTTGTATGAGTCACTGCGCAAAAAATGGCTTTTGTAAGTCACTTGGCCATCCTCAATCTGAAAGCGGTGCATCAAGGCCATTCCATCAAACCAGTGGTTAAAGCTGCGGATGTAGAAATATTTAGAAGAGCATATGTGAGCCTGAGGAAACTAACAGAGTTTGCGTAACAATGCAATTATGATCAAGCAAATTACAAATCGAAATTCTGAATAACAACCCTGCCTTACTGTAAATGTTTTCATTGTTAGTCATTACATATGTCATTGGAAAGTTGAGTATTTATTGTATTATTCCTTACATTCCAGTGATGTTCATTCTAGTACAGTCAAATATTAATGATCATAACCATGTCAGGAGAGTAACTACAGGGAGGGCAGGGTGGGCAGCAACAGTTGACCAAAAGGAACCTTAAAAATGACTGCAGGCCCAACGGGTGACAATAAATGACCCAGACTCCCTAAGGAGTGGGTCAGTCAGGTTCTTAACACTGGGACCCGTAAGATCCAAGTTATGACACTGAACCATGTTAACATAAAATTCCCCATACTCACTTCTGATTCCCAAACTCAAACTTTCCCGGACCATTCCGAAGCAGACTCCCACAGATCCAAGTTGGGATGTTGCCTTTTACTGTGGTGAGAATAGGTTCAGGTGTCTCCTCTACCGAACGCACCAAGGGAGCAATGCTTTGCAGGCCATGTACCTCTGTGTAATATGTTCGCTGATCATTAGCAGCTGTTCAAAACCAGACAGAGAAGTGTCATTTAAATGGTATTCTAAATCTTGTACTGTATATACTGGGTTGGCAAGCTGACAAAACAGACACTGTTCATCAAAAGGCTTAGAATAAATGTTACATTTTAAAGGCCAATTGAAGGCTCTGAAATTATTAAATTGCTCATTAAAATGTTATCACTGTTTATATATGGAGGCTCTCAACAATCCAAACTAAAAGGTTAGCGCATGACCAAGCTTTTTGACCTCAGCTTTCACTGAACTGAGTTGCCATGGTAATATATTTGCAGACATCCAGTCCCGCTCTGGTCAAGTCAGCTGAGGGAACCAAGTGAATGACTAAACAAAGTCAACACACACATGACAGCTGCAGAATAAACTGAAGTCATAGGTATTACAAAGAGAACCATTACATTCAGAAATTATGTTCCTATACACTCCAAAATCGCATTTGCCTAAATGTACTGAGATAAACTAATGCTTATTTAGTGAATCAACTACATGAACATATAGAGTCATCTCTTTCAAAAAGAAATTTACAATTCAAATGGAATGAAATTCGGGTATTCATAAGCAAGAGCTGTGGGTGCAAAACTGTAAGTCAGCCGTTTGGTAATACAATCCCTACTCAAAAGCCATTGATCAAAGCACATACAATATTCCCCTCTCTCTCTCTCTCTCTCTCTCTCTCTCTCTCGCTTGAATACACCAGCTGCTTTTAAACACTGGCATGTGTATTCATACACTCAGCTGCACACTCCTGCAATGCAGCCATCTGAATGTAAATGATCACATAGCCTGCACACACCCTATGCAGCAACATACAAAAGAAAATGCAACTCCCCGACATGCATTCATGCAGAACAGCTCTCAAATTCTTACAAGGTGTTTGAAGCTTTATGCAGGACATCCTGTAGAGCGATGTATGGCTGCACCCTTGAACACAACAGAAGATGAGCAAAAGTGATTGTCAAATTGTTGAGAGCAATAAAGACTGTAGCATGCAAAATGTAGGAGACTAACTCGTTTGATCAAAGCTATATCGTCTTGGTTACTGACATAACCTCCGTTCCCTGATGGAGGGAACGAGACGTTGTGTCGATGTAGTGACACTAGGGGTCGCTCTTGAGAGCCCCGAACACCTCTATTCTTTTGAGAAAAGGCCAATGAGAATTGGCAAGTGGAATTTGCATGCCACTCCCCCGGACATACGGGTATAAAAGGAGAAGGAATGCCCACTCTCATTCAGGTTTTGTGCTGAGGAGCCAAAACGAGGTCCAGCCATTTCAGCGGCTAGTACAGCATTGTGGCAAGAGGGACACAATGTCTCATTCCCTCCATCAGGGAACGGAGGTTACGACAGTAACCAAGACGTTCCCCTTCTGTCACTCACTCGACATTGAGTCGATGTAGTGACACTAGGGGTCCCTACAGAAAAACGCCACAACAGGTGAACCATGTCACGTGAACTGCTGATGCAGGTGCAAGCAAGCTGCTGCGTGCGTAATAGCAGGTGCATCAGTCTGCACGTAACCTCCCCCAATACCCCAAAAAGACGCCATGTATTTCCCCACATCCCTGAGAGGAGGAAACGACGTAACTAGCATGGGAGCAGGCCACGCCAGCCACGGCCTTTTCTCTCTATTTTTTCTCTCCACAGAGTATTAGATCAAGTTGGGGCCATCTAACGCTATTATAGGCATCGGGGAATTTGTTCTTTTCCATTCCTATTATTTCAGGGTGAAAAGACCCCGTGGAGACCACATCCTGCCTAAAGGGGAGGTCAACATGTGGCAATACGACACGTGGGCTCACCAGCCGCACATGGAAGGGGCGCGGTGGTATGTCCTGCCTCGAAGGGGAGGAGCTCTACAAACACGGCGGCCAGGGGCAGAGAGGGCCCTGCCCGGGGGAGACATGGGTCTGCTGACAGGGAGACCGTACCGCGGAAAATACATCACAGGGGGTTACCTGAGTAATCGGCACCTGTGGAGCACCTATCCCAGTACAGGGCATATTAGTATCCGTAGTGGGTCTGGCTGCGAACTCCTCCGCCAAATTCGCGAGCCATGGGGCTATGGAGGAAGGACATCCAGGGTCCACAACTTCATGAACTCGACTGGGGGCAAAAGCGCACGCTTTCGCCTAAGGGAAGGGGAAAGGCGTAATACGCAAGAGATACACCCGGCCAGTTGTTCCATATTACCAAACTCTACCTGTTCGTACCTGACAAAACACGGGACGAAACCGGCTCAACCTGGAGATCGTAAAATCTCGCAAAGGTATTGGGTGTAGCCCAGCCCGCTGCTCTGCAGATGTCTGCTAGAGAGGTGCCATGGACCAGTGCCCACGAGGATGCCACACTCCTAGTAGAGTGTGCTCATATTCCCAAAGGGGCGGGCACAGCCTGGGCCTGGTATGCCAGAGCGATGGTATCCACGATCCAGTGGGAAAGCCTCTGTTTGGAGACAGCATTCCCTTTCCGCTGTCCGCCAAAGCAGACAAAGAGCTGCTCAGAGCATCTAAAGCTCTGCGTGCGATCCAAGTAGGTGCGGAAAGCACGCACCGGACACAGCGACGACAGGGTTGGGTCTGCCTCCTCCCAGGGCAGCGCTTGCAGGCTCACCACCTGATCCCTGAAGGGGTTCGTGGGAACCTTGGGCACATAGCCTGGATCACGTGAGAATCTGCCGGACCGAACTCCAGGAAAGTGTCGCTGACAGAAAATGCTTGCAGGTCCCCAACCCTCTTGATGGAGGTGAGCGCAATCAGGAGGGCCATCTTCAAGGAGAGGGTTTTCAACTCGACTGACTCTAGCGGCTCAAAGGGGGCTCCGCAAAGGCCCAGGAGGACTGTGGAGAGATCCTATGAGGGGAAGAGGCGTGGCCTGGGAGGATTCAGCCTCCAGGCGCCTCTGAGGAACCTGATGATCAAGTCGTGCTTCCCTAGGGACTTACCGTCCACTGTGTCGTGGTGGGCCGCTATAGCGGCTACATATACTTTCAAGGAGGAGGGGGACAGCCGCCCCTCCAGCCTCTCCTACAGGAATGAAAGCACTGACCCAACTGCGCATCTCTGGGGGTCTTCAGCTCAGGAAGAACACCAATTCGCGAACAAGCGCCACTTCAGGGCATAAAGCTGCCTCGTAGAGGGATCGTGTCTACCACTGCTGGTGGTAGGCCACTTAGGTCTTCTGCATCCCGTCCAAGGGCCAGACGTGGAGGTTCCAGAGGTCTGGGCGTGGGTGCCAGATGGTGCCCCGTCCTTGTGAAAGAAGGTCTTTCCTCAGGGGAATCTGCTAGGGAGGTGCTGTTGCGAGGAGCGTGAGGTCCGAGAACCAAGTCTGGGTGGGCCAATATGAGGCCACGAGGGCGACTCGTTCCTCATCCTCCCTGACCTTGCACAGGGTCTGTGCAAGTAGGCTCACTGGGGGGAACGCATATTTGCGCCGCCCCCGGGGCCAGCTGTGTGCCAGTGTCCTGTGCCAGTGTCTTGAGGGGGGCTCCCGTCAGGGAATACCAGAGCAGGCAGTGGGAGGATTCCCGGGAAGCAAACAGGTCTACCTGTGCTTTGCCGAATCGACTCCAAATCAGCTTGACTACCTGGGGTGGAGTTTCCACTCTCCGCTGAGCGTTGCCTGCCGCGACAGCGCATCCGCTGTAGCGTTGAGGCTGCCTGGGATGTGAGTGGTCCGCAGTGACCTCAGCCGCCGCTGACTCCAAAGGAGGAGATGGCGGGTGAGTTGCGATATGCGAGGAGAGCGTACGCCAGATTTGGGAGCAAGTCACACGTTCAAGTCACAAGCAAGTCTCAAGTCTTAACCATCAAGTCTCGAGTCAAGTCTCAAGTGCAGTGCAGACAAATCAAGCAAGTCAAGTCAAGTCAGTGACTCACCTCAAGCAAGTCGAGTCTGATGAGTTTCAAGTCAAGTCAAGCCACAGTACTAAAATAAATAGAGGTTAATTTTTGAAATAAATATTTATTTTTGCTCTGAAAAGATGAACTTATACACATATCTCTACATTCATTTTTTTCTATAAATTGTATATAGTAAATTGCATTAATGAACATGCACGTATTTTTATCGTGGGCACTTAAAAATACTGTGAATACTTCTAGATACCTTATTATCCGAATTGTTTGGATTTTTTGAATTAACCGGTTAAAATGTATAACACGGCGTGTATGCTGTGTAAAAATGCGGTAAGATTTTCACATTGATCTAACAAAAACGGCAGACGGGCTGAATGAATATGCTAATTCGCTCTCTGATAGTAGGTGGCGCTTATGGAACAGCAGAAAAATAGCTGTTACCATGGTAACGCCTGTACACAAAGCAGCCCTGCGCTTATAAACGCTACTTTATTAGGCATTATACGGACGAAAGATGAAAAGAAAATGCCATCGAAACTTTTCTGAAGACAGTCAGTTCCCTTCAGAGATACATTTATATAAAATAGTCATAAAGGTATTGCATTCAAGGGCTTTATCTAAAGTCTTCAGATGTTCTTAATCAGTATGAGGGCACTTGGAACTCGTCACGAGACATTCTGTATATTTTATACTACTTGTCATGTTTTAAATAAAGTGTTGTGACTGCAGATCTGCCTGTCATGTTTTTATATTACCAACAAATGGTTATGGTATATTGTTGACTGTTGAGAGGGTTTAGAAAAGGCACACATATTTAGAGGCAATGTTGGGTAATTTCAAACTTGTTGCGCTACAAAACAGATTAATCGCGAATCATTTTAATTGACTGACAACCCTCAAACATGTAAAACAGTAATTGTACATATTAATCTTTCTGGATAATGAAATGATAACGAAATGATTTACTTACCTTTCCTAGTGGTCTGATTCGAGGTTGTGGTGGTTGTATCGGATATTTTTGCGTCGGTCTGGCAAATCTTTTTTATTCACACGGTCCAATTCAAAATCTTTATATCCAAAGGAGATTATTTTGGGAACTCAACAATCATCTGTCATTTTGGCGCGTTGTGAGCGCAGCGTTAACTGCACAGATGCAGATCAGTGGTGCTGGCCAGCTTACAATTTTGCATATGAATTAATTGATGTCGCAATATTTTTTTAAACACATTTCATTACTGTTTATAATAAGTTATTGAACGAGTCATGCAGTTCAAGTCAAGTCAAGTCCCGAGTCGCTGGTTCTCAAGTCAAAGTCAAGTCATTTTCTTCATGACTTGCTTCTTCAAGCAAGTCACAAGTCCTTAAATTTGCGACTCGAGTCAGACTCAAGTCAAGTCATGTAACTCGAGTCCCCCACCTCTGGTGTACGCCACCTTGGCGATTTATGTATGCTACTGTCGCTGTGTTGTCCGACCGGACGAACACATGCTTGCCCCAGATCAACGGCAATAGCCTCCACAAGGCAAGCAATACAGCCAGCAACTCTAGGCAGTTGATGTGCCAACCCAGTCGCGGTCCTGTCCAGGAACCAGCGACTGCATGCCCATTGCACACGGCGCCCCAGCCCAACTTGGAGGCGTCTGTGGTGACCACGACTTGTCTGGACACCTGCTGTAGGGGAACTCCTGCTCACAAAAACATGAGGTCTGTCTAAGGGCTGAATAAATGGCGGCAGAGCGGCGTGATAGCTACGCGATGTGCGCCGTGGCGCCATGCCCATCTCGGGACTCGAGTCTGAAGCCAGTGCTGAAGCGGTCTCATATGCATCAACCTGAGCGGCGTGACCGCCGCCGAGGAAGCCATATGACCCAGGAGCCTCTGAAAGTGTTTCAGTGGAACCATTGTCCTCCACCTGAATGACTTCAGGCAGTTCAGCACCGACTGCGCACGCTCGCTTGTGAGGCATGCTATCATTGAGACCGAGTCTAACTCCATGCCGAGAAAAGAGATGCTCTGAACCGGGGAGAGCTTGCTCTTTGCCCAGTTGACCCGAAGCCCTAGATGGCTGAGGTACCTGAGCACCATGTCCCTGTGTGCGCACAGCAACTCTCGAGAGTGTGCTAGAATCAGCCGGTCGTCGAGGTAGTTGAGTATGCGGATGCCCACTTCCCTTAACGGGGCATGAGCTACCTCTGCGACTTTCGTGAAGACGCGAGGGGACAGGGAGAGGCCGAAGGGGAGGACCTTGTACTGATATGCCCGGCCGTCGAATGCAAACCATAGGAAGGGTCTGTGTCAAGGTAAAACCGAGACGTGAATGTACGCATCCTTCAGGTCTACCGCCGTGAACCAATCTTGATGCCGGATGCACGTCAAAATGTGTTTCTGCATTAACATCTTGAACGGGAGTCTGTGTAAGGCCTGGTTCAGAACTCGCGGTCCAAGATTGGCCGCAATCCACCGCCTTTCTTTGGTACGATGACGTAAGGGCTGTAGAACCCTTCCCCCATTTCGGCTGGAGGGACAGGCTCTATCGCACCCTTGCACAGCGGATTGGGTCCAGTGCCACCGACCTGCATCACTGAATGAAGCGGTCCAGCTGGCTGAGGACCATATGGCAGCGTATTCAGGGGCCGGCGAGCCCTCTTCTTCTCTCTCTCTACTCCAGTGGTCTGGATTGCCATTTTATCCCTCTCCAGCTCTCACTGCAACACAAAACAGCTGTTAGAGATCATTTCCCACTGGTGTCAATCCTTACCACTCTTCCTCTCCCAGCAATGCTCTCCACAGACGTTGCTTGGCCACGCCCACATCACCACACATGTATACAAAAATTCCCAAGAATTTGTCTTTGTCCTTCACTTTCTGTTCAATCCTGCTATGTTGTGACATTTCCCCCTTTAAAAATAATGGTTTAGAGATGGGTTAAATATACACCGGCGACCAAAAGTTTGGAATAATGTACAGATTTTGCTCTTATGGAAAGAAATTGGTACTTTTATTCATCTAAGTGGCATTCAGCTGATCACAATGTATAGTCAGGACATTAATAACGTGAAAAAATTACTATTACAATTTGAAAAAAAAATTAAACTACTTCAAAAGGTTCTCATCAAAAAATCCTTCAAGTGCGGCAATGACAGCTTTGCAGATCCTTGGCATTCTAGCTGTCAGTTTGTCCAGATACTCAGGTGACATTTCACCCCATGCTTCCTGTAGCACTTGCCATGGATGTGGCTGTCTTGTCGGGCACTTGTCACGTACCTTACAGTCTACCTGATCCCACAAAAGCTCAATGGGGTTAAGATCCATTTCTATCTTTTCCAGTTTCTGTTGTCCAATGTCTGTTTCTTTGTTTCAAAAGTGGCTTTTTCTTTGCAGTTTTTCCCATAAGGCCTGCACCCCTGAGTCTTCTCTAACTGGTGTTGAGTGGGTAGAATTCAACATGTGAGGCGTCTATTTCTCAAACTAGAGACTCTGATGTACTTATCCTCTTGTTTAGTTGTACATCTGGCCTTCTACATCTCTTTCTGTCCTTGTTAGAGCCAGTTGTCCTTTGTCTTTGAAGACTGTAGTGTAGAATACTATGATTGAATGAGTCAATGTGAGCCCACTTTTAAACTTTTCCATAACAAATTTATTCGCTCCACTTTAAGAAAAACAATGTGTTTAATAGGTTTTACCCCAAATGCTATCCTTTCACTTATTGGAGAGTTATTGAAAAATGTTTGATTTAACGACCTTAAACAAAAATGAAAATTATAAATACATATTTTGTCTTAAAAGAAATGTTAATTTCAGGGATTTTCATCAGCTAAATAAATTTGTAACATTTAAAAAAATATAAAAAATTAGATCAAATTGCCTCAAATTCAACCTTTAGACATTTAAAGATCTCATGGATCAGGAAATTTTTGCAGTGCATAGTGACACACACGTGTTTAGGAAAGTATTGTGGTAGTTTTGTTGCTATTTAGTGTTTTGGGAGAAAATAAAATCAATGGAGGCTTTTACCCTGTGGGGCCTTTAGCCACATTGTACCCTATATGTAAGGTGTGCATTTAAGAAATATTTATATTACATGAAATCATGTTTAATACCAAAACAACTTAATAAATTGATCAACATATTATACTACCTTATTTTAAGAGAATTATAATTATAATAATGTTTTCTTTGCAGTAAGCGATGTTGGAAGATGCTATTAGCAGCCACTTGTATAGAGTCATTTTTTTGCATTTCACTAACAGTTAATGTTTGGATTTGGCTTTTGGAAACTGATCCTATACCAGCAGTTTTGGGCCGCTTTATCCCAGAGCAGAAAGCAAGAAACGGTGTATTGAGTGAGATAATTCCATTACAATTTCTCTATGCGCGAGCGGAGATCTTAACCAATCGAATGCTGTAGGCTGGAGGCATGAAAGCAGAATGCTGCACCTGCAAATTAGGACATGCTCATTTTACACGTTTATTAGATTTGATGCAGGAATTTTGTCTGTCTGTTCGCCCGATATTCAAAGAAACCTGCTTTGCCAATATACAGTATTATTAGGCTTACTTACATATTCAATTGAAGGTGCTCTAACGTTTGTTTGAGGGTGCTTAGCACCCTCAAGCACCACCGTAGAACCGGGCCTGAGTTCAATGAGTAGTCATTATTTATGCTTACTCAAAATGGCCTCGTCAAGTTCAATATTTGCACTCTGTTATGGGAACAAGTCATAGTGATATATATATATATATATATTTCGTTTTTTTTTTTTTTACAGAAATATACAAATATTGTTCTTGGCACAAAGCACAAGAATATGGATTAATAAATAATGTGGTGCAATGGTATTTGTTAGCTGCTGTAAGGCTTTTATTAGCCATCTGACCTGCATACTTTCCTACCTCACATTGTCCAACCCAAAACATTTTGAATGTAAATATACTTTTGAAATAAAGAAAATATGATATTGATGAATGGTAATTGTTTGGGGGTTGTAAAACACCTTCTACTGGGATAAACAATGTCAGGCAGTGAATAATAATATAATAGTATAATAAAATGGGCATCTCATTAATCTATCCCTCACTAATCTATATTTGCTGCTTTGCATTATCAGACTGCATACACAATACATCCAAATCTATTGTTCTGCATAAAACTACTAGAAAGTTCTTATAGTGCTTATATTGTCTTTTATATGGTTATTCCTCAGAAGTATGCTGTAAGCTGTTGTCAGCGGACACCGTCATTGCCATTTTCCTTATAGCATGTCATATCATGACTCTGGAAGAACTAGGCAACACTTCACACTTGTCCAGGGTCACTGTAATAAGATGAATGACAAGTTATTTTTAGACTAGAGGTTTATCATTTTTATTTTAAGACAATAATGGCATGTTTTGAAATATTTAAAACACAACAAAAATTGTGTTATGCCGTGCAGTGGATCATTTCAAAATAAGATTAAAATTAATTAACTTAAAATCGAATACCTAATAAACTAATAAATTCACTTGACAAATCTCATAAACCGAACATATTACTGTGTTCTAACTACATACAGTTTAGCAACTTGGCTGCTTCTGTTGACGACGCAATACATAATATATATACTTGGACATTTTGTGATTCTAAAAAAAAAAAAAAGTGACTGACTAAATTTTCCACTAATGGAAAAATTTACAAATACTTTCACCTCTAGTGATTCACATTTTATCTGTCATGTACACATTACTAATGAAGGTGTGTGGTATCAGTATTTACCCTTTATTTATAAGCTTACATTTTGTAAATGTTGAGTTAAGGTCCCATTCATGTATTACATAGGTGCTCTAATCACATTAAAATCAAGCTGGTATGTTTTTCTTTCTCTTTTTTTTTTTTTTTTTCACTTTATAAAACGAACTTGCTGTGAAACATGCAATCTGCAAGGGGTGCAATATTTAAGTCTCAGTTACTGGTGCAAAATAAAAAAGGTTAAGTCAAATAAATAAGTCATATTGAAATATTTAATAGATCCTATGATGCATTGCATTGTTAAATCACTGTTGATTCCCACTGTTAATGAAAAGTATATGAAAATCCAAAGGTTTAGTATCACATCAAATTGCTAAATGATTTTACATTAATTTGAGATTATGACTGACCATAAATATACTATGCAACAAGAAAAAATTAAAGCAGTAATGGGTCTTTATGGTTTATTCAGTTTGTACCCCAAAAGTACAATTACCAGTGTAATTGCTTTTTATACAGTCTTAATGTTTGACAATACTGTGTCATGCTTAAGGAAACAAACATAACAAATGTAGTCAAGTAAATATTTAAGCATATTGTAAACACAAATGTGACCAGCACAGACACTGTGACTGACACTGCGAATAAAACTGAAACACTGACCTCTGCTGGATACTGACACTAACTGTGGAATTAAATACTAAGTACAAAAACATAAATTAGGTATTGAGTGAAGTTTCAGTAAAAAAAAAAATAAAAAAAAGGCAAATTATTAACCAGTTACAGGTCATCAACAGAGCAATGTGAAATAAAGGGGAAAATTCTTAACTTAGCCAACATAGTCACAACTCAAATTTTTCTATGAAATATCAATAAGACAAATAATATTAACATGGAACAATAAATAATACATATGACACTTATGTTGTCTTCTGTAAAGCTAAAGGAATGGTGCAAAAAACTGGGAAAAGAGGCTTAAATAGTGACAAATCCTTAACACTACTCTCCTTAAAAAAAAAAAAAAAACGTATTCTTATACCTTATATTCCTATTTGCCACAGCATGGTAAGTGCCTTGCAGATGCCAACATCACGGTAATTAAAATAGCAGAGACCAAAGAATGTGTCCGTGGAAATTTGGCATCACCATGGACATAGTCAGTAAGGACTTGACCAATCCCCCAGCAGGACAAGAAAAACACAATGAAGAGATAAGCAGGAATGAACATTAAAATACACTACAAATAGTGCATATGGGCTGAGAATTTAAAAACAATTACTTTGCTAAACATAAATGCTGTAAGAGCCAAATAGCAAAATTTTCCAACATAAGGCTGATTCTTTACTCATTAACTTGTCGACTATGTAAACTATGTAAACAAACAAATAGTTTGCATAGCTTAAGTATTGTGCTGACAGCAATCTACCCTGCACACTCTTAAAGATAGTAATAAAAATGTAAGCAGAACATTCTGAAAGAGGTAGTACCCAACTAGCCAAGTTAAAGTAGATTATATTTTTCTCTGCACTGTACTCCAATTCCTTAATACATTGCATAACTGCACAGATGACTAAGGTATGTAAGTGTAATCCACATTCAATAAAACAGAACATGCAGTAAGGATAAAGCTTTGCTCTTGATGTAAGTGCAAGTGCGTGAGTGAAGTGCACAAGCTCTCACCAGTGTCCATGTAACATGAGAGCTGTAGCAATAGAGTAGTCCACTACCACACCAGGGTACAGGTATGCTGCTGGAGCCATGCCTAACAGAAATATACTCAATACCCATTCACCTGTCTAATGCTTGGATGCTGCCCTGGAACCTGTAACAGCTTTAGAGGGAGATACAGTAAATAGAAACATTTTATACAAATATAATTATGCTAGTATACAATGGTGTAAACAAAGAAGCCTATATCGCTAGTCCTATATCGGCATAACCTGAAAGGCTGCTCAGCAAGGAAGAAGCCACTGCTCCAAAACCCCCATAAAAAAGCCAGACTACAGTTTGCAATTGCACATGGGGACAAATATCTTACTTTTTGGAGAAATGTCCTCTGGTCTGATGAAACAAAAATTGAACTGTTTGGCCATAATGACCATTGTTATGTTTGGAGGAAAAAGGGTGAGGCTTTCAAGCCGAAGAACACCATCCCAACCGTGAAGCATGGGGGTGGCAGCATCATGTTGTGGGGGTGCTTTGCTGCAGGAGGGATTGGTGCACTCCCAAAATAGATGGCATCATGAGGAAGGAAAATTATGTGGATATATTGAAGCAACATCTCAAGACATCAGCCAGGAAGTTAATGCTCAGTCACAAATGGGTCTTCCAAATGGACAGTGACCCCAAACATACCTACAAAGTTGTGTCAAAATGGCTTAAGGACAACAAAGGCAAGGTACTGGAGTGGCCATCACAAAGCCCTGACCTCAATCTGATAGAAAATGTGTGGGCAGAACTGAAAAAGCATGTGTGAGCAAGGAGGCCTACAAACCTGACTCAGTTACACCAGTCTGGAGGAATGGGGCAAAATTCCAGCAACTTATTGTGAGAAGCTTGTGGAAGGCTACCCAAAACGTTTGACCCACGTTAAACAATTTAAAGGCAATGCTACCAAATACTAACAAAGTATATGTAAACTTCTGACCCACTGCGAATGTGATGAAAGAAATAAAAGCTGAAATAAAACCTTCTTTATACTATTATTCTGACATTTCACATTAAAGTAAAATTAAAAAATTCACTTTTAAATTAAAGTGGTGATCCTAACTAACCTAGGTAATGTTTTCTACGATTAAATGTCAGGAATTGTGAAAGTGAGTTTAAATGTATTTGGCTAAGGTGTATATAAACTTTTAACTTCAACTGTATATATCAGTGGCACATTCATGCCTTTACAATAGGTGGCGCTAATCAACAAGCAATTTTACCCCAGTACGGTAGGTGGTGCAAAGCACCTTTCAGCTGGTCTGCCCTCTGCCTATGATGGATGAGAAGAAGAGGTACTTGACAAGCAGATCGGAAAAAGAAAACATCTCGGTTACGTATGTAACCTCGGTTCCCTGAGACGAAGGGAACGAGACATTGCGTCAGGAAGCTAACACTATGGGGAGTGTCCTTCTATACGACCTAGTTGAAACCATTCTACAATAATGGTAATTCTAAAATTGGCTATGGTGTTTAAGCCCTGCCCTTTTAGGTGCAAAGCTGTCTGGTATAAAAGCGGGTGCAAAAACACCATTCCTCAGAATTTTCTGACTGAGGGACAAGAGTGCATCGCTCGCACCTCAAAGAACTCTGAGTATGTAGTGCGGCCAGCTTATGCAATGTCTCGTTCCCTTCGTCTCAGGGAACCAAGATTACATACGTAACCGAGACGTTCCCTTATGACTCCGTACACTTGATATTGCATCAGGAAGCTGAGTCCCATCACGCCGCACTCCATGACATAACATTCCAGAGAGGAAACATGACACCGCAGTCCCGCGGGATGGTGACCGACATGAGTATGCCGCAAGTGAATGACCCTCATGGTGGGCCAGGAGGGGAACACTCAGAATGGATATATGAAATATAGAATAAACCCCTTCACGAACCCAGTCGGGAAGGACGTTTATTTGTAATGAAAGTGCCTGTGACTTTTAGAAAATACAATGGTCTGAATACAGCTGGTTGTGTAAAAAGTCAGGGAGCCCGTATTTAAAAAGAGGGGCATAATTATATGTTTGGCCAATGAAATAG
Source organism: Myxocyprinus asiaticus (assembly GCF_019703515.2). Lineage (NCBI taxonomy): Eukaryota > Metazoa > Chordata > Actinopteri > Cypriniformes > Catostomidae > Myxocyprinus > Myxocyprinus asiaticus. The sequence continues at coordinate 40,194,774 of NC_059347.1, read as the reverse complement.
CAAGCATTCTAGACAGAGATGACTTGCTATGGACCATCCTGCTGCAAAACATATGTCTTGTAAGGATACACCGTTTGTCCATGCCCATGAAGAGGCAACGCCTCTAGCTGAGTGTACTTTAACATTAATTGGGCAATTTGCACCCTGCGACTAGTAAGCCAGTGCGATCGCATCAATGATCCAGTGAGAAAGTCTTTGCTTGGAGTTCATAGCACACAAAGAGCTGGTCAGACAGTCTGAATTGGCGGGTGTGCTCAATGTATGTGTGTAGCGCTTGCAAAGGGCATAACAAATGCAAGGACTGTTGCTGATCCGAATTAAATGGAAAAGGGGAAAAGGTTTGAAGGTGAATCACCTACGCTCTGAAGGGTGTGGTTAGAACCTTAGGCACATAGCCTTTTCTGGGTTTGACAGTGGTTTTTTGAAAGACCCGGACCAAACTCCAGACATGAATTGTCAACTGACAGTGCTTGCAAATCACCGACCCATTTTGCTGAGGTCAAAGCCAGCAGTAAAGCGGTCTTAAGAAAAAGCACACACAGTTCAACATAGTCCAGAGGCTTGAAGGGAGGCCCCACGAGCACTTTTAGGACCAAAGTAGGTCCCAAGTCGGGACTGTAGCCTGGCGAGGGGGAAATAGCCACCCCGCCCCCTTAAGGAATTATGATTAAATAATTTTGCCTATAGAGGTGCCGACTTCAGGTAGGTGCAAAGCGCCAGTGAAGCGAGGTGGCCGGCATACAAACTGAATCGTATGACCGTGCTCAATCATTTTAAACACCCAGTTCTGACATGCCTGTGAGGACTTGCCATGTATTCGCGCAGTGGGACAGCAGGTTTATTCATCTGAAACAACCTCTATCGCGTTCTTTGCGAGAAGTTTGTGTATGTCGGTTTATAACACCGACACGTGTCCGGATGGAACCATGGAAGACAGAACACCGTTGAAACGGGGCAGCCAACATGCAAATTGGATCATATAACCACGTTGGATCGTTTTTAGCACCCAGTTGGAAATGCCCATAAGGGCTCACCACATGTCCGCGTAAAAGGACAGAGGGAAATTTGGTTTATTCATTGTATGACTTTGAAGTGGGAAAGCTCTTTATTGAAAAAGTGTGAGCATCTCGTGCATGTGCAACTAGCGCTGTACTCATTTTTGCATTCTTTATTACATGTGATTGAATGTAAGTCACAAAAACAACAACATTTTGAACAACAATATTCCTTTCCCAACAAAGAGCAGTGGGGAAGAGGGGAACAGCATTGTGTGTCAGGAGCGCTTTTGCTCGAGGGGGGGTTTTTCCCTTTGGTGCGGGGCTTGCGCTGAGGCGGTTGCCTTTGTATGGGCCACAGCTTGCGTAGCTTTACCGGTGGTGACATTTCACTGCTGAGGCAGCAGGTGTGGGATTTTCAGCTGGGCGCTGGCCTGAGACAGAGCAGGAGTGAGCCGGTTGTGATGAAGGACTGCTCCATTTTGACATAAATGTCTCGTAGCCTGTGAGTGTTGCTGAATCGTGATGTAACACTCAGCAAATCTATCCACAGAGCTGCCGAAAAGGCCGGCTGGAGACATTGGAGCATCAAATAGAGCTGCTTTTTCCACGTCACGCATTTCAGTGAGGGTCAGCCAGATGTGACGATCCAAAACCACCAGGTTGCTCACTGACTTGCCAATGGCCTGTGCTGCGACTTTCGTGGCTCGCAGTGCTAAGTCCGTAGTGGTGCAGAGCTCTCTGAATGTCTCTGGATCATAGCCTTGCTCGTCCATTTGCTTGAGGAGCTTAGCTTGGAAAACTTGGGGTATCGGCATCGCGTGGAGTGCTGAACAAGCTTGGCCCACCACTGAGTATGCTTTTACAACCAGTGCGGACATCAGTCGACACAGCTTGGAAGGATGAACAGGGCGTGATTTCCACAGAGATGTGCCACTACTGCCTCTTCCACAGGGGGTTGTTGAGCATAACCTGTCTTCCCCGTGGTCCACTTTAGTGAGGAGAGTGGAATTGCTGTGCGAACGATCTGAATAGGGTGCGCGCCAGGATTTTGTCAGTTAGTTATGAACTTCCGGGAAGAACGGGGCAGATCTGCAGAACGCGATCACTTAACTGCGTCCGAACTGCAAGAATGATTCATCAAGGCGAGTTTTTTCAAGTTCCTCTGGAGGAGACCACTCAAGACCGAGCTTTTCGACCGCCCCTGAAAGGACATGAAGCATCTCCTTGTCAGGGGCGCGTGCACGCTCCTCGCCCTTGCTGGGGGTAGGAGCGACAACGTCCTCCATTGACTACTCGCCAGATGCAGCGAGAGACATAACATCATCCCCAGCATCAGAACCGCTGAACGTGACGAGGTCGTGTGCTCCTGCAGTGGGCCGAAGCTCGTCACGCACATACTGTATTGGCATAGAGGAGGGTGGGAGGGCGAGGGAGGCTAAATCGTCCCTCAGAGCGAGGGCGATTCGCGAGTGAAGCGTCTTGAGACTCATGTCCTCACAGTGAGGGCAGTCTGTCTCTGCGTGGGTGTGGTTCAGACAGTGAATGCAGCTCTCATGCTGATCTGACGGCGGGATGTGTACCTCACATAAAGAACACTTATAGAACGACATCTTTAAAAAGACGCAAACACGTAAGCAGCTCTTTTAGTTTTATATACAGTACTGTGCAAAGGTTTTAGGCACTTGTGAAAAATGTTGCATAGTGAGGATGTCTCAAAAATAATGCCATAAAGAGTTTTCATTTATCAATTAACATCATACAAATCCAGTAAACATAAAAAAGCTAAATCAATATTTGGTGCGGCCACCTTTGCCTTTAAAACAGCCCCAATTCTCCTAGGTACACCTGGACACAGTTTTTCTTGGTTGTTGGCAGATAGGATGTACCAAGCTTCTTGGAGAATTCACCACAGTTCTTCGATCTATTTAGGCTGTCTCAATTGCTTGAACTAAATCTCTTCATGTAATCCCAGACTGACTCAACGTTCAGTGGGGGGCACTGTGGGAGCAATGTCATCTCTTGCAGAGCGCCCTGTTCTTCTATTCTAATCTTTTCTATTTGCAAAAGTAATGTTTGGGAGTCTAAAATGTATTTTTCCTATTGACACACTAAAGCTGAACATATAAATAATCATCTTATGACAAATGTGTTTGTGAAACACTTAAAGTTCCTAAAATTTTGCACTGCACTGTACTGGCGAGGTGGAGTAAATGTTTGCCGGAACACTGCAGGGGAGCGGAGAGTCTCATGCATGTCGACGGCGAAATAGTAGAAGGCTTCTAGACGAGAGATGATTTGCTGTCTTGAAGGAAGAAAATTCAGAGGAATGGTGTTTGCGCACCCGCTTTTATACCGGACAGCTTTGCACCTAAATGGGCGGGGCTTAAACACCATAGCCAATTTTAGAATTGCCGTTATTGTAGAAAGTTTTCAACTAGGTCGTATAGAATGACACTCCCCATAGCATCAGCTTCCTGATGCAATGTCAAGTGTACCAAGTCGTAAGGGAACTGATTTCTCTACAAGCTGCTGCTGTTATGAAGAGTTTGTTGTTGATTTGCTCAACGAGATAGAAAACATTCGAGACACTTCACAAACTATTTCAGTTCACCTTATGGATGAGTTGACTGTCAGTATTATCATGTGTACACAGTCTGAGGAGTGATTACAAAAATCGAGTGTAAAAAATAATATTAATGGTTAAAACATGTTATCATTTGAAATGAGTTATTATATGCCGCTGCCACGCATAGATGTTAAGTTTTTTTTTGTCACTGCGTAATGAACACTTATAATAATTGTTGTAACAGATGCTGTCAATTTAGACTACTGATTGTATCTTATTGCATGTGTATCTAAATAAATTTTCTCAAAACATATTACTAATTAACAAGTTACTCTAAAAAAAAGTAATTAATTACTAACTACTAATTACATCTACTGTGTAATTAGATTACTGTACTAATTACTCTGTCTGAAAAGTAACTGCATTACTTATTAATAATTACTTTCTAAAAACCTTTATCAACCTCAACCCAACATATTACACCCAACACTGCTAATTAAATGTGACTGCATTTAAACAGCCAAAGAGTCTATAAAATGCAAAAAACCCAATAAAACCATCTACAGTCTGACCCATTATTAGATACTAATACATGCCAACAACAGCTGTTAATGACTATTAACAATTGCACAGAAATAACGATTTTGAGGAGACAAAACCACGACAAAACCATGTTTCTGGTATACAAAGGCATTTTGATACAAAGACAGTGCACTGCAAGTCACAGCATTAATTTTATTAATATTTGGCGAATAAAAACACTTAAGATCCAGTTGTTTATATATATAAAAAGGTGATACAAAGGCAAATATGCTGCGATATATATTAGAGATAGGCCTGTAAGAGAACTGATGTAAGATTAAAGCAAAGGAATACAGAAATATATGAAGACAATCCAAGTAAGATCAGAGAGCTTTTTAAAGGGGATGCAAGCAGTGATGCAGCAATATCATTTACATGTTAAGAGAACCCATAGGAGGGAAAATGTTTCCATTTTTAAGGCATTTGATGCAAATGAAAAACACGGCCTCACTGCTTCAGCGTTTAATGTCGGTGGTCAAAACAGCTTTCTGTGCTTTAGCGCCACCTGTTGTCACCGCTGGTTTTGGGAACTGCAGCAGTTCTTGACACATGATTCACAGCTAACATTTTATTGGTGGGGGCGTTTCCCGATTCTATAACTACAACATCAGATTCGTGCTGTAATAATGCAGCAGTTCCTTTGCTGCTGAAGGGTGCCTTTATTAGATCAAGGAAGAAATGGTTAGAGGAAGGAGAAAAAAGTACAAAATATTTTTTTAACATGGAAAAAAGAAATGTAGAACTCACATCTATGGTCAAACTGAATATTAATGGACAGTTAACAGAAAATATTATGGAAATATCAAGATATGTGGCAAAATTTTATGAGAAATTGTATTCTTATGAAGACAAATTGAGTAATACACAGTCATTCTTGGATTCTATTAAAGAGGATTCTAAAAAGATAAGTGAGTCTTCTATGAAAATGTGTGACCAAGAGATATCTCTAAATGAAGTACTTCATTGTATTAACAAACTTAAAGACAATAAGTCACCCGGGAATGATGATTTAATTAGTGAATTTTATAAATATTTCCAAAACGAGTTGTCACCTTTTTTGTTAGCTGTATTTAGAGAGGCTATACAATACGGTTATTTACCAAGTTCACTGAGACAAGGTTTGATAACTTTATTACCAAAGCCCAATAAAAATGTATTACTTTTAGAAAATTGGCGCCCGATTACATTGATTAATAATGATGCAAAAATTTTCGCAAGTATATTTGCTGAAAGACTAAAGGATTGTATTGATCCCATTATTGATGATTGTCAGTCGGGATTTATGAAAGGTCGACACATTTGTAATAATATAAGGCTCATTTTGGATTTAATTGATTACAACGATTTTATTACAGATAATAGTTTTATTTTGTTTGTTGATTTTTTTAAAGCATTTGATACTATTGATCATAATTTCATGTTGGAGACCTTACATTTTTTTGGTTTTGGAGAGTTCTTTAAACGAGCTATTCGAACATTATATAATGACTGTAACAGTTCAATTAAGTTGACATATGGAACAACATCAAGTTTTAAAATCAATAGAGGCATACGACAGGGCTGCCCAATCTCACCCTTTCTTTTTTTACTTGTAACACAAACTATGGCCATACATATTAAAAGAGATCAATTTTGTGGTATTACACTTTTGAAGGAAGAAATAAAATGCTCCCAATTAGCGGATGATACTACCCTTTTTTTGCAAAATGAAATTGAAATAAAAAAAGCTATTGATTGTCTTCATACTTTCTCATCTGTATCTGGTTTATTTTTAAACATCAAAAAATGTGTTTTGTTTCCTTTGAGAACTTGTAACCTTGATAACATACATGGTATACCAGTGAAGGAGGTGGTAGATTATTTAGGTATCAAGATCTGTAAAGATCAGAAGGAGAGAAATAATTTGAATTTTACACCAATTATTGGGAAAATTAAACAAAAATGAAATTCATGGTTAATGAGAGATCTATCATTGAAAGGTAGAATATTATTATCTAAAACTGAAGGGTTATCGCGCTTAGTTTATACAGCTCTTGCATTAGACGTTCCACAATCAGTTATAAAAGAAGTAGATACTGTTTTGTTTAATTTTATCTGGAAGAACAGACCGCACTATTTAAAAAAGACGATTCTATGCAATCCAATTGAAGAAGGTGGTCTGAATGTACTTGATTTTAATACTGCTAATTGCGTATTTAAGAATACATGGATAAAGAATTATTTATGCTTTAAAGACAAAATATGGAACATTATCCCTGAGCTGATTTTTGGAAAGTTGGGAGGTTTGGAATTTTTTTTGAGATGTAATTTTGATGTAAACAAGGTTCCGATAAAGCTATCTTGTTTTCATAGACAGGCTTTTTTGTTATGGATGCTCATTTATAAACATAACTTCTCTCCACACAAATCTGTAACATGGAATAACAAGAATATTGTGTTTAAAAACAAATCTTTATTTTTTAGAAACTGGTATGATAACGGTATTGTACTGGTGAGACAGTTATTTAAGAGTAATGGACAACTTTTTAATTATTGTGAATTCCTTAATTACTATAAGATTCCGGTGACTGCTAAAGAGTTTGCAATAGTTTTTGATGCCATTCCTGGTGGCCTTATTCAACTCTTATCGGGTGATATAACCTCTGAGTGTATTTCTGTATATAATACTCAGATAAGTATTAATGGTGTGGAGATTTTAGATAAAAAATTTAACAACTTATTTATAAAAACAATATGCAGAAATACATTGTTACCTAAATGCAAACCATATTTTGATTCATTGTATAATCAGATTGAATGGAAAAAGGTCTGGAAATTACCTAGTAAATACTGTCTCACCAATAAAGTTAAAGAAGTCACATATAAAATTATTCATTTAATTTACCCAGTGAGACAAGTAGTCTCAAGATTTTTTAGGGACACGAAGACTACATGTGTTTTTTGTGACTTAGAGGAAGAATCCATAAAACACTTATTCTTTGTGTGTTTACCCAACTTTTTTGGATTGATATTAAATATTTAATACTTAAACACACAAAATTAAAGATTCAACTAACTGGTAGAGATATATTTTTATTATTTAAGAATAAGAGTTTGGAACAAAATTTGGTGATAAATCTGTTAATTATATATGGAAAATACCATATACACAAACAAAATTGGGCAAACAATAAACCTAACATCATACCATTTAAAACTGAACTGATGCATTATATTGAGACTCTAAAAGATATAAGAAATAAAAAGGCAAAACGAATGTGTAGAATACTTGAAACCTTTTCTCTTGTTAATTCATTTTAAGTTATCCCCTGGTTTTATTTGGTTAATTATTATTATTTGTTATTGTTTTTTCTTTCTTTATAATTTTACTTTTTGCTGCTACTATAATTGTATCAGAGTTCATTGTGATCATTGTATGTATATTTTGTTGTAAGTGTTCTTGTTCTGTAATAAAAATAAAATAAAAAATAAATTAAAAAAAAATCCTTTGCTGCTGATTATTCCCTCGTTATGCTCTTGATTCATTGTACCTACTCGATACCGCCATCTATCGCTCTGGAGGAGACAAAGTGGGAAAGATACATAGTAACTAACTAACTAACTAACTAACTAACTAACTAACTAACGATAAAAACAACCAACCATTTGACAGAGGATTTCCCCCTTTTTTTCTTTTCTTTTTTTAAATAAAGTACAGTGAAATACATCATCATAATGCATCTACATACAAACGGCAGCCTTATACCACAGATTTTTACAAGTCTTCATCACTTATTGATCAAATCCAGACATATATACATCACAAATCTTCAGTACAAAGGCTGTTTTTTTCTTTCAAAAAGGATAGATATCTTGCCAGCTTAACTGTTATTCTTTAGAGAGATCAAAGAATTATATATATAAAAAAGTTTCAGATCAACGTAGAATTGTCTACTGTTTGGTATAATTTACATACATTTTGTTTATGTATATGAAATGTCCCAAACAAAGCCAAAATTTTAATTAGGTAGTCAATCGCCGGTAAGTCAGTATCACACTCTAAAAACAAGACCATACTTTCATTTATTTGAATAATTCTGTGAAACTTAACAAATATGAGCAGGGATACCAGACACCAAAATGAAGATTTATTTAGATTAAATACAGTTATAGAAAAGGTGTGTAGCCTGATTGTTTCCAACTCACAAAAAGAGCATAGTGGTGAAAGACCTTCCTTAAACGTACCAATAAAGGCATTGCAGGGATAATATCGGTGTAATACTTTCAAATGGATATCTTAATCTCTGTTAGGAAGTAAACAGATATCTGACTACCAATTATCTGTACAGAGTGAAGGAAACCCTGCTTCCACATCACAAATGCAGTAGAAAATAACGTATATCTTTAGTTAACATTTTTCTAATATGAGAGTAAGAGTTATCACATTTTCTATCCATTATAGGCTTATAAATGCCTCCGAGAGCAGGCCTAAGTCATTGAAGTAGTCCAGCTGCATAATTATACAAGTGTTCTGCTTTAATGAGATGGAGTAATTTTGGAGAGGTACAACTTACAAATCTTAAATATTCCTTCTGAGGTACATTTTTCTAATATAATTATTTGTAAGTAGACTTTTCACCAGTATTTTTTAATAAATCTACATTAGAAAAAAAAAGATGCCTTTCACAAACCAGTCTTTCTGTATGCAGTCTTGTTTCTTGTATTTCAGTCTTGAAATGTTGATTATTCTAAATAATACATGAGTGGGGGGATTGTGTTTGTAGTACAGGGGTCGGCAACCTATGGCACACGTGCCATCATTGGCACATATGAAGCCTAAATTATTATATAAAAGAACAAACACTTACACGCATAGCGCGGTTCAAAATTCTGATTCAAAATCTAAATTAAACCACTTTGATTAAACTGCTGGATTTTCCCGTTCTTAAAGAATGAACGTCGGTATGACGTCATATTCTTGCGGCGGAAGTTGCTGCCTGAACTCTAACGCCTGTCAGAGGCGTCGCTTGATCCTTCACATGTTCCAGTGCGTATGATCTCTGAGAAAGGTCTTGACATGGCTGATTTTAGTTCAGGCTTTGATATGCCGTTGGCTAGTTCTTCAGAAAGCGCCGATGCTTCGGAGCTTCAGCGTCTGATTGCTGTGGAGCAGCAGAAAGCGCAGTTTCAAGCGCAGGTATCTCGCTAATCCGTGTGCTACTGAATCATTCTACACCAATTAGCGAGGTCCTCAAATTGAATTGTAACCGTGTTTAAAACTGTATTTGTAGGTACACAACTTTACGGATGCTTGCTGGGATAAATGTGTGGACAAACCGAGCAGCAAATTGGACTCACGAACTGAGACGTGTCTCGTAAGCTGCGTGGAACGTTTCATCGACACAACCCTTACCATCACGAATCGCTTTACACAGATGGTCCAGAAGGGCGCGCATTGATGAAGGACAGTGTGTCCTCAAAGACAGTTTGCACATATTGTCGTTATTTTTATGGTGTCTGTTTACTTCCCGCATGGTCTGTCAAAGAGTCTGTTCCTGTAATATCTAAAGCCTTTGCTCACACTCTCTGAAATGTTTATAAAATTATAGCTGATCCATTAGAACAGCAAGCAAAGATTATTCACAATGTGACGAACGAATGTTTGCTGTCCATTATCATCAATACATGTAGTTTGCATTTTGCTGTACCATTTCCATCACTGCAGTACAGTTATACATCTGTCAAACTATTCCGGGTTTGATTGACTTAATAAGTGGATACTTTTCAATTATGAAATGGAACAAAAATGAAATGAGCTGGGGTTTTACCTGAAAATAAAACGGCTTTAAGAACAGTTTTGAATAACTTCACAAAAAAATAAAATAATAATAATAATAATAATTTAATGACTTCCTTGTTTTTAATTACTTCCTTGGTTAAAATACAGACAGCATGGCAGATTTAAGATGATAAAAGAAAAACTACAAAGTTTTCTAAAAATGTTTTGCCTGATGAACTTAGACCTTACTATTTTTCTCCTGTTCATGTAGAAACAAAGCAGTGATGTCATGGTAACCTGGTTAGTATTACTTGCTCAACAAAATGTTTTTTCTCAGCAGTTTGCCTGGTGTACATTCAAAAAAAGATTAAATTTTCACGTCAGTTTTACTCGATTCTCCTATGTACGTATTACTCAAAAAATGTATGTAACCAAGGGAACATTAACTGAGTTGATTGAACTAAAATAACTGTTGTCAGCTTTTAATAATCCATTTGCATTAGGACAACATTAATATTTTTGGTTTGGTTAACTAAAACTGGGCAGAGGATTTCTAGTTCCCAGCATGCTTTGCATGGGACTCAACATGGAGAGTAAATGTTATTTTATGTCTTTGTGGAAGATGAATATAAAGGGGGAGATGTGTTTAATGTTTTGTAATGTTGAAATTAAAAATAAATTCTGTTACGTTGTAGTTTTAGGGGGTTACCATAATGGACCCTTTTCACAGACATGTAAAGTGTAAATTTAGCAAACTTTTTTATATTTACAATTTTTAAATCATTTAGTGTAAATTTAAAACATTGTACTTGTTATTTAAAATGTATTCCAGGGTAATATAATACAGTTACCACAGCTGCCATGAGGCATTCACTTCCAGTAAATCGGAAAGTTTAATGTTTATCTCATAAATCTAATGTGTGATAGAAAAAGGATAATCCTCTAGTCACATTATTACATCATTTTTCACATACATTAGTCAATTAAGGAATTTACTGAAATTTAATATTATCATTAATTTCATATCTGCTGTATCTGTACTATTAAATAAAAGTGGGACATATAGCATAAAATGATATAGCATCATTTGAGGGCAAAGCTCTAACACAGCAAAAAGCCATCTAATTAGATTTAAGTATTGTTTCATGTATACCTTCTTATCCACACAGTACTGTAAGATAACTCCATATGACAGGATTAGTTTTAGGGCAAAAGAGGTCTGCTTCTTGGCTATGCCCTCCTTTGTTGTTGAGGGTGCTTGGTACAAAGTGGCCTTTGATAGAGCTGTGTGTGTAAATCTTGCAAGCAGCGCTGCTTTCAGCCACTCTAATTAAAGTCAGGAAGCAGATGGGTTAGCTTAGTACTCTAACTTGATTATCAGAGCATACAGGAAACCTACAGGGTCCTTTCAAGCTGAGTCTTTGATGTTTTGAAGGAAGCTGATTGGGCACTGTACCATTCAGTACACTGTGTGTTTGTATGTACACTGTACATTATAAGATACATAGCAGCACTATATATGCTGAAGTCCATTCAGTATATAATACAATGGTTAGATAAGATTGTTTAATACATTTTGTGTGACAAATGTTAACCACTCAAAAATTCATCTTTAATTATACATTTGGACCTAATGTCTAAAGCTGTTTGTTAGCTTTGATGGCTTAATCTTCAGATGGTCTTGTTATATTCTGATGAAAGTTTTGAGTATGTACCGAGCTGGCTTGTAATGTAGGATTCAGTCTCAGCCTTATCAAGGATTCCCACTATGCCTCAGTTCTCCCTTCAAGCACTTTCTTCAAAAGAAAACCCTTTGAAAGAAAAATACCAGAGGTGTGACAAGATATGCAGAAGAGTGATCAAAGAATATTTTCAGAATGGTTGACTTATTAAAAAAACAAACAAAAAACTTGCTCCTTTTTACATTATTTTTCTGGGATATTTCCCTCAAAACATGCTCTCTTTCATAGGTAACACTTTACAATAAGGTTCCATTCATTAACATTGGTTGATGCATTAGGTATCATACAGAAACAACTAATAATATATATTTTTAGAGAATTTATTAATCTTTGTTAATGTTAGTTAATGAAAAAACAGTTGTTCATGTTAGTTCATAATTCATTAACTAATGTTAACAAATACATCTTTTGATTTAAAAAATGTGTAAGCCTATATGTTGAAATTAACTAATATTAATACATTCTTAATAAGTATTGTTCATTGTTAGTTCATGTTAACTAATGTTAACAAATGGAACCGTATTGTAAAGTGTTTCCCTTTCATGATGTACTACTGTGATAATGAGTCTGCTGGATAAAAAAAGAAAAAAAAAAAAAAACATCATCCGTATATAAAAGGTTTCTGATACCGCAACAATCCTCATATCTTTTTTAATTATATGGAGAAAATTAATCCCCACCCCTAAACTTCACAAAGAGCCACTGTATATACGTATGCCAGGCTGAAGCTTCAAGATCAACAACTACTTAATTAAAACTTGTGTATAATAGGATCTAAATCTGCCATGATCTGTGTCTATGACTGTGCTCTCTCTCTCTCTCTTCCTGTGTCAGTCTGAAAGAGCTCTAGTGTCTGAAGCTTCATAGAAGCACTGTACACGTTGAACCTGACACATCAGGGACAGTGGGACCTGTATTTGCCTTGGACAGCAAAGAGGTTGTCTGGGAAATCCATCCTGATTTGGCCACGTTCCATTCTCTGTCAGAGTGCTGCTGTCACTGATATGTTCATTATTTCCTCTGAAGTCTGTAGTACTTAAGAGATTAGGAAACCTGTGTCAATGAGGTCATATAACATGGCCATCAGTGCTTCAGACAGATCCAGGGGCGGACTGGGAAGAGAAATCGGCCCAGGATTTTTACATAGGGGATCTGTCCTTTTCTGCATATCGCTGCCCCCTTCGGCATATCGCGGCTCCGTTTTGTGGCCCGTTCTGCATAACGCGGCGGCCCATTTCAGCTTATCGCGGCTCATTCGGTCCCATTTCGCGGCCGGACCTTCTGGAAAAGTCCCGGTTCTACCGATGGCCAGTCCGCCTCTGAACTAATCTGAATATATAACATGTTAAAAACAATATGTAATTGTAATATTCATTTAATTACAAGCTTCTGCCCTTCATAGCACAGTGATATAGACCAGGGGCCATACAGGAACATCATAACTCTAGAAATTGGAAAGAGGGGGCATGTCTAATTCAATGGCTAGTGTCTCGTGGAAGTAGGCTACTAAAACGGCTAACATCGCATAAAGCAAATTGTCGTGCGAGAACGCTATTTTGCAATTCATGAACGGCTGTCATCCCTTACAGTACGTTTAAGATACAAAGTGTCTGTAGCTAATACGAGCCCTGAAATCTCAACTCAAACCAGCAACTGAAACTCCATCTGTAAATGTTTTCCTTTGTTTCCAATGTTTTCGATTTTCCTTTTTATGTAGACATACTCGTGAAGAAAGTGATATGACATGGGGGGGGGGGGGGGGACACATTTATGCTGCTTTCATTGCTATATTTTATCTCATTAACTTTCTTACAGCAGACGACAGACGTTTTCTTATGATGTATGGAAATATTGCCACACATCATGGTAAACCGTTTATCATCTTCTACAATATTTCTTTGTTTCAAAAGACAGCGTGTAACCTGAGGGAATTTATCATGCTGGCAAGATCCTAAACACAGCAGACTAACCCAAGCCATGATACTAATGTTGAACATAATGAGGGCTGACAAGGGATTATATTTATCTATGGCAGAATCTCCTTCACTGATCTGTTTTTGCTGCAGGTTTCTTTGTTATGGATGACCTCACCTGAGCCCATGAAGAGGATGAAGTCAGTATTCAAAGCCACTCTTCCCTGCAGGGCCTCTCCACCCAGCAGGTGGAACCCCAGGTGGGCAGGTTTTGTTTTGTTCTGTGTTTCTAAGTGTTGTAATACCTCTCAGAAACGTCTTCAAAGTACTGACTCCGGACTTCTTTTCTCAAGGGAATTATATGTTAGTTTTACTCCGGAATCCCTGCAAAACAAACCACACAGCAATGGGTGTAATTTTCGGTGTTACCACAAGGGGTCAATGTTTCTGCAATCATCCACAGTGTGCTGGCTGAACTACCGCTAGATTGTAAAAGTCCTCCTCTGACAGTTGCGTTGACAATATAATCCACTTAAATTATGGATATTTAGACCACCGACACTGTTCAGATGGGACAGCCATGTGAACTATATAATGTGCGTCATGAATATGATCATAACTTCATCAATAATTCCAGCTGTGCAAGCTTTTGTTTAGTTCTGTTTTATAGTAGTATTCTGCTGATGGTTCTGTTTTTTGTTTTTTATTATTTATTTTATTTTTATTATTATTATTATTATTTATTATTATTATTATTAAGGATTATTTTTATTTAAATGGTTTAGCATAACAGTATGGCAAGGACTAATGTCTCATCCCTGGTGGCTTATATAATGTGTTCTGCTCTTAAAAACAACCATTAAAAAAATATTGACATGGAGTTTTATGATGCAGTTATCTTGGTCATCCAAGTGCTTACAGTTTAGAGTTTAACAACATTCCTGTCATTCCTCAGAGCAAGTTGGATATAAACTTGCAAAACATTGTCTACATGTGTAGAATACGATGATTTTACCATATTTACTTGCAACCATGTTGCAACCTCTAAATGGTTAGTCTGAAAGGGGAGGGTGCCAGAAACAGATGTCTGAGGCTATTCTGAATTTTATTTACCATCCCTGCTGGTCCAGCCTGGTCAGGCTGGTGTGATTTTCTGGTTTTAGAGGGGCACTTGTCAGGTGGTTAATCTGGGGGACCATGTGGCACACTAGCTAGATCTACTAAACACCAGCTTGACCTGGCCCTGAGACAATCTTAAACCAGTTTAGAGCAGCAAACCAGCTTAAGCTGCTAAGAGGTTTCAGTATTTTATCAATATCTGCAATATTGGCATTGATAGTACTTGGTATCGGATCGAAAAGAAAATAAGTGGTATGTATCGCCCATCCCTAGCAGCCATGTGTTTTTTAAGCCTTTACATGCTGAGCCACTACAGTCTTTGTTTAAATCAGTAGCGGATTTAGGCATGGGCTACGTGCAGTTGCCCAGGGCAACTTTGGGGTCGTGTTGAAGCGGGTTTCGCACAGGGCGCCATACAAGCTAGAACTGCCACTGGTTTAAATCCACACATAGTATACTTTAACTACCATCACGTCATCTCAAGGATTTTTGCTTCACAAGTCGTAAACAACAATAGGCTACTCTTCTCTTTCATTGCTATCCTCTTGTTCTTCCTCACACACTGTTATTTTTTCTCTCTACGACTCTGTTTTATCCCTTTTATCTATTTTATTGTTATCAGCAGAGTGCACATGGAACTATGTAGAGTTCTGCGGCAGTTTGCGTGCATGTGTGTGTGTGTTTGTGTGAGAGATGATTTTTTGGCTGGATGAGGCAGTCTGAACTCACTGTTCTCTTGATACAGTTTACTCCAATCTGTTTGCAGTGTGAGTGAGTGAGGGTTGGTGTCCAGATGTGCACTATTTAAGAAGAACATTGTCCAGCATGCATAAACGTGCCTGTGTGTTAGATCCAGTAGCATCTCCCAAATCTTTATGTAATTTTAAGTCAGAGTCATTCTGTTCACCCTCATGTTATTCCAATCCCTTATTAATTGTTTTCCACAAAAGAAGAAATTTTAAATAATCTATTACTTGCCCTTTTCCATGCAATAACAATAAATTGGGACTGGAGCTTTCAAGCTTAAAAAAATGCTAGTGCTGTCAGTCTATTAAAATATTGTATTGCGATTAATCGCATGATTTTTCATAGCCTAGCTAATTGCGATTAATCACATTTTTAAAGTGCTGAAATTTGACTCTATATATACAGTACGTTTCCTGTCAAAATGCATTAAGTTTCTTCTTAGGAAAGAAAACAATATGTAACAATAACGTTTTATTAACATTTTCCAGACAAAGTATTCCACATTATAAAGATAGAAATGCACTAAAATAGCACCAATACAAGGAACATTTCCCAAAGTCTGGGAGGTTGACTAAATGAAAGAAGTAGTCCCCTTAGCATTTTCATTGATATGGGCGTTAAATCTCTTAAATCCTCATCCTTCACAATTTTAATCGTGGCTATCCACTTTACTACAGCAATCGTGAAGCCACATTTCCATGATTTGCCACTTTGAACTCCACATGAAAAGTGCTTGCAGAGAACATCTTGTTTTTCTTTTAGCACTGGCACTGTCCACGTAATGATACTTCATCATAATTGTCCAGTAAGACGGAAGCACAACATGGCACTGGGGAAATGCTGATGCTTCTCTCCAGCGGGTCATGTTAATGCGGCTTATCACAAGTCCCATCTAGGTTTGTTTTGTACAAAAAAAAAATTACAGTTATGAGGTCCTTTCTCCATCACTTGATCACCGACACGGAATCACAGTGTTGAGGTGTCACACGGAGCTGAATAAAATATCAGAATCTAATGTGCAAATCTGTAAATGTGTTAATAGCAATTAAGAAAAATGTACTTGTTAAACATTTTAAATTATTTGCATGTGTTAACGCATTAATTTTGAGAGCTATAAATTATACACACAAGTTCCACAAAATTAATCGATGCAACTCTTGCTCTCTATATAAGACTTCTGAAGATATATGAGAGCATTGTGTGAGACTGAACAGACTGAAATTTAAGTTGTTTACTTAAAATCTATCTTTCCCTCCACTTAGCTGTTTACTGCTGTTAACGAATGAGTCAGTGAGTTGAGAACTTGAGAACTGGTTCAGTATGATTTATCTACAAATCATTCATACACTTTTTGTGAACAAGATACAACTCTAAAAAGCATTTTGTTTAACCCTTGTGCACTTTTTGTTTTAGACTCACACTTGTATTGTCTGCGGTAAAATTGTAAAACATGTTATTTTTTTATTTATTTTTCTGAAAGACATTTTATAAAACTAACTGAAATGAAGCAAAATCACTAAAGTTGAGCAAATTTGAGGGGATTTGATGCTATTTAGATCTTATCTACCTTTAAATTCCTCAGTTTGCAAATAAGCACATTTATTTAAATTTCACAAAAAAGTGTATTCAGTAAAAAAAAAAAAAAAACCATTACTTTATCATCCAAACCTTTAAATGGAAAGTCAGTGCATCACATACAGATTTGTATGTTCAGTAGCGTTCTTCTTTATCTGGAAGTCAGATAACAATTGGATTTGTATTTGGGAAGAAACTCTTTTAAAAGGAAATAGGGGATGCAATCTACAGTTTGTAACTCATGGTAATTGGTTTCTTCCTGTCATCTTGCACAAACAGTTGGACTTATTTTATATTTTTCTCCATTGTACTATATCCTGACACTTCCCCTCTTGCGCACAGCACATGAGTGTAAAAGTGATGGTTCCTCCCACAGTTTTGGTCTTATAAAGGTCAGTCAGTCTGTGGGTGGACTAAGCCTGGTTTCTGCTGTCTGTGAAAGCCATCACAGTGGCTTTAGGCAACTGGGGAGGAAGTGAACACATGCTATTGTCATCAGTCACTCCTCCTGATGCCTTTAGTGAGGCCTTTCTTTCTCCTAAAATGCTTTTCTTTACCACACTTGGCTGGATGCAGTTTCTCTCCTCTCTTTTTTAGAGGGGCAGACTGATTCACTTCCTATCGTGATGCTGTTGGGTTTTGCACCAGACATTTCGGGCCAGTGATGGTTATCACAGGGCAACAGTGGAAAGCAGGTCTTAGACCATTTGCAAAGACAGAAAATTATGGATTTATCCATTGAGACGATCATTTGTTTTCCTCTCTGGAAAAGAGTAGACAAAAATCACTTTTTTAAATGGAAGTACCTACTTAATAATTCTAGATTTTGCCTTAAAACAATCATAATTATAACTGTATGACACCACATTTTCAGAATCACAACAACTCTATGACATTATTTATTGATTGGCATACTTATGTTTGGTGGGACAGATTTCGCATTGGTGAGTAATGTCAGAGTGTTGTCTCGTTAGCATTGAGGAATGCTCCATTAGTTGTCTCAGAGCAGCGTTTGGATGCCATGGTAACAAACATATCCTTGGAAGGGAAGAGAGCTTCTCGGTTTGCGTCAAACCTGCTGGATCGCACTGTAAAATTTCTGCTCTTATTGAAGTGACTCAGCGTAAGTGCTGGAGCTGTTAATGCATAGTGACAGCTGTTCTGCAAAGTTTACTTTATTTGAACTACAGGATATTTTTAGGCTCCAAGTCTTTCTAGACATTGTTTTAAACACTGCTGCAGTTGTGCTCTGAACCAGAAAAAGAAATAGATCTCATTGAAAATGTGAAGACTGGCTTCTACTAAGTGTCAATCAAGGTGATATAGAGATGAAGGATTGTCATATATCATGTTATATGTCAAATCATATCATATTAGATAATCATATCATACTGTATCACTTCTAGTTTTCTGTGTCATCTTTTCTCCAGGTGTTAAAAGGCTGGTGAAGTCAGCATAATTTTATCATACAGAAAAGAGAACATTTCTTTAAAATTATTATATCTTTGACTTCCATGTCAAGTAAGACTGATCTGTTCCATTTAGTCTCTTGAGTACTCATCCATACTCATAAACATTGGACTTCATAAGGCATCCATTAAGTTGTAGCTGAGTCTCCAAAATCCATGTGCCATATAGGCCTTGATTTCATGCCTCAATCCAGCTGCCATTATTTATTTGTGAGTGTGTATATGGGGAAACACTGGTTCAGCATGAAGAAACAGAGTGATAGTTTAAGTGTGTTTGTTTTAAAACATTCACAAACTAACTGCACTGCTTTTGATTTTCCTCACATACTGTATTGTTATGCACATATTGGTACATGTCTAAATGCTTTCCCCCCTTAAAGTTCCTTAAATAACTCTGTTTTGCATCATTGCTTCCTTTCAAGGGATATCTTTAATTTACCCTTAAAGGAAAGTTAACAAAGGCCTTTGTCCCTATATAACACCATGGCAAAGAAATGATCAATTGCGGGTTTCAAAATTTGATTAAGCTCACTCTTAAAAATGTATAGAAATAACCAAACAGCATGCAGTTCAGAGTGCCAAAAGTGGGCTTATTTGACTTACAGTAACAGACACAATGAAAAATAAATTATTTCTATAAAAAATTAAAAAAGAATTTCCATTCCTTAGCTGCTCTGTGTCTGTGTTAGTGTCTTGTGGATGCTGTTTTTCCCTCCATTTATTACCAGATCTTCTGACATTCTACCCTTCTGGAAAGAATCACTCTTATCGTGCTATGTTTGAAACTTCTTGTCATTTGCATTAGATTGAGTTTTCCATCTGTTTTCCAATATGCAATGGAAAACTACAATGAAAAAACAAAACTGGACCCATTCTTATGAAATAATGGAACACAAAACATGAAAGAAAAAAGTAGACCATCACTTAAAGGCAGAGGTGGAAAGTAACGAATTAAAACTTGTTACAGTACTTGAGAATATTTTTCTAAGTTTTTAAGTATAAATAAATAATAGTACTTTTACTTTTACTTGAGTTGATTAAAAGTGAAGTATTCAACTTCGCTTCAGTTATTTTTCACCACAATTACAAAGTACAAAAAAATACATAATATTTCTGAATTTTTGGGAAGTTTTTTGGGAAGAAGAAATCGGCAAGTTATAAGCGCTAAATCTGTTTATAAACTACAACGCGCTGTGCATGGCATGACGGAAGTCCGCAGGGCACAGCATCATGAGCACAGCAGCTTGCATAAACTGCCGCCGGTGTCCTCTCTTCTCTAGCTTCTCCAAGACTTTCTGCCCTGTCACTATACAAGAACTGTAATACTGTGATTTTCTGCATATTTAATTTTATTCTGGAAAGGAGCCATTCATTCAGGTACGAGGGAAACGTCTGAACACTTTTAACCACTGATCAAACTTCACTTGTTTTTAAGGTAGGCAATGTTTTAACTGTGTCAAACATTAACATAATGTAGTTTGACATATATGTGGGGATATCTTGTTTACTTGCTACTATATGTCTAAAACAAACTTTTGAAATACCTTAGAAAGATACAATGCCAATAGTGTTGGAAATTAATGGGAACTCAGGGTAAAAATGCCACCGAAATTAACAAAAGTATCCCTGAAATTCAAAATATGGGGGCAAAATTGCCCATTCGACAAGTTCCCGTGTTTTATTAATAATATCTGATATAGTTACAATTACATACATTGCGATCTTCTTTTGACCTTTCACTGAATATTATATTTTTTTCTCGCTGTCCGGTTCCTCGCACCATCACGTGCAGAGACGGGCTGTCTGCTTCTGTCAATACACATCAGTTCGGTATTGTGCTCAAGCATTAAGATCCATAACCGTTCGCCCCTCTTGTTCAAAATAAACTGTCCTAGCGGGTAACACACTCGCTCATAGTGCTGCTGTGCTGTACTTCCCTGCCCTGTGCTGCTGTTTATCTGTCTGAAAAGCCTCACCTGCTAGAGGCCAAAAGTGGATGTTATATAAAGAAGGTATGAGAAATCTCAAAACATAATGTAGCCAAATGCTACAATTTACTTAATAAAAATATCTCAATATGTTAAATAACCATAAAGTTAATTAAGACTTTATTATTACAACTGTAATACAATAATACATGTACAGAACAACCACTTTTGGTGTTTGAATCAGTCATATCTCTCACTAAACACTGTGTGAAATGTTTATTTTTCCCTTATTTTATTTAGTTGGCATGTAGGAGTTGATAACATTTTGCTTAATAAATTGCTGCAATATCATAGAGGATCAATTTCCTCATCTGTGATATTGCATTATATTAGTTTTGTACAGTATATTAACTTAATAGCCAAAATACTTGGGCATAAGTGAATAAAATAAACCTGAAATAGGAATGTGTTTCAGTCACAATGCTCATTATGTACAGCTGAAGTCAGAAGTTTACATACACCTTAGCCAAATACATTTAAACTCAGTTTTTCACAATTTTTTACTTTTAATCGTAGAAAACATTCCCTGTCTTAGGTCAGTTAGGATCACTACTTTATTTTAAGAATGCGAAATGTCAGAATAATAGTAGAGAGGATTATTTATTTCAGCTTTTATTTATAACACATTCCCAGTGGGTCAGAAGTTTTCATACACTTTGTTATTATTTGGTAGCATTGCCTTTAAAATGTTTAAATTGGGTCAAATGTTTTGGGTAGCCTTCCACAAGCTTCTCACAATAAGTTGCTGGAATTTTGGCCCATTCCTCCAGACAGAACTGGTGTAACTGAGTCAGGTTTGTAGGCCTCCTTGCTTGCACATGTTTTTTCAGTTCAGCCCACAAATTTTCTATGGGACTGAGGTCAGGGCTTTGTGATGGCCACTCCAACACCTTGACTTTGTTGTTCTTAAGCCATTTTGCCACAACTTTGGAGGTATGCTTGGGGTCATTGTCCATTCGGAAGACCCATTTGCGACTGAGCTTTAACCTTCCTGCACCAGTCCCTCCCACAACATGATGCTGCCACCCCCATGCTTCACGGTTGGGATAGTGTTCTTCGGCTTGCAAGCCTCACCCTTTCTCCTTCAAATGTAGTGATGGCCATTATGGCCAAACAGTTAAATTTTAGTTTCATCAGACCAGAGGACATTTCTCCAAAAAGTAAGATCTTTGTCCCCATGTGCATTTGTAAACTGTATTCTGGCTTTTTTATTGCAGTTTTGGAGCAGTGGCTTCTTCCTTACTGAGCAGCCTTTCAGGTTATGTCGATATAAGACTTGTTTTACGGTGGATATAGATACTTGTCTACCTGTTTCCTCCAGCATCTTCACAAGGTCCTTTGCTGTTGTTCTGGGATTGATTTGCACTTTTCACACCAAACTACACTGATCTCTAGGAGACAGAATGCGTCTCCTTCCTGAGTGGTTTGATTGGCTGCGTGGTCCCATGGAGTTTATACTTGCATACTATTGTTTGTACAGATGAACATGGTACCTTCAGGTGTTTGGAAATTGCTCCCAAGGATGAACCAAACTTGTGGATGTCCACAATGTTTTTTTTAAATCAGGTCTTGGCTGATTTCTTTTGATTTTCCCATGATGTCAAGTAAAGAGGCACTGATTTTGAAGGTAGGCCTTAAAATACATCCACAGGTACACCTTCAGTTGACTCCAATTAGCCTATAAGAAGCTAATTGGCTAATTACTTAAAGGCTTGACACCATTTTCTGGAATTTTCCAAGCTGCTTAAAGGCACAGTTAACTTCGTGTATGTAATTGTTACACTGGAATTGTGATATAGTCAATTAAAAGTGAAACAATCTGTCCGTAAACAATTGTTGAAAAATTTACTCATGCCATGCACGAAGTAGATGTCCTAAACGACTTGCCAAAACTATAGTTTGCTAATATGAAATCTGTGGAGTGTTTAAAAAATACATTTTAATGACTGTGTATGTGAAGTGTATGTAAACTTCTGACTTCAACTGTAGTTTAGAGATGATTTAGAGACATTTAAAATGTTGCAAATGGCTATTTCTATTTAAATAAATGTATTCTTAAAATTTTCTGTTTGTCCAAGAATCCTCTTGCAGCAATGCAGACCTTTGGCATTTAGAAGCTGCTAGTTTAGGACCTGTGAGGAATCTGTTTCTCAAACTAGAGACTGTGATTTACTTGTCTTTTTGTTGTGCATCTGGCCATCCACTTCCCTCTCTATCCTGGTTAGAGATACTTTTTTCAAAACAGTAATGCATGGAATAGCCTTCATCTCTCTAAAACAATAGACTTTAGAAGAAAATAGAATTTCAGGAGAAATGTGTTTCTTTTTGCCTGTTATTAAAACCAAAATTTGACTTGCAAGTGTAAAGCAACTTGTAAGATATCAACACCTCCGCAAATGGAGAAAATCCCACTGTATTGTGATTTCCGCATGTTAGCGCTAACATTTTCAATTGTTCTAATAATAAGAACATTTTCTTGAGTACCAAATTAGCACTTTAGAATGCTTTTGTAAGGAATAGGTGACACAGTGTATGTTTGCCATTACAGGTAAAGAAAAAATGGAATGAATACCACTTAAAACAATTATTTCAAACTGTAATAATAATTTGCAATTAATGATTTTGGCAGTATTTTTGATCAATTTAATGCATCCTTGCTGAAAGAAAGCATCAGTTTCTTTTAAGAACAAAAATGTCTTTGTGTTCTAAAAATGGAAGCATATATACTATATATAATATAATGTTCACAAAGTAACTTGTAACGTAATTACTTGAATAGTTTTTCAGCAAACTACTTATTTACTCTTACTTGAATCATAATATTTCTCAGTACTTCTACTTGTACTCAGGTGAATTATTTCTTCAGTAGCATTACTTTTAATTAAGTAAAAATTAAAAATAATAATAAAAAAATCAGTACTATTTCCACCACTGCTATGTGACAATAATGACACCAAACAGAACTGAAATCTGTTTGTTTGAGTGACATGACAACATTTGCTCAACTAATAGGATATGCTGGGGTGTTTGAAACTTGTAAAACAGTGAAATTTCACAGTTCACCTTCAGTTTTATAACATTTAACCATGAATTTGTAACACTAGGCAGCTTAGCCAATTTTAATAGGTCCTACAAAACCATGATGCTCAAGTGAGGACACTGTAAAGTTTTTTGTACTACTGTATTTGTACAAAGTGAGCAAGGTTACAGTATAAATGTCCCATATGTATCAAATGGAGAAATTATGAAAGCCAAAGTTTATTTTGGTAGCGTTTCTATTAATCTTAAATCAAGTCATTTTTATTTGTATAGCACCTTTCACAACACAAAGCAGCTTTACAGAAGATCAGGCATTAACAGAAGATAAAACTGTAATATCTATAATATCTGTAATGTCTTAGAGTCATCATTGTGTAGTTTGATAAAATACGATTGTGAATTGTGTTTAAAAATAACTTTAATTACTTAATTAAGTAATTAAATAATAATTGTATTTATAACCCCAGTGAGCAAGCTGAAGGCGACTGTGGCAAGGAACACAAAACTCCAAAAAATGTTGGTTAATGGAGAAAAGTAACCTTGGGAGAAACCAGACTCACTGTGGGGGCCAGTTCCCCTCTGGCTAACATCATGAATGATGGCAATTAAAACAGACTTTGACCACAATAAGATTAAATTCCTATATTAAGTTTTGAATTAAGATCTGGTCACATGCCATGGTTACTAAATGGATAATATAGGATTCAGGAAGTTTCTATAATACAGCCCAAATTCTGAACATGTATCAGGTCTAAACTTGACAAAGAGGGATAGTTCTTTCGAACTTGGCACAGCTATGCAGGATTGTCTCCGTATATTTGAATGAAGACAGGACCAGATCATCATTTATTATGATAGGAGGAAGAAGATCAGCACTCTTCATCATTTCATCTGTGGGCTGCTCTAGTCCTCTACCTTCAATGACAGGAGATAAAGTCCTGCTTCCAGACTCTTTCCACTCACTCCAAAACAGAGCTACGTGGACTGTTTCCTAGGCAACAGCACCAAACATCAGATGACAGTATGTCTTAGTGTATATTACAGTGCAGGAATGTGCCAAGAAACTGTTCTGTTCAGGCAAAAACATTCTTGGGCACGGAATGAAAAACGAGTCAACATATAGGCTACATTATCTCTGTACGCCACTTCCTTGGAATAAAAAGTAGAACTAATAAAACATGAGTGAACTTGTACATCTATCTTGTTGGTAGAAGAATTTGCCAGTGCAAGTGTTGATTTTAAGAGCAAACAGGAAAGTTTGACACCATTAAATGACTCCAGGCATTCTAGGTAATACTGTATAAAGTAATTATGTGATTATTGAGAGGAAATTTGTTGACATTTCCTAAGTGCAGTAAGATATTATTACTAAACTGAGTATTTCTGTAACTGCTGATCTCCTGGGATTTTCACACACAACAGTCTCTAGAATTCACTCAGAATGGTGCCAAAAACAAAAAACATCCAGTGAGTGGCAGTTCTGTGGCTGGAAATGCCTTGTTGATGAGAGAGATCAACAAAGAATGGCCAGACTGGTTCGAACTGACAAAGTCTAACTCAGATAACTGCTCTGTACAATTGTGGAGAGAAGAATAGCATCTCAGAATGCTATTCTGAGAAGCGGGTTGGCGCTGTTTTGGCTGCATAAAGGGGACCTACACAATATTAGGCAGGTGGTTTTAATGTTGTGGCTGATCGGTGTAAACACATCAAACATCTATGAAAATATCTTCGTTTGTGTTCCGTCGAAGAAAGAAAGTCATACGAGTTTGAGATGGCATAAGGCTGAATAAATGATGAACGAATTATCATTTTTGGGTAAACTATTCCTATAGGTTTTTCTCTAGAAAAGGATAAATGAGAAAAGGTAAGACTCCCAATACATTTCAGGATGTCCACTATAAACTATAATTAGGATAAAGTGTCTATACAGCCATTGAAATATGGCTACCATTTTGGAAAAAATTTATTATTTAATAATTCTTTGTTAATCTTTTGCAAAGTAACTGACATGGTTTTATACAAAGGAAATTCACCAACATGTATGATATATATTTGTCAACCTGGTCTCACAGTAAGTCATAATTATAGTATGAGATGGCAAATTAGTTTCTATGAAAAACGTACAACTTTTACTCCCAAAAAGATTAAGGGGATGACTCAGCTTACCCACTGCAATGGCCCATCTTTATCTGGAGTTAGAGCAAGTTAGAAATGTGTGGCCAATAAATAAATTGAAAACAAGCTTTTAAGCGGTGTTCAGGGGAACTTTTTGCATAGATCAGTCTGAGTCTACTTTGTTTATTAGGACCATGTTTGATAGATCTATCATATGATATGATTTTACTGGCCCTGGAACTTTTCTTAAACGTTTCTACCAGATTAAGAGGTTGCCTGTGATGGCTTTGGCAAACAAGAGAAGAAAAGTGATCATGGTGTTGATCAGGAGTTCTTATTTGAAATAGCAATCTATTGAAACACTTCACAGTTGCTCTCTTAGGACAGACTGATTTCACAGTGAAATCTGAAACAGCAGGTTGACTTTTCCTGAGGTAAAATCAGTCTGTGCTTACTGAAATTCTAAACAATGCCCCCATTTGCCAAAGGGGTAACTGTTGTTAGGTGTATGAGCACGTGTGAACTCCATTTCCAGGGTGTAATGTCCATGAATGGGCACCAAAAGCAAGTTGTGAAGCGAGTTGTTTTCAGTTGTACAGGCTGTAATACAGTGAAGAGGAATGCATAATTCAATTAACTGTACCCCCCAAACCAGACCTTAACCTAAGCATCAGTGGAGTAAAAATGTAATGTTAGAGAGAAAAATGCAACCTCCGATACGCACTTGTCTCTGATTATGCGAACGCAATTACTTCCTGGTTTCAATGTAGGATCCGATTCTGGGTCTCCCACGCTGCTGACACAACATGCTTCCAGTCGCACCTCAGGGGAAGGTAACTCACTGGAGCCGATGCAAAAATGTTTGATGTGCTTGTCAGTGTGTCGGCATAATGTGGCCAATCCTAGAGTACAGAAACTCTTGGAAACAACATGCCGATGTGTGATCTTAGGTTTGGACATTCTATAATGGTGGTGATTGTGGAGTTCACGTCAATACCAGCATGGAACAAATTGCATTGGGGTCTCTAAATAAGTAGAACCACACTCCAGGCCTCACAGTCCATGGCCTCTTTACTCTGAGTCTGAACACACAACTATTCCTTTAATGTCTTAAAGGAATAATTCACCAAAAAATGAGAATTCTCTCATTATTCACTTACCCTGATGCCATCCCAGATCTGTGACTGTATTTCTTCAGCAGAACGCATATTAAGATTTTTAGAAAAGGATGCAACTCTGTAGGTCCTTATAATGCAAGTAAACAGGTGCCATCAGACTGCTGGCTATTTGATGGTCCAAAAGGCATACACCCAGATCCAGAAAGGGAAAACTATTTGGAAATTGGCTGCCATATGTAACCCACAATTAGCTACAGTAAAGAATATTAAAAAAATGATACATTTCATGATCTGGAACTTGAGGAGTCCTGAACAAAGTTTATGTAGAAATGCAATATTCTATATGTATACTCTGTATCTGTACAGAGGTATATAATAGATGGGTCATAAAGCTTTCTTGAGCAACTCCAATCCATCGCCACAAAATGGCATCTAACTTTTGCCTTGAGTTATATAACTCCATTTGACAAACGTTTGCAGATGTAGGATGCAAAAGCTTGGCAGAAGACGTGCCCTTAGATTTAGCCATTGATCTCTCAGTATAAAACAGTAAGTTATATGGATGTTATGCCATAAGCATATTGTCTGTACTACTCATTTGGCCAAAACAGAGAAATACTAAAAGTGGTCCATGTTATAATTATACAAGATCAGGGTTTGGCATTTTAAAACAGTAGATTAGTCAAGGTATTTTAAAAACATTAATTTTGCTACCATGTTATCTGACATTGACTTATTTTGAGGGAATGGCCTAATTTTTCTTTAACCATCCCTCCTTTCCTCTCTGGCTTGATGTGGGTCACAGAGGAGAGGACACAAAGCACAACCAGGTGCTTGAAGTCTGCAAATACTGTGCTATGTTGCATACACTTCATCTGGCCAAGTTTTTCAAAATTAAAGGCCTCTCATTGTTTCTTTTAGCATGTATTTGTGCACTTGGTTGCCAAGACTTTTCTTATCACCTTGTGGCTTGTCCTGAGGTAGAAACCCCTTATACTGCCACACAAATATAGCTCATGTGTCAGGTATACTTGGATACTATGTATACTCAGTAGCCCTCCAAAACTTCTTCATCAGCAGTTTAAGAACTTTGTGCCATATACACAAACCAAATGTAATCTGTTCTTGAATGTGACCCCCCATTTGAGTATATGCACATACTGTATATGGTGCTACACATGGTGTACTATGTGTGGAATGTTGGAATATTCATTAAACCATATTGCACATATCTTTTGGCAGTTACATAAACCAGAATGACTATGTTGCAATTAGAATGAAAACATGGAAACACACAAAAAAATTGGAATTTTAAGCTGACCCATTTACTTTTATGTAATGTTTTTACAAAACATCATTCAATAAGTCTGAATTGGCACAGGAACTGATGATAAGAACCACTGAAGTGATACAAAACGACTAATACATTTGTCTTTATGAAAATAAACACAAAACATACAGTTTAAACCATGTCGAATAGCACTTGTAAAATATTTTTAGTTTCAAGCTACATTTGAAGTCTACCAGCATTCTGTCTACAAAACATTATGAATTCATATCAATGCATGTTTTTGCCAAAACAATACAGATCCAATATCAAAAGGCACAAGATATGACCAAAACTAGGCTTTTAAAAAAGAAACAAAATATAGAGTATATACCAATAAGACGTTGTCACGAAAGCAGACACTACAAGGCTCAAGTCAATTAACTACTCACTCACATTGATATTACAAATGTACAAATTGACACTTTTGAAGGTAACTGTTATCAATACAGAATCTGAAAAAAGCATTTTGACTACTGAAATCACTTTTCTCTCTGCTCAAGCAATTGAACACCAAAGATTGAATATTTTATACAAAATGGTAGTTGCACATATCTGCAACAACATCCAACAAACAAATCAACCCATGCTATTTTGATTTCCCTTATTTTTTTAGCACAGGGAAAACATGCAAGCAGCACAAAGAGCAATCTAGGACAGACGGCCAATATTGTTTTATGGAGAATTCATCATTACAAACTCTCAGACTATGAAGTAACTGAGTTTGAGCAATAGTCGCAGTCTCAAAGATGGAGAGAGTGAGATGAGCAGAAGTGTCTCTCAAGGGAAATGACATCAGAAAATGATATTGCACCCTAGTTTTTGTTACACTAAAGACAAGGCAACTTTTTGCCATTTACACACGCCAACATATCAGATTAACTGTTTATAAAAGGGCACATAATTGTTTTTCTTTAGCTTATTCTCACCCCTCCTGTATTTCCTTAAGCTCATTGTCCACTGCAGTATAAAAGGTTTCAATTCACATTATTTTGAACAAGTGAAACATCCAAAACCATATTGCACAAAACATGTAATTTTTTTTGTTCCTTGCACTTTGAGTTGGAATGGAGCAGCTTCTAAATTCACTGATTGCCAGGTGCAATATCACATAGAGGAAGCAATTCACACAAATCATACTTATGAGATATCTGATTATTAAAACCCCCAAACAAATGCTACATAATCCAGTTGCAACTTTTATCTTCAATCAAGGCTCATGCCAAAGTCAAAAGTTATTCATAAACTTTGTTGGGAGACTGTTAGGCACATACAACTATCGCATGAAGTTATGGAGAAAAATTCCATAGTATAATTCCAACAGTAATAAAATGGGAAAGGCTATGAAAATATCAACTTTTCTCCACTCTATTAAAACGTGACCCATTAAACATTTCTTCCAAAAAACGCAATCAAAGGAGAATGTTAAGCCAAAATAATTAATGTACAGCTCTTTAGATAAAATTGAAGAGTGGTTCTGAGAGCTGGGCAAGAGGCACAGTTTACAAAATTTAGCAGCATTAGACATACAGCAGAAAAAGGGGTATGGGGAAAAAGGAACGAAAACAGCTCTACTCACATTTACATATTCGAAACAACCTTAAACTCATTCGATTAGTCACTTTCAATGCGCAACAATCCATTAACAGGTTTTCACTGTTGTTTTGTGCCAGGCAGATTCAAGGGTAACCAAACTTGACAGCAGTCTGTTTTGTTTCCGCTCTGAACACATGGAAGTAGTAACACAGTCTTTCACATTTTCAGGAACGGTCCTTTGAGGGCTGCAGCTCCGTAATTTATAATAGGTTGGTTGACAGTTGGAAGGGGCAGTATGCTGCAGTGAAATGGCAAAATGCAGCAAAACTACACATTTCTTCAAAATTGATTTATGACCGTAATCGGGTCTCTTAGACAATAATCTACCATGTGATATGTTTGTATCAACTATGCTTAGATTCACAGAAGATTGTAGTAACTACAAAATACACAGAAAATTGAAGCAATTTTTTCAGTTTTAGTGTTGACAGTTACTGCATTTTGCTTCTGTAGGGCAGTACGGTTAAGGTGCGCAACATTGAGATTAAACAGGCATGAAGTAGGAGTAAAGAAATGAGAAGGCAATCGTACAATAAAAAGAAATCGTACATCAATCATAGTCCAATGTAAAGCAGGGGGAAAAAAAAACAGCATCATTCAAGAAAATCAGCTTGACTATCAAATTTAGATTATTTTATACTTTTGACAATTGACCACAATGCGGGTTATTTTAAACAAAATAATAAGAATATATAAAATGATAAAGATATTATCAAGGAATATATAATTAAATAAGGTAAATGTGTTCTGAAGAACAAATTCAGTATAATCAGAGAAATTTGTGTGTTACTATTAAAACAGGTCACATTTACAAATTTCTATTTTTTTTAAGTTCATAACTTTAATCGTCTTGAAGAAAGATCTACATGTAAATTCATATCAAATGTGATAAAATGTAAAAAAAAAAAAATAACCCCAGCAAATCAGAAGTCAAAATGCATCACACCTTTCATAATGAAACATCAGAATCTTAAGCTGTTAAAATGTTATTTAGAACAAGGTGTCAACAACAGATGTACTGAGTTGCATTACCACTGTTTGCAACAGGATTTCATAACATTGTTATTATACAAGTTTACACGTGGAAATGTTTCACTCAATTGTAATTGACACAAGTGCTTTCTTCTGCTTTCTCCCCTCTTTCTCCTTCTCTCCCTCATCTTCCTCTGGGTCTTGCTGAGAGGTAACAGCAGTGGTGGACTTAGGGTTGTCCCCTGGCTCCTCTCCGTGCCCTGACCTGGAGTTTGGGGTTTGGGGTGGAGGTGCGGGAGGGTGGCTGTCATAGTTCATAGTAGAGGATACTTGGGAGATAACAGGTGTTTGGACTGAGGAAGAGGAGGAAGAGGCTTCAAAGGTCTGCTCACTCATCTCAAAGTGTCCCAGCCCCTCTTCCTCTTGCATGTGGCTCAGGTAGTCTGGGAGGAGGAACTCACTGGGCAACAAAAGGAGAGAAAGTCAGAGATTCAGAAGACCATCACTGACAATCCTGCCTTAAACAACATGCTTTAAATTAACAAGTTCAATCATCATAGTTATCTTTACAATCATTTTTAGTACTTTCATTGGCCTGAAATATTGTTTGTATAACTTTTTTTGTGCTGTAGGTTTAAACCTCTTCAGACATGCTTGTTTGAAGCAAAAATGCAAAGATGGATTATAAAGATGACTTTCAGTCTTTCACAGGCAAACTCCCCAATGAAGCCACAATCTGAGGATGTCAAACCAATCAGTCGCAAATTCAAAAACGAAACGTTTTTTGTAAAAATAAAAATTATTGAGTTCTTATGATTCATCCAAGATTGTGCTCCACGTTTGGTATACGAATACAGGTTCTTTAGATTTTCTGGGGGGTTTTTTTCTTTCTTTTTTTTTTAAGGTAATCATTAGCCATTTCTAGCATGCACAGGTCCAACAATGAACTGTGATAACATGTAATCTGGCAAAACATTTCAGCATTCTAAACTAAAACATCAAAACTAAATTGGGGATTGTGTCTTGGCAAAAAAGGGATACATTAAAGCTACAAAAATGCAAAGGTCTAACCATTAGAAGTAAAAAGCCTTTGCCCACGGCCTGCACTAAATAGGTCGTTGAGATACAATTGGTCTCTGTGGGAGTGAAAACCATGGGCGCAATTTCAGATGTTTCTTGTAATCACAACAAATACAACTGCATCAGGACACATCACACCCATTCCCTCTCTAGAAGTAAAAAGCCTTTGCCCACGGCCTGCACTAAATAGGTTGTTGAGATACAATTGGTCTCTGTGGGAGTGAAAACCATGGGCGCAATTTCAGATGTTTCTTGTAATCACAACAAATACAACTGCATCAGGACACATCACAGCCATTCCCTCTCTTAATACGCAAAAGAGAGAGCCAAACAATTGCCACAGCACTGTAGCCTACTGTTTATTTGTGCCTGACGAAGATGAATAGACCACAGAGATCCTAAACAAGAGGCCTCAAATAAAATAAACAGTTGGATTAAATAAGAGTCACCGTTTAGCAGGAGCTCAATGCACAAAGCATCTGACTCCCTTCCCTTGGCATCAATGAAGTATTACCACAGAAGATTCTCCTAGTCTCTTAAGAGTCCCCTCAAAAATATACACAGTGATTCCACTGATACTCTTCTAAAAAAGAGCTTCATGAGAACTTCACTTCAAACCTATTCAGTAGTAATTATTTGAACTAGCACTGATTTCCCTGTCCACTCCAACTGTTTACATCTCAGTGTGTCTTTTCCTAGTAGACAGTCCAACTCTCACTACTTCCAAAATGGAATCAAAGCCACAATTATTCCATGATTGAAATTTGACAATACTTGTTTTTAAACAGGAGAACACACAACTGGATCTATGCAGTGCAACTTAAAGTAAACACAAGCTTCTATGGCGTGTCATTTTAGGCATAGAATAAAAGGAATCATTCTATTCAGAAGCAAATAAACTGGTGACTTGAATGATTTGTACTTATCGTACTACTCATCATCAGAGTCATAGAAGAGATGTCAAGGATTTCCTGAAAGCCCTATTCAGTAAGTAATGCTCTGCCAAACACAGCACAATGGAACTGGGCGTTTACCTGGACTGTGTCAAAACTAAACAGGAAAGACATTTAATCTGAGGGAAGCACTATGTCAATAAAACCTCAACCATTTACTATGGAACAAATGGCTAACTTTGGAATCTTTGGAATTACACAATGTTTCACCTAATACACATATTGGCAAAATTCGATTTATTTCAATATTACAATTCAACCATGAGAACGCATGTGGTACCTCAAAATGGGATGAACGGCCGATCGTACAAAACTAAATTGGTACTTCTACATATTTTCTTAGAGTGTTCAGCTCCTCCTCACCTGGTCTGGAAGTAGTTTGCTAGTTCTGACGCCTCATGGTTGAGACTCCTCAGGTGTACGATTAAATTGCCAGAGTTGGTAAACATGGCGCCGCACGTTTTGCACTCGTAAATCCGAGGCTTGCGGATGATGTGGCGAGACACCCTCATGTGGTGCTTATATTCACCGAAGGAAGTGAAAGTGGCGCTACAGATCTGGCACCGGAAACAGCGTTTACCTTCGTGCTTCAGCCGGTGCATCTTCAGCGAGTATGCCCGCGTAAACTTTTTCCCGCAGCGGTCACATTGGAATGGCTTAATACCTGTAGAGGAAACACAAAAGATTCAAGTCTATCGTATCAGAAAACAGAAGATAATTATCAAAAAGAGAAAATAATGACATGGAATGAGACTGAAAAGAATGTAACTAGTATATGCTTTTTATTAGGAACCTGAGCAACACTGAGATCTTTTATGATACCCTACTCATGCTAATAATTTATAATGCTAATTGTGAAGGTTTTATTTGTTGACAATTCCTTTCAACAGTCTCAATGCTATGTCTGGATACATTTGAAAACTGCATTTTTGAGATGCTTTCTGTCCACCCTGCCATTTTCAAGCTTTTTCCAAAGATGCTCAACCACACTGAAACGTATATAAATGCTAAAATCCCCTTACTGCTCATGCGAAAAAACGCTGTTGCATGTACGGTCTGAAAAGCAATTGTCCTCGTGTTCCGTCGCTGAACACTAATTCCGAGTAATCTTCCCGTCACCTTTGAAGGAATGCAATGTGAATGTTGTATAAAGTAACATTTATCTTTAACAATGCTATCTAAGTCAATATCAGGGACAACAGTGCCGCTATAATACTATCTTGATTGTTTTGGTTAAATGGATCACATGGCAACACATATGTAATTGTTTTCAGATATATTTGTTTTCCCAGTCCACACTACAATGTGAAGATGGCATTTTCAAATTAATCCACTTGGGAAAGTGTTTTCAAAAAGCTCAGTTTTCACTAACAAAAACGCCATCTCAGTGTGGACGTCGTCTTGATGTGATGAAAAGGTCTGTATGGACCACAGCCAAGAGGCAACAAAATACCATCACTATTTAAACTAACTGGCACATCAGTGAATCATGTTGTACTGTTTTGCAACATGAACTAAAATAATAGCAAGAGCTCTCTCACCAGAGTGGATGAGCATGTGTTGCTTAAGGTTCTGTATTCGGGTGAAGCGGACGCCACATGTAGGGCACTGGAAGGGCCGTTCAGGGCCATCGAGTCCTGGGCGGGTGGAGGGGCTGATATACAGGTGGTATGGGTATTGGACATTTTCCAGCCTAGAGGAAGAGTGACGAGAGAAGAAAAGATGAGCTAATTGCACATCGACTCTAGGTAGTTTATGAAAAAATAAAACATACATCAGATGCCTGATACCACAAGGTATTCAACAGCTATCCATGTCATTTGTTCACAGACAGATCTTTGAATTTGTTTTTTTGTTTTTTATACAGATTATAAATATACAGATTTCTTTTTCTTGAATATAAAGTATAAAGTAATTATTTTAAATAAATAATTCCATCAACCCAATATACCTGGGCTAGAAAATCAAAATCTACTTGCCTAAGCATTATGCATATTATTTCGAAAACACGCCATTACCTTCTTTAACGTTAGTGCAACTGATCCATTTTATTTATTTATATATTTTTTTTGTCTTCACAAAATCTAAATATTATGTGCTCATTTATTTTTAGTTGGAATAGCGAGAAGTGTCATACTCATGCTACTGATACCATTTCCTCTAGTTACAGATCTACAAAGATCACCCCACAAAGGTTTAAGGCTAACATATAACACGTTTAGTCAGGCATATCAAGTTTTCATATAAAAGCGGACTCCTCTCCTGAGATGGACAGCAGTGTCTTTTTTTACCCCACTTGTTTTGCATCATACCATTTTCCTACGCTTCCAGTAATCCAAAAGGGAAATTTAGGTCCAATAACTTTCCAGAAAGCCTGCCAACAAGCTTTTCTGGCCTCTTGGCAAGAAATCTTCATTCTAATAGCTATTACAATATCACAGAAGCCTCTGCTGCTTTTAAATAAGTATACATGAGGAAAGATGACGATGGAAAGCATGAAAAATGATGTCCCTTCTCAGAGGGGCCCTTTTAGTTCAATCGTAAAAGTGAGACATCATAAAAGGATACTCTGTAAAAACAACACAGACACCTGACCCAAATGGGTCTTACCTTTCATCCTCCTCCATGTGGCCAGTAGCGTTCGGAGTACCCTGCATGGACTGGAGACACTCCGTCACGCCCTCATCCATGGAGCCTGAAGAGAGAGCAGAATATTCTTTTTAAACCTCTTAATCATAAAACTTATCAAAAAAATAATCATAAAGTCTTGATAAGGCTTAAAAGCTCTTTGGCATCTACTTTAGTCTAGAAAGATAGTGCCTCAGAAACTTACAAAAGTTTTCAGCAGAGCATATTATGACCAGTGAGTAACAATTTAACTGAATGAGGTGAATTTGGCTAGTAATACACCAACATATTGGCAAGGCCAATAAACCAGCCATTATTTGGCCATGACAGGCAATTTTGTTTTTCAAAGTTTTTTTTTTTTTGCATAAATGTATAAAAATATATTTTCAAATAAAACCTTGCATAATTAAATTATAAATTAGATTATATTTGCCTATATCAAAAATATCTGCATTATATTGGTCATCTGTCACCTTTATCTCTAGTTATTGGCATCAGCCAATGAAAAACCCATATTGCTCAACCACTAAACATAACGTGTTAAAAACGTAATCATGAGGTTATTTTTATTTTTTAAATGGATAACAACAATTACATTCATTGATAATTTACTGACAGCTCACCAAGAACAGGTATTTGCTATTAGAAATGTGTGGATATCTGTGTTGTATCTGAGTCCTACCAATCGATGAGGACTGCGGGCTGATAAGTAGATCTTCTTGGGTGTGTTCATTGCCAGGGACAGTCTGCTGGTCACTCAGAGAACTGTGGGGAGCACTGATGGGTTGAGAAGCCCCTTCATGCACTTCTTCATCACTCAGCCTCTCCACCTTCACCCGCACATCCTCTTCTTCTTCCTCCTCTATACCAGCTGCCCCACCGACACCCAGGCCACGTGGGCCCTCACAGGCAAGATACTCCACCAGGACGCGTCCGCTAGAGTCCTGCCCTGTGGCTCCAGATGGTTCCAGTAAACCTTCTGGTAGTTTTGATTTTTCTGGTGTAAAACGCCGGTCCATCCCAAAAGGGTATGTCCAGGAGAAGGCCAGGGATGGTTCCAGAGCCTGCGCTG
Source organism: Myxocyprinus asiaticus (assembly GCF_019703515.2). Classification (NCBI taxonomy): domain Eukaryota; kingdom Metazoa; phylum Chordata; class Actinopteri; order Cypriniformes; family Catostomidae; genus Myxocyprinus; species Myxocyprinus asiaticus. The sequence goes on along the minus strand of NC_059347.1, from coordinate 40,158,414 downwards.
AACTCTCTGGGAAGGAGGAAGAGGAAGGAGAGGGGTTGGGGACTTGTGGAGAGGTAGAGGTTGCTGGCTGCGGGCTAGCAAAGCCTTTGCGCTTACGCCTAGTCTCACGGCACACCGGGATGGGCCTCTCCCGAACACTGCACTCTGATGAGACTGGGGATGGTGAGAGGGCATCTACAGGGGCAAGGGTGCAGCTTGCATGGCCTTCAGGGGTCTCTTGGGGCCTTTGTAAACCTGGGGGCTGAGTACTACCAGTACCTCCTGCTCCTGAGGATGCCGAGTTCCACAGGATACTCGACTTCATGAACTCGGAGCAAGTGTTGGCCACTGCAAACATCTGCATATAGCTAGCTGCAGCTAGTACATCGATGATATTCTCTGTACTAATAGACAGGGTGGAAGTGTACGCATATTCCAGAAGAGGAGCAAAACCGGCAACTGTCACATGTTGAAGATCCAGCACGTGTTTGTTATCGTCTCCGACAATTACAGTCTCTTCTTCAGCTGGCTTCCCAGACAGCTTTGCTCGAAGGAAGTCGCTACAGCAGGCTAGCACTACTTTGTGGGCAGAAAACAGCTGACCTTGTACACGAATTGTGATGTCACAGAAGTGGCCCTCACTACGCAGGTTGTTGAGCTTATCCAAAAGCTCCTGACTGTGGCTAGGCGAGTTGTGAGTGAAGGTTTTCACACCCATCCTTCACAGTAGGTGGAGGATTTTGGGTTGCCTAGAAAGAAAAAGCTACATTAGTCCAACAAAATGGCTAAAGACAGGTTTATTTTAATATTTCCAGCTTGCATCTTGACTTGGGTTAAAAGAACCTGCAGACCTAAACCATACATGTAATAAAAGAGTTAAAGACAATCTCTGGAATGATCCATGGCTTTTTCCTGGACATACCATTTGTGGACTTGATTGGAAGAGGACCAATGACTTGTTCCAGAGAATCACCACAAAATAAAAAGTCTTTATTCATTTTTACTTTTTTTTTTTTTACTTTAACAAAACCTAAATACTAGGGCTGTGAATCGATTACATTTTTTAAACTAATTAATCGCACAGTTTTCTGTTATTAATCGCGAATAATCACAATTAAATTATGGTACATTACACATTACAAAAAACGTTAAAAAAAATCATCATAAATCTTTACTTTAAACTTTGTCTCAAAGAACTTGGTAAAGAAATTGGCAAGCAATTGGTTAGTCTTTGTTTATTTATAATGATTTAAATATGTATACGTTAATATGTTTGTTTTTTGCGGACAGAGTTAATTAGATAAATTTTTAGAGGTATTAATCTTTGATACAAGTATATGTATACATGCCATAAAATCAGTGGACGTGTTGTAATTACAATTTGGGCAAAATCTTCTGCCGTTTTATAGTGGACTTTTTTAAATAATATGATCAAATGGGCAGATTCATTGGCAAGACTTTATTGGCAAGAGAAACTAGGGATGCACCGATACCACTTTTTCTCTTCTGATCCGATTCCGATATCTGAAATCTCAGTATCGGCCGATACCGATCTGATACCAGTGTTGTTTTTTCATAATCAGTTTAGAATATCTATACCTCACTGAGTGATGCTAATTATATGTTAAGAAACAAACCTTTAACTACACATTACTTCAATATAAATGTACAAACCATTAAGAAAAACGTTATAGTTAACTAGTCTACTGCATAATGCTGCAGCAAAATTAACAGTAATTCCAGTCTAAGTGTTCAGTATAAAAGAAGGCAGTTTTTATTTTTATTTATTTATTTTTTGGCAAAAAACATTAAACTTGTATCTGGACTTTAAAGGATTCAGATTTCTCTTCTTTTTTTTTTTTTCAATTTAGATATCAGTTCACTTTTCATTCACAGTTATTTTTTGGAACCCATTAAACTGAAATATTGTTATAATTTGTAAACAAATAATAATAATAATAATAATAGATTACTATTATTATTGACTTTTAGAATTTTAAATACAATAGTAATATATTTCAATCGTGCACCTTTAACTTTAAAACCCTCAGGCTTTTATTTTGACATTCTGAACTCTCCAGGAAGTCCTGTAAGTGTCTGTTTGTAGGCACGTTCACAGTAGTTTAATTAGCTTCTTATTGAAATTCTGGTAAAATGCACATCCGGCGCCATTCTAAATGCATATATATAAGTAGGGATATGCGAGACTAGTCAACTAAACGGTTCTGATGCTGCTAGTCGACACTGGAATTACTAGTCGGTTAATATTTCCCCCCATTAAACTGATCATAATTTTGTACACATTTACATTTGGTTTTATATTTTTACAGAGGCTGCACTTAAATTACTGTCATATTAATGTTACATATTTTAAATAGAATTAATAATACAAATACAGGTGCATCTCAATAAATTAGAATGTCGTGGAAAAGTTAATTTATTTCAGTAATTCAACTCAAATTGTGAAACTCGTATATTAAATAAATTCAATGCACACAGACTGAAGTAGTTTAAGTCTTTGGTTCTTTTAATTGTGATGATTTTGGCTCACATTTAACAAAAACCCACCAATTCACTATCTCAAAAAATTAGAATATTTTGACATGCCAATCAGCTAATCAACTCAAAACACCTGCAAAGGTTTCCTGAGCCTTCAAAATGGTCTCTCAGTTTGGTTCACTAGGCTACACAATCATGGGGAAGACTGCTGATCTGACAGTTGTCCAGAAGACAATCATTGACACCCTTCACAAGGAGGGTAAGCCACAAACATTCATTGCCAAAGAAGCTGGCTGTTCACAGAGTGCTGTATCCAAGCATGTTAACAGAAAGTTGAGTGGAAGGAAAAAGTGTGGAAGAAAAAGATGCACAACCAACCGAGAGAACTGCAGCCTTATGATTGTCTAGCAAAATCGATTCAAGAATTTGGGTGAACTTCACAGGGTGAAGTTTGGGTGACTGAGGCTGGGGTCAAGGCATCAAGAGCCACCACACACAGACGTGTCAAGGAATTTGGCTACAGTTGTCGTATTCCTCTTGTTAAGCCACTCCTGAACCACAGACAACGTCAGAGGCGTCTTACCTGGGCTAAGGAGAGGAAGAACTGGACTGTTGCCCAGTGGTCCAAAGTCCTCTTTTCAGATGAGAGCAAGTTTTGTATTTCATTTGGAAACCAAGGTCCTAGAGTCTGGAGGAAGGGTGGAGAAGCTCATAGCCCAAGTTGCTTGAAGTCCAGTGTTAAGTTTCCACAGTCTGTGATGATTTGGGGTGCAATGTCATCTGCTGGTGTTGGTCCATTGTGTTTTTTGAAAACCAAAGTTACTGCACCCGTTTACCAAGAAATTTTGGAGCACTTCATGCTTCCTTCTGCTGACCAGCTTTTTAAAGATGCTTATTTCATTTTCCAGCAGGATTTGGCACCTGCCCACACTGCCAAAAGCCCCAAAAGTTGGTTAAATGACCATGGTGTTGGTGTGCTTGACTGGCCAGCAAACTCACCAGACCTGAACCCCATAGAGAATATGTGGGGTATTGTCAAGAGGAAAATGAGAAACAAGAGACCAAAAAATGCAGATGAGCTGAAGGCCACTGTCAAAGAAACCTGGGCTTCCATACCACCACAGCAGTGCCACAAACTGATCACCTCCATGCCACGCCGAATTGAGGCAGTAATTAAAGCAAAAGGAGCCCCTACCAAGTATTGAGTACATATACAGTAAATGAACATACTTTCCAGAAGGCCAACAATTCACTAAAAATGTTTTTTTTAGTGGTCTTATGATGTATTCTAATTTTTTGAGATAGTGAATTGGTGGGTTTTTGTTAAATGTGAGCCAAAATCATCACAATTAAAAGAACCAAAGACTTAAACTACTTCAGTCTGTGTGTATTGAATTTATTTAATACACGAGTTTCACAATTTTAGTTGAATTACTGAAATAAATGAACTTTTCCACGACATTCTAATTTATTGAGATGCACCTGTATTATTAAAAAAATAAAAATAAAAAGAGGATATCTGGAGCAGATACAGAGTTTAATTTCAGCTCAGGCTGCGCGTGCTGCTTCCCTCTCCCTCAAAATGTCCTCTCACTAGACAAGCAAACTCAGCAAAGTAGTTAAGAAATCACTTCGGTGGTGCGGGAATCGGCTTTCCAAATGTTTGAAAGTCCCTATGGATGTTTTCACATTTGAGTCTTTTTTTACATCTGTGCATGCTTGGATGTTATCTTTCCACTGAGCGGGATTTTTCAAGCGCAGGATAGACGCCTCAGGTGAGTCAAGTCCCGTCTTTCACCGGAACATGTCGACGGGTTAATTTTGCTCATCAAAAAATTTATGCTTTTGAGTAAGTAGTCTAGAAAATAACTGTTTTAGACTAGGTATGCCATTTTTTTTTTAAATCTGCTGATTAAGAAGGCTATTTATTTATTTTTTCTATTTATTTTTACATCGTAACTGTTATTGGTTAACGTTCTTTAGATCAATGGTTAATGTACGACTGCACGTTGTGAAATACGCGCAACTTTTCAGCGCATTTTTTCTCTCTGGTAGATTTGGCTTAGTCTCCCTGTTCATTATTTTCAACAATGTCCTGACTGTTTTAATATGTTAAGTAACTTTTACTTGGTGATTTCCGTTTAGAACAGGCTTTTAGGGTTGTTCCATTGATCCTGCACTATTCATTCAATTGTTTTCAATAAATATGTCTGTTAAATATTCACTAACACTCGTGTCATGTTCTATATTTAATGTACAATGATCATAATTCAAGGCGAGCACGTCGCAGATAAATGCCCCTTTTCAGTGGAATTTAGCATCGGATTTGGAAGTATTTTAAATGGGTCGCATAAAAACCTTTTTATTTTTTTTTTACTGATTTCTGAAGGTTGGTTTCTCTTTAGACTAGACAAAACTTCCGTTTAAACGACAGTCGTAGCGCACATCCCTAATTATAAGTGAACCGAACTATTGAGCATCTACATCTGAGATGTTGTTCGTGAGCAGCGCTCAAATGTTGCGCAACGCATGAAGGCTAAAAATAGCCGCGAGTGTGTGAGCAAACATAGCAGCGCCATTCAGTAACGCACTGGTGTTGTATGTGCACAGCCTTTTGTGATTCACAGACCTATCGCACGTCTTCAAGTGGCACTGAATAAAATGCACGAGTCATATGAACTACTTCAATGGTGTTATGGTTGTTTTATGTCATTTTTTGGAGCTTGACAGGAACGAACATGACTAACACACAGTATCGGATTTGGATCGGGCTCGTCGGACCGATACCCGATCCATCTAAAAACATCAGTATCGGAGACGATACCGATCTAGGTATCGGATCGGTGCATCCCTAAGAGCAACTTAAGTGTACATTGCCAATGCATTATAAGACACTATACATATAGATCTAAAAGATATTGAATGCTGAAGTTTAATTTTCTGAAGTTTAAAATCTCAAAACTATTTTCTCTGGCTGTCGTTCAGTCTCTACAAGTAGAGCTGGGCGATTAAAACGATATTGATATTTATCGAATATATATATATATATATATATATATATATATATATATATATATATATATATATATATATTCAATATCGATGATAAACTTTTGAGTAATTTTCAATAATTACCCTATGTTCTAAATCTAGACGATCGGATCAGGTACGTGTCGCTAAAAACGCAAGCAGTTCGGCAAATACACACAACTAGCTAACTGAATCACAGACATGAAATCAGCCTGTTAGGAAGTATTAGCAGGCAGCCCTGCTGTCATGGAAACCAATCAGGTTCGGTAGCCGCTAGCTAGTAGCTAGCTATCCGGCTAATTTAATATTGTTGTGTACCGAAGAAGACAGCACTGACAATGCAATATAACAGCTGCTGACTGAACACAACAACAACTCCGACATCAACACCATTGCTGTTTATGTACTATTTAGTTAAAAAAATAAAATAAAAATCATGATCCATAGTTTTCTTCTTCTGGTGAAGCTAATTGTCGGTTGGCAATCCAGTTTATGGTGCATTACTGCCACCTACTGAGCTGGACAGTGAAACATCACAAGAAAGTCTTTCAGAGGATTTGAACATCAGCTGAAGACAGTGCTGCTACGTACCTCAGTTTTTGGGTTACGGTTCGTTCAGCAGGGTAAACAAAGAATCTTTCTTTAAATTATTTATTTTGAAAACAGTGGCTGATGGGCAATATTTTTTATTGTGAAGGCTCATTTGTACATGACAGCACTATGCATATTTCTTCAACGAAATTACATTACATAACTTAAGAGACTCATATGCACATTGTATAAAAACATAATAATAAAAGTAAAAAAAAGTGCAATTATAATAATTGTAACAAAATTAAGACATAAGCAGTGCAGATTTCTGTGTCTTTTACCTTTCAACTCACCACTTGTACTTATCACTCAATTTACATGTTTTTTTTGTTGTTGTTTTTTTATAAAATAAAAATATCCACTTTATCAGAGGAGAGGGCGGATCTGTTAGCACTGACAATGTCCCCTGCTGTACAATTACAGCACATGCCTGTTTAGAGCGGACACTACAGAATTGCTGAAATGCGGTCTTGTAGGAATTTTTATAACAGGGCTAAAGCACCTAAAGTAGATGCTTAAATCCTGTGTTCTCGATGATGGAGTATGGTCGCATATCTGCAGCAATAAATACTCCTATGACGTTTATCGCTTTAGCTCTGTCTGAGCTTGCAGCGAGTGGCTGCTTGAATGCTGTGGCGAGACTCACTTGCACAGGCTGTTTATGCTTTGTTCCCATAAGCTCAAGAGACATGTGATATCACCACAAATGAGTCATCATGTTAGATGTGCTTCTTGAGGCATACCCGACTATGGTGAAACAGAGCTGACACACAGCCTTCGTCCCGTTCGCTACTCATTGCCCAGTATTACTGTAGATTCTGCGAAACCATAATGCTACCAAACAACAGATTTTAGAGACGCCGGTGGGTCTTCAATCTCTGGCTAATTTAAGTCAGATATATTTCTATATTTTTTAGTTCCATCACAGCTAGCTAGAATAAACTTGGCGCTCTGTTAAATTTTGGTTCTGTGCGGTCCCCTGTTGTTCCGCAATCTTTTTTCATTTTAGTTCCACGCGGTTTGTGTTGTGCGTTAGCCCTACAAGTATACCTGGCTGCAGCTTGCTGAATGGCCAGGTCCTTCTCAGTCTCTATCGTGCACACACAGGGTCTCTCTCGGGTGGTTTCACTTTTGACACTGGTTCAGACAACAGTAGTTGCGCATTTAAAGGCAACGCGAAGACATACTGTACGGCAGCTTGCCCATATCTCTCCCGCATGCCTGGTTCACCGCTTGTGTGAAGTCTCCATTCTCCATACAGTAAATCCGCTCCCGTGTTTATTATGCCGGGGATGCGGTACGCATAATGAATAAACGTGCACTGCTCCACACAATCAGTTTCTGTGCTAGGAAGTGCAGTTGAGTCGAGCGCGTGCCTAGTGCCTACTGAAAATGTATGTATGCCAGTTTTAGTGGGGAAAAACAGTGAAGTTTTTCTCATTGCACAAAGGTGCCTGGGTTTGTTCCTGGCAGACAGCAGATGCCCTAACCCTGTGCCCACCCTATTCAGAGCCTGTAAGGCTGAGTAGCCTGCCAGGAACAACTCTGCACACTGAAGTGCATGAAGAATCACGTGAAGTAAAAAAAAACAACAACAAAAAAACGATACTGCATTAATTGCATTTTTTTTTTTTTTTACATGTTAAACAAAAAATATTAAATCACAGAAATTAAGCAGTTCAATTTCCCAGTCGTTCTAAATACATTTCCAAAGGTTCTTTCTAGTTAGTTTAACAAGCTCAATTTTGTCACTGCCTGCAAGCAGAAGGCAAAGGAATATTTTGTCTCACTGATAATCTAGCAAAGGTACTTGTACAGACTGAAGACATGAGCTTTACACCTTCAGCACTTTTTCGGTTCCAGTGATCCCATCTGAGACTTGAACCCAAACTGTTATCATTAAGGCACAAAGCACAAGCACATGCTTAAAATGATTCAGAGCTGAAGAATCCTGATAATGTAACTCTTCCAAGCACTAATAAACTCCTCAAACAATGTCCCACAATAGAGATTGCTTCCAGGGTGGAGTATAAATTTAAGGTGCTCTATGGTCACGGGTTCATATAGTCCAAAAAACAAAAATCTGGACAACCATGGCACTCTTATTGGATATACACGTTAAATGCTATGAAATATACTGGACTGAAAAAGGATTTGGATTTGAGTTCTTTTCTGTAATTTAGTTGTTGTTTTTTTGTGTTATAAGTGGTTGTATATCTGTTCTTTTGTTTAGTTCATTATTTGTAATATTCCCTTTGAGTAAGAAAACAAGTAACAATAGCGCATGCTTAACACTATAGTTAGCAAGTTGATCATGTGACTTACTAAATGACTGATATTACTCTCACTTGTGTGAAGTTTGTTGGTTACTCTCCCTGAGGAAGGCTCACACCGAAACGTGTAGGAGAGCTGTTTTACTTTTTGTATTAAGCCATGTGATAATAAAGCCTTTTTAATTAATAAGAGTGCCATGGTTATCCAGCTTTTTATACTAATAAACTCCTTCAAAAATCATCTGCCAAAAAATGGTATAGCATTGCTGTGGATCCAGCTGACAACTAACTGAATATGGACACTGGCAGATAGGCCTATGTCTAAACTCTACAGAAGTCCAAATGTGTCTTAGTTTGGAGAAAAAGGGATCATCCTCGGTTCTTGACTCACATTATTACAAATTTACAACTGCAGTGTCTGTTCAAATTAAAGGTTGAAATAACTACTAAGAAATACCCCTGAATTCTTAGAAAGGTATGCTGCATTCCACAGTGACAGAGGTTTTACAAGATTTTGGGGACAAATTAAAGGGTAGAGCTATAAAACTGCTTTACCTCTGCACATTTCTGATTTACTGCTCCAGAAGCAACTGGTCAATATGGCAGAAATCTTGATAGAAACAACACCCATTGTTTGTAAGGTAAGAATGTTCCTAAGCTTTTACATTTAGCGAATGCAAAAGCCTAACACAATTTTCTCTCAAATTAAAACAACTTAACCATGTTAATAACTGTAAAAGCAAGCTGCAATTACGAAGACCTGTTACTATAATTTTATTTATTTATTTTTTAGTTAAACATTTATTTATTTTTAGTCATTCTTTGCAGTCAGAAGATTAAGGCTTCATTTTTCATAAACTCTGTAAAAATATTTGAGAAAAGAAAGTTCAGGGAAAACGTTTTGAAAGAAGATGCACTGAAATCTTCACACACACACACACACACACACACATATATATATATATATATATATATATATATATATATATATATATATATATATATTATTATTTTAGCATAATTCCAAACAACATTTTCCAAAAATTTGACGAATTGTGGCAGGAAAGGCTACTGCAGATGGCTGTCAAACTCATCCTCAGACAGAGAAAGTTAAAGGGGCGTGGCTTTCCACACCAGTTGCTTTTGTTTATGTATTAACTGGCGGGAGTTTATTCTCAATAACAACGACAATATAATTACCACTAGCTAATGTTCCACACACAATTCAAACTTCGATTGATGCAACGGATGCTCTGTGAATTGCTAACCACCAAAAATTGCGTATTTTGGCAGGTTGGATGTGGCCTGCTATTGTGCAGCGTTTGCAGTTGATTAAAGAGCTAGATTTGGAACAATATGTGAAAAAGTACTAGTGAACAATGTGAGATTGCCAGCAATTAAACACCTTTAAGATTAGTAACACGTAATACTGATTAAAACGTCCAAGAGCAATGTCTAGCTAACCTACAGCAATGACTGGCTAGCACGCTAATCTCTGAGGATGACCGAAACCTGTCAATGTCAACACAACGTTAATCGTGTTAGATGAATGTCTGTGCCGCTCACCAGTAGGACAGGAGAATAGATGAATCCGTTGAAATGTTGAAGAACTATGACCGCAAAAATGAGATCCAGCTCTCAGTTCCACAGCAAGCTAACTAGCTGCTAGCATTCTGACCCTTGCTGCCGCGTCTTCAAAACATTACAGTCACATTCCGATAAAGTCGAGTGTCCCTCGCTTGTATTAAAAGTCAAATTCATAAAACATATGCCTATTCAAAATGCACTACCCCAAAAATTCCATGGTATCTCATCTTACTGTTTTGAGGCTTATGTTTACATGCTGTATCCCAGAATGCTTTTCTCGACGCACTAGAAATCCGTTGGGAGTTTTTGCGACTGATGACCTCAAAAGTGTTTTGATGACGCAATGACACAAAATAAACACATGTGCTTCGTTTTTGTATACTATTTCAGCGTTTTCTTTCATAATGCAGAATTAAATGTTTTTGGGTCTAGAAAACTTTCAGTGAACTGTTGCCAATGCCCAAGTTTTACTTAGGCTGTATATAATATGTCGAATTAACACTGACTGCTGCCTTATTTACTTATGACCTTGTGACAATTTCTTAACACATAAAACTGTTAATTCTGACAACAACACTACAGTTTTATAAATGCAAAATTCAGATCGTCAGCACAAGGGTTAATCCAGGGGCGGACCGGCCATCGGGAGAAACGGGACTTTTCCCGAAGGGTCGGCCGCGAAACGGGTACAAATGGGCCGTGATAAGATGAAATCGCCGCCGCGTTATGCAGAACGGGCCACAAAATGGCGCCGCGGTCATTTTTTCCTCATTAATAAGTTTAACTCATATAGACATGTTGCAATATATATAGGAAATCATGACCACTTTAATTCTTTAAAGGCCTTATTAATATCTGTGAAGTAAATATATTGCCTCCAGAAGACTTCACTGAAGGAATGGTTGAAAAAAACTCTTTCTGTTTTATGTATCTGACAAAAAATTTCCTGATTTGTCCCCTGATTCAAAATATGTCTGTCTTGCCCTGAATAACCAAAACTCAGCATTATGTGACAGAATAGTATTGTACCTATATTTTAGCTGGGTCAACTCTCTAAGACCATTGGATGACATTTGGCGCTTCAGCTCTGCTTCAGCATTTGTAATACTCTTTTCCAGTTCTATGTATTCTTGTGCTTTGATCTTTTTGATGAATGAGGTATATTGCCACACCCACAGAGGACACTGAGGATCAGTTGGTTTCTACATAAACATTGACTTCTGTCTTTAACATTTGTTGAAATGCTGGGTCTTGTAGAAGAGGTGTATTAATGTGCTGTCTATATGATTTTCTTTTATCTATATGCAGAAACATCTCTAAACCCACCAAAGCATGATCTGAAACTAAAATGTTCCCAATTGAGCAGTCAGTGGTAGATGGAATAAGTGGCTTATATATATATATATGAGTAAATCTTATAAACTAATGAAAAAAGGTGTAGTCCCTCCCAGATGGATTCAGAAGTCTCCAAATGTCTGTAAGACAAAGATTTTTACACATCCTCTGAAGTGTCAACATTGCTCTAAAGGGTCTACACACCTTCGCATCACTATGATCAAGGACTGGATCCATTAAAAGATTGAAGTCTCCACCCAAAACCATATCATGAAGGATCCCAGCTGCTTGTTGCTTTCCCTCAAGATCTATAAAAAAAAGTTCTGATCATCAGCATTGGGTGCATAAATATTATCCAAAATAAGGTTTTGCCCCTGTATTTCAGCCAAAACAATAATGACTCTTCCTAAATTAAAATGAGATATTTGAATTGTAAATGCTTACTTATCAATGTGATGACTCCCCTGCTCTTACTCGAACCAGCACTGCAAAACACATGCCCACCCCATGCCCTACCAAGTTTTTCAGCTTCCTGTGAAGAAAGGTGTGTTTCTTGAAGGAACGCTATATCATATTTTTTACGTTAAGGAAAGATACAACCTTCCTTCTTTTTATAGGGTTCCCCAGCCCATTAACATTCCTTGTGGAGAGAAACATTTTACCTAAATTAAAGTGTGACGTATTGACATATAAAGATAAACTGTGTACCCAAGGCAAAATTATATAGACCACTTTCCAACATTGAAGTAACAATCAAATCCTGAACAAATAAATGTGCTTTAACCCCGCGCACAACAGTCCCAACTGACATCCATCCCCCGGATATCCGACTGTCCATGCACGCTCACGAGATATTCCGCAACACGATTGTTGAAGTCCGATGGGTTTTTTTCTTTCTTTTTTTCCCTTGTTTTGTTTTTTAAAACATAATTCGTGCCATAAAATTGCACAAAAAGTTATTCCATAAAATAAGCTCCAGTAAATAATCACATTGAACCTACAAAATGAACAAATGGACTCAACAATAAAAAAAGAAGAAAAGAGTAGAGCGAGAGTCAGTGGGCAGCCAACAGAATAACATACCCTCTCAGGCTGTATCAGTAAAATGCACAATGTGTAGTCTGTATTATTGAACGAGTGCAGGCAAAATTACCCACTCACACCATTAAATGAAGGCCATAGCTTGTCGTGGGCATGTAAATGTCTTACGCCCAACCTTGGTGTCAAATCTCAGCTTAGCAGGAAAAAGCAGTGCGAAGCCCACCTTCTGTTGGTGAAGCAATTTTTTACACTCTTTGAATCTGTCATGCTTCGCTTGTGTCGCACTATCAAAATCCAGAAAAACCATGATGTTGTGGTCCTCCCAGCACAACTTGCCTTTATTCCTCGCTGCTCGTAGAACAAAGTCTGTGTCAGCTGACCGCAAGAATCTTGCCAGGATAGATCGTGGTCTGTCACCCATCGCAGGAAGCTGACAGAAAACTCTGTGGGCGCACTCAATTTTGAGCTGGCGGTCCACTGTGTTGTTCAAATTCGGAATAAGCCCGTCCAAAAACTTCACCTTATCTTGATATTCCTTTCCCTCAGGGATTCCAATGAAATTAACATTATTACGCCTGCTCTGATTTTCCATATCCTCTAGTTTTTCCCACATGCATTCCACATCAGCCTTGGTAGCAGGCGGGTTAGCCTGTAGCTCTCCTTCGGCAAACTCCAGAAACTCAACCCATTTTTCAACATCATCCATTCTTGTGATCAGGGTGGAAAGTTTCGCCTCCATAGATGTGATCGCTCTACGTATTTCTGCGAGGCCCTCCAAGTCAGTCGAGATTTTTGTCAGTGCTGCGTAAATGTTAGGGATGTTCAATTCCGACTTTTTTGGAGTTGACTCCGATTCCCAACTCTAGACGTAAGAGTCGATGGAATCGACTCCTCAACTCCATTTATTTTTAGTAAGGATAAGGTTGAAATTCAAGGCCATTGCCAAGGGTGGCAATAGGGGGTAGTGCCTTCTAAAGTGACACAATGTGGCCCTTAAAAATTGCTTGTCAGGCATGAGGGGAAAATTAATTGAATAAATAAAAATCCCCAGGAGTTTTCACTTGTATTAGGTTGTTTAATCCAATAATTTAGATTGCTGGTCCATAATAATTCTGCAGTTTTTCTGTAACTGCTGGTCTAGGATCAGTGTCTCTCACCCAAACCCAAACTATTAGTGGGGCATGAAAAATGACTCTATAATCAGTGGCTACGGTCAACTGAAACCACATCGCTTGCTGTGTATCTGCAGAGATACACAGCAAGATCTTTATATATATATATATATATATATATATATATATATATATATATATATATATATATATATATATATATATAAACTATGCATGTATAACCAATTTTAAATAAAAGTAATGCAATTCATGGAGTAAAACATAAATTATGGTAGCATTATGATAGAGTATGGTATGGTATGATATGCTAATTACACAGCAACTGTTATTTATAATCAAGTCAAGCTAACCTACACTGAGATGACTTAAACGAAATTAATTCACAAGATATATCCCTTGAACATGTGACACATTGCCTACTGGATTTCATTCCAGCTCCCTAAACCTCAACTTCAAGTTGATGCTGATATTGTTGGCAAGACCGCAAGATATGCCAGGTGCAAGTGTGATTTTGCTGCATTCAGTAGTTAGGCCTATATATTTTTCATGTTGGCTGCCATGCCGACGGAAAACAAATCATGCATATCGTTGCTGTCTGATGAAAAGCACGTTTCTCCAAAAAAATTATTTTTCAAGAGCATGGAAAAACTCTATTTCTCATAAACAATCTTACAAAATGATTCGAAAATAACAAAATTAGTCACCTTTAGCACAATAAATAGAATTCTGTCATTACACATCTGTTAGTGAACTGTTCGATATTGTAACTGGACTTCCATGGATTTCCATTAGCAAACGTAGACATACATGGTTTTCTTATCATGGGTTCTTAAATTTGTCTGGCCCACTTGTGGGCCACATACTTAGTTCTGGATTTAGTTCTGGCCCAGTATACGCCTTGGTCCTCGGCCCTGATCTGGCCCACACACTGTAAAGTGAGCAGAACTTTATTGAATGTGTATATCTGTATTTGCTGAAATCTTTTAAATGTATGTATGTATTATTATTTAACTGCCAGACAGTTTATATACGTTTTCTTTTTTACACACCATGTTTTCAAAGATCTCACACATTTAAGACCACAAGCTACTTAATATTTACTGTGTTGAGATGGAGGCCTTATAAATGAGTCAAATTTATTTTATTGTAGACACATTTTTTATTTATTTAAATTCATACATCAATCATGTAGGACAGACAGCAGCATTAAGAAAAAAATTTGGTGTTAAAGGTAGAAAAAATAAATAGCTTGTAAAAGGAAGCTATAACAAAAGCATTGTGCAGACCTTCACTGAAGGGATAGAATGCTTTCGTTTCAAATATGCACCATTTCAAAACTTGCATACTTTTGACTCAAAATGGAATGCAAATCTTTTGTCTCCTATTTTTATCTGTATTTTATAGGTCCTATTGAATTCAATTATATCTAACATAATTGTTAAACAAATTAACACATTTACACTAATTGCATTTCCCCATATGTAAAATCACTCTTGCATTTAGTAAAATATAAAATTCAGTGCTCTTCTGGCTAGAGGGAAAATTTCAGTAATATTAGCCTTATCTGTTCAGCACTACTGTGATTGAACAAACTCTTAACTTATGGACCTATCTCATTAAATAAAAGATTATTTGTATTAAGAACATTTGAAGCTCATGTTTACTCTTCAGTCAAGGGCAACTGATAATGTGTTTGTGGGATTTAGATTATTGACATTTACATTAAATGTACTGTATAGTATACAGTGTCAACTAAAGCTTGGAACAGTAAAGAAAAGTAAACAGAAATATAGATGGTAAAAATCTATATTGCAATCTATCTCAGTGGGGGGGGGGGGGGTTCACAGGAAACATATTTTCTCTTTTTTGAGTCTTAATCATCATAATTATCTTGAGGGCACATGTGTGTGTCCAATAATATACAGTAAGTATCCACTTTTAAATGAACATTTAGCAATAAATAATTCTCTCCTTTAAACTCACTTTTGCCTATATTGGTAATATTGTATGATCCCTTTTATGTACACTGTACCAGTGGATGCTAATAGAAAATGTATTAAAGGCACACGTTGCAGTCTTTTCACCGTTGCTCTCAAACTGGAATAGCTTATTACCAAATGGCTGTATTTGTATAAAAAATCCACAGTGTGTGAGAGAAGGCAATTCCACTTTGATTCTTCATTAAAAAATGTCTTCATTAAAAATACAAAACTACACTCATTCATCCAATTTGTTGTCCTAAATGTGGAAACACTTTACAGATAAAATGTTGTTGTATGTTGTTCACATTCAGCTATTATTTGGTCAGCAAAGGATTGTACTTCCAAATATGGTTTCTTCCAGTGTTGTGATATGAAAATCTGACAGCCTTGGAGGGTAATACCAGTATAACAAACAAAGTAGTAGATATTAATAGGAAACAGGCTCATTGCTAACATAAGTTGGCAAATTAAAATGAGTGAAATCAATTAGTCTAGCATGCAAAAAAGATACTAAAATGCAGTCTTTTGCGGACACTCTTACTTGAAAAATTTATATGACCACCTTTCAGGTACCTCCTTAATTTGTACTCATTTAGATGCAGAGTAAACTGCACTGTATTATGGAGGAATGTGACAGATTTTTAACAGAATTTCAGCAGGTTTGTGCATAATTTCTTTTTTTTTAATCCTCTCTAAACAACTGTGAATATTATTATAGCTTGTATTGATTGAGGTAGATCTCCATTTTGATCTTTGTAACTGAAACTGAGCAAAATATAAACATCACAGAGAAGTAGTTTAATCCATGATATTGATAATATTTCATATCAAATGCCCTTGTTATGCTTAATAAGTGATATCCAATCTAACGTTCTATTCCAAAGAGCTCCTTTGCTTGTTTCTGAAGCATGGTTGAGGCTTTCTCAGTCACTATCCACTACAATGGATCCCACCACCTCCCAATTCTCTGACACTATACACACTCTAAGCCTTAGCAGTCTTGGTAAAAGCATTCTCCTACAACTACCTCTGGTCTCTTATCTGGGTTGCATTTCCCATGTTCTAGAAACTTGCCTGTGTAGTCCATGCACACTACAGTACGGTGGCGCTCTCCTGGTCCGCAAGTCCGTGAGCATGCGGACCACGTCCCCATCTGCCACGTGGGACAGGGCAGATCCCCACAGGGCCGGATGTCTGCAGGTCGCAGGTCAGCATCACAGAGGAAAGACAGGGACCCCTCCCCATCTCTACACTCCACGCTCCTCCTGGACCATCCAGCACCACAGCTCTTGGAGCACTCAGACCACTCACCCAAGACCCAGTCAGCCCCACCAAAAGGCAAGATCACATGTGGTGAAATCCTGCTCTCTGTGCCAGGCTTGCTAAAAGGTACATCCCTTGGCAAAAAAAAGATGTACTTGATCCTGGGGGGTGAGGCGTCTCCAGCTGTGGACAACAGCTGGACAGTGATGGCTTCTTGAAGCTTGTGATAGCTGAGAAGTCGCTCCAAGGTTGTTGAAGAGCCACTGTAGCGTAGCATGGCTCCAGGCACTGGGATGTCCTGCTCTGCCATGGACACTGAGAAATTTCCATTCAGAATGTAGGTTCCATCTTCTGCCTTCACCGCTAAGTAGTTACCATCGTGTGTGATACCTCGATGGCTGCGTTGTTTTATGTCAATATTAGTGGCCCCAGCAGGTATGGTAACAATATCATTGTAACCAAAACTGTGGAAATATTATAAGGAAAAATCAAAATGCAAGAATCTTGGTTATATCAGCAGTCCATTACTTCTCCAGTGTTTACAGCATGTTGTAATTTTCTAACATTTTAAGTGTCATTAGTAATGCTTAAATGAATAGTTTGTCCAAAAATGAAAATTCTGTCATTATTTACTTACTCTAATATCTGTACAAACCTGTATGACTTTATTACTTAAGTGGAACATAAAATGTTTTTTTTGTTTTTTTAAAGTCTTCACACAGCTTTTTGCCCTATAATGAATGTGATTAGTGATTCTGGGCTGTCAAGGAGGGTTGAAGTCATAATATTTGGTCACAAGACAAGCAAGAACCAAAGAGGTTTGATGTTATAGACTTTCAACCTGCACCATAGTTGCCATTTTTAATTTGGGCACTGCATATTCAGCTCATGAATGATTTGATTTCATTTGAGAATTAATAAAGACTTAATTTTTGTTCTGTTCATCACACAAACTGATCTCATGGCTTCAGAACACTTGTAATGTTGTTTGAATATTGAATGGTGAAAGGATGTTTAGATATTTTTGCCAGAGAATAAGACAAAAATTATTGTTATAACTGTAAGAAAGTAAAGTAAGAAAATAATTGTTTCGCATTGTGTGGGTTTAAAGCAACATTTAGATGACAGAATTGTAATTTTTGGGTTAACTATCCTTTTAAATATACTCAGTGTACAAATTTACTCAGTATCCTACTTACGTAGCTTTATTTAGTGAGCCACCTATTTTCCTACAGGTTGTACCATCACCTCCGCAGACTCCACACTTATCCAGCCTTTGGTTGGAGCCTATCACCAGGTCACAACCAGCTTTGATGCACTGACCCTGAACACAGATAGATGTGGTGTCTGGCCCACAGGTGGTGCCATCCACAACCTGCCCAGCATACAGCAAAACACAAACGAAGGTTCAGTGTTAAAGTGTTAGGATAGCCAAAAACCTGAAACTTGAACCAAGAAATAATGTGCATTTATATTGCAATGGCAGCCTAAGTGCTCAAGTGAGAGGAAAATGTTAAGCAGTTGTAGCTCAAGGAAAGGAAAAACAGTTAAACTGAACAGTTTAACAACATAAAGAGGAATAGCAAAAACATTGGGCTGATGACGCAAAACTAACTACATTTCAACTATATCTGAAATATCTGTTTCAGAGAGGTGCACACAAGAGCTTAAACAAGTAGCTGTACTGTGGGGTTAGGGTACTCAGGTTTCACATTTTACAACAGGGAAAATATTTCATGCATGAGAGTTTAGTGGGAGTGTAAAGATATCAATGGGCCTGTGGCAAGAGAAAAGTTTAAGAAAGAGGCCAGACATCTCACTAAATCTGCAGAGCAGTGCTTCTCAAACTTTTCAGGACAAGTACCACCTTCGATCAAATCAGAAGATTCAAGCAACACCTAGTCACCATCAATGTTCACTCAAATATTTTTTCAGCATTCTGCAAAAAAAGTTTTTTTAGCACAGTCTTGAGGATTGTGAGCAACATACACAATGCCATATTTGATTAATATCAATATTCCTGCAGTTCACACAATCACTAAGAGTGTGTTTCTAAAATACACATATACAATGTTAACATTTAGAAGTTTTGCAATCTAGTTCAAACAAATTGGGGGAGGGGGGAGGGCTATATATGTGGGCTATATATGACTCTTATAGATGTACATTACAAATAAAACATGGAAAACATTGAATAAAATCTATATTTTAGTTATTTTTAATGCTAATATCCCAGGTCGTGCCGCACACCACTTGAGGGCACTAACATTCACACTCACACACAGTTTGAGAACCACTGCTTTAGAGCATATACACGGAGGAGAGTAAAATATATTTAGCTTCTTCACATTATTACTAATCAAACTGGTTTAAAAGGAAACGTTTTCAATGCATGTGCACCTTAGCTTCAAAAACTTTGAATTCGTTGGTCCCTTTGGCTCGGCAGACAAGCCTGCAACGGTCTCGTGAAGAGACACCTGAATGTTTGGGGATCCACTGCTTTATATTCCCTTGAATGTCCAAATAACGGTCAGTGTTATACTTCTCACATTGCTCCTCTCTGAAGCTTTTTCCTGTGGATAAAAATGGTCACTATGAATAAAGTGATCATAACGAATGCATGGTCTTAAAAAGCAGAGTATCTTTTGACCTCAATCCTTCTCTAGCCCTCAATAATGTGACCTATGCCACCCAAAGTCTGTATGGAGAGAGTTTATTTATAAAATGTTACCATGGTCTCCTGGGCATGTCTGAGTATTGCAGGATTGGTATTTGACCCTCTGTCCCACACAGTACAATCCTCCATTCTGTGGCACTGGGGCAGTGCACTCACGGTAAGAAAACTCCACACCCCCACCACATGTCCGTGAGCATGGCCCCCAAGGGCCCCATTCACCCCACCCGCCATTGACTTGCACCTGGAACAAAAATAGAGGCTGTTAGATATACATTTCACTCTAATATGTAGCACCTAGTACAAAAATAATGTTTGCATTATGCCAGGTCAAACTTCAAATGCCTCTATAACAAATTCTTGTATAAATCCACTTTTATAACGCACTTGCATAAATTGCCTATGTGCAATAACAGAGTGCCATTTTCAATTAAAATGCATAACAAAATGCACATTGATCTGGCCATGCATGTAAAGGCTCCTAAACACCACTTCCAGTAAGCATAGTGCTGACGGAATGTGAGCATACCACACTGCATTTCTTTTAGAGTTTTTTACGAGTTGGCTGAAGGATGTCTTCTCACAGCCAGGCCGTCTGGGATCACAAGCTGGGGATTTTTTTTTAACACACTGCACTAAATATAATCATACTTTTTTAAGGGGCTTTGCTGAATACATTGCATCTTAAATGGGTGGCTCAAAAATAATTGAGCTTTTTAAGGCTAACTCTACTGTATATAAACTCTAAATCTCTCACTGTTTCTCCCCTCACTTTCTCTTTGGCATTTAAAAGCTGGATTTAAAGTAGATTGATTATTTTAAGCTGCTCAGAGACAGGGACCAGTTGGGATCCAAGAGGAGGAATGGGTTTTATTTCTGAAGGGGAAATTTTTTTTTTAAGTCTGACTTTGAGTGACTCTGAGGACTCTTTCAAACATGTAAACAGCATTGTGAATAGAATGTGTAATCTTGAGCAGACACTAGTATAAGGAAGGGAAATACACTGGCCAAAAAAACAAAGTCGCCGTTTGGATTTAAATAAGCAGATACATTAGAGCCTATGATTGGATCATTATTGCAGTGATTAATATGTTTCAGCTGGCAACAGTTCTTTTAACCCTAACTGATGCAGTGTGTAGCTTCTCATTTCTTAAACAACCATGTCGGAAGATGTATCCTGTGGTCGTAGAAAAGATGTTACTGTGTTTCAGAAGGGACAAATTAGTGGCCTGCATAAAGCAAAGAAAACAACTAAGGAGATTGCTGAAATCACTGGAAATGGGTTAAGAACTGTCCAATGCATTATTCAAATCTGGAAGGATAGTGGTGAACTGTCAGCTTCACAGAAGAAATGTGGTCGAAATTTATTTTTGAATGATCATGATCGGAGATCACCAAAACACTTGGTGAAGTACCATCATAAAATATTGACAGTAGAAATCACAGATATGTTTAATATTGAAAGTAAGAGCATTTCCACACGCACAATGCAACGAAAATTTACAGGATTGGGACTAAACAGCTGCATGGCCACAAGAAAGCCACTTGTTAGTGAGGCTAATTGGAAAAAACGACTTCAATTTGCTAGGGAGCATAAAGATTGGACTTTGGAGTAATGGAAAAAGGTCATGTGGTCTGATGAGTCAAGATTTACCCTATTCCAAAGTGATGGGCGTGTCAGGGTAAGAAAGGAAGCGCATGAAGCAGTGCACCCATCATGCATAATGCCCACTGTACAAGCCTCTGGAGGCAGTGTTATGATCTGGGGTTGCTTCAATTGGTCAGGTCTAGTCTCAGCAATGTTATGCGGCAATAAAATGAAGTTAGCTGACTATCTGCATTTACTGAATGGTCAGGTTATCCCATCAATGGTGTTTTTTAATACCTGATAGCACGGCGTATTCTAGGACGACAATGGCAAGATTCATCTAGATCAAATTGTGAAAGAGTGGTTCAGGGAGCATGAGGAATCATTTTCCGGATTTCAGGAGTCCTGACCTTAACACCATTGAAAGTCTTTGAGATGAGCTGGAGAAGACTTCACGGAGTGGTTCGACTCTCCCGTCAACAATACAAGATCTCGGCCAAAAATTAATGCAAATCTGGAATGCGTGTCATAATCAAAGCTAAAGTCAGTCCAACGAAATATTAGAGTATGCTACTTTTTTTTTGGGCCAGGCAGTGTATATTAAAATTTTGAGGAAATAATTGAGACAGTATGTGTTTACAATGTTTAAAGGAAGGGCCATAAGCAAGGCCAAAGTGGCAGTTATTTTTTTTTTTTAGAATTATGGTGCCCATAAATCTGTGCATGGGCATTTCCAGTCATTTTTTTCTCACTATAGATGTATATGTGCTGACAGGTAAAGTGCGATAAAACAGGATGACGCAGATACACACATCCTGCTCGCCATACATACCTTCTCCTCTCCCGCCTCCTTCAGTGCACTTGACACGCACAAACCCTCACGACATCTCCTGTCCTCCCTGCAGGGAGTGCCGTCAGCCCAGGGCAGGCTTCCATTCCGAGTGGTGCATTGCATCTTTCCTTCCTCTCGACACCACAGCTGTGCACAGACCTGATCTTCAGGGGTGTTGGGACAACGGGTATACTCCTCCCCGAAAGCCTGCTGACACTGCCTGTCTAGTCCATATGTGTGGCCGGGGAGCTCGGCAGGTAAAGGGAGGGCATTCTCAGGTGGATCCAGCAAGCAGTCACCTGAGTAGTGGAAAAGGAGTGCACATGCAGAGAGATTGTTAACTTTCAAAATTGAAAGTTTGCTTATAATTTACTCACCCTCAGGCCATCCAAGATGTATCTGAGTTTCTTTCTTCAACAAAACAGAATTTAAGATTTTTAGGATTTCATTTCAGGCCTCCTCCTTTAAACAGTGCAAGTGAATGAACTCAGTTTTTTTGACAGTGCAAAATGCATATTTAGGGTGCATCAAAATAATCCACGTGACTCCAGTCGACAAAATAAAGTTCTTCTGAACCCAAACGATTGATTATTTTTAGAAACAAAACAATACTTATATACTTTTTAACTACAAATGTTCGCTTCCGTACATCTCTGTGATGCGCGCTCATGAGATGACGTAAGCTCTTTGGATGACGTAAACTCGTTGGTAAGGTCACGCGTGGAGGAGGAGGCAGGAAGCACTTCATTGTTTACAAGAGAAACTTGCACAGACCACTGACCAAGCACCTTTCACAAGCCAAAACAGTCCAAAACAATTTCAAGCATAATGTCGGAGGATTTTGATTTTAGAAGAGAAGAGGAGATGTAGTTTTTCGACCAACCCTACCTATTTGAGCCTGAATACACCGATGAGGAACTGTGGGAGATGGAGGAGGCTGCAGCAGCGGCGCAATCACAAGTCTCAGGGAGGCAGAGATCTATGGAGACATGGTGGTGCACATGTAGTAAATGCCAACCAATACCAACAGAGGCAGAGAGCCTGTGCTGCCACGATTGAACCATAGCAATCCCACCGTTGGAAACAATTAGCGAGGCAGCCGGTGAGAACACTCCTAGTCCTAGCTGCATTACCGAACATTTGGTTTTCCACCATTACTGAGCCCCAGCGTTTTAGAGGTGTTTTTCTCCTGCCTCCTCCTCCACGCGTGACTTTACCAACAAGCTTACATCATCCCTCTCATGAGCGCGTCACAGAGATGTACGGAAGCGAACATTTGTAGTTAAAAAGTATATAAGTATTGTTTTGTTTCTAAAAATAATCAATCGTTTGGGTTCAGAAGAACTTTATTTGTTGACTGGAGTCGTGTGGAATATTTTGATGCATCCTACATATGCATTTTGGACCATCAAAAAAATGGAGTACATTCACTTGCATTGTTTAAAGGAGGAGGCCTGAAATGAAATCCTAAAAACCTTAAATTCTGTTTTGATGAAGAAAGAAACTCAGATACATCTTGGATGGCCTGAGGGTGAGTAAATTATCAGCAAATTTTCATTTGAACTATTCCTTTAAGGGCAAGTGCAATAAATGCAGTTGCGACTGTTTATTATATCATCATTATTTAATATCTATTTAATGTTTAATTTTTTTCCCCCTTATACTTTTTGTCAGTTTTTTTCATAAACTGATGGTTAGATAAATTGCAATATGGCTCAGAAGGTAGGGGAGTTGTGGGGTAAAATGGTTCTTAGAGGATACAACTCTCTTTTTTAAATGAAGTACACTGTTATCGTATACTCAAAATCGAATACCTAATTTTGCAATATTGCAATAAGGAGTTGAGCTTTAGATAATTGTCAACACTGTTCCATTTTTATGTTTTATGCTGTATTTTTCCTTCATGATTGCTTCAGAATTCATTCTTGCTTCTGTAATGATGTTTATGAAGTTGCATTGTTATTCTCGATCAGCCAGTTGCTATTGACTGAGCCTTTGGATGTTTACTTCAGCTAAACCAATCACTTATATTCACTCAGTCTAAACCAGGTGTGCATGCTGGCTTGAGGGGATTTTTTTTCATTGCAGAGAGATCTAACTGCGTAAGACATAACAGTCTCCCATTTGGAGCTTTCCATTATGTAATCTATTATTGTGGAGCTTTAGTTAGCACACTCTGGTCCAAAATATTGAATCGGGAACAAAGGAAAGTATAAATGTACTGTAAGGAATGTCTACTCTGTGTCCTTCCTAAACATAGTTTTATCCATATGGATCAGAGAGGATATGGAGACAAAATAACACCTTGAAAGAATCATGCAGACTTCTCGACTTTAAGTATGTGTTGCAAACAGCTTAATTTCTGAAATATTAAGATCTGGGTGAAATACAGTGAAATGAAACCCTTTTCTGTTTACACACGTAAAACATTTTACTGTTTGAATACTCAGTAATGAAAGGCTTTTGTTACAACGGAAACAGGCTTAACAACAATGGAAAATAACAGCCTAGAAACCATATCAGTTCTTAGTCTACCTGTGGCAACAGTGCGACCGGTAAAGACAGCATGTGCTTGGCTACACATAGTGTCTCTGTGAGGGAAAACAGTTGTTAAACCTGGAATGTGTGAGTCACTGAAGATGAGTCTGAGATACCGACGGAGATAAATCAACAACTGAAGCAAAAATGTCTACCACATTTCTTGAGATGTCACTTTCTTTTATCTGAACTCATCTTTTTTGTGAATTGTTCTGTTATCTTTGAACCAAAGTAGGCATTAGATATCCTCCTGAAAGACAACCTTAATTTAACCACCTTAGTAGTGGGATCAATTCTTTCAGATATCTCAAAGTCCTATTTTACACCCCAAATTGGTAAGCAAACCACAGCTTCATAGATAGAAATATATATATATATATATATATATATATATATATATATATATATATATATATATATATATATATATATATATATACAGTTGTGCTCAAAAGTTTGCATACCCTTGGAGAATTGGTAATATATGTACCATTTTTAAAGAAAACATGAGTGAGCAGGCAAAACACATTTCTTTTATTTCTTATGGGATTCATATTCAACTGTAGGTTATAACAGAATGGCACAATCATAAAACAAAGCGTGGCAACAAATAAAAAAATGAAATGACACCTGTTCAAAAGTCTGCATACCCTTAGTTCTTAATACTGTGTATTGCCCCCTTTAGCATCAATGACAGCGTGCAGTCTTTTGTAATAGTTGTCTATGAGGCCCCAAATTCTTGCAGGTGGATTAGCTGCCCATTCGTCTTGGCAAAATGCCTCCAGGTCATGCAAAGTCTTTGGTCGTCTTGCATGAACTGCACGTTTGAGATCTCTCCAGAGAAGCTCGATGATATTAATGTCAGGAGACTGTGATGGCCACTCCAGAACCTTCACCTTTTTCTGCTATAACCACTGGAGGGTCAACTTGGCCTTGTGCTTAGGGTCATTATCATACTGGAAAGTCCAAGAGTGTCCCATGCGCAGCTTTCGTGCAGAAGAATGCAAATTGTCTGCCAGTATTTTCTGATAACATGCTGCATTCATCTTGCCATCAATTTTCACAAGATTCCCAGTGCCTTTAGAGCTCACACCCCCCCAAAACATCAGTGAGCCACCACCACGCTTCACAGTGGGGATGGTATTCTTTTCACTATAGGCCTTGTTGACCCCTCTCCAAACATAGTGCTTATGGTTGTAACCATAAAGCTCTATTTTGGTCTCGTCACTCCAAATTACAGTGTGCCAGAAGCTGTGAGGTGTGTCAAGTTGTTTTTTGTGGCATTGGCGCAGTAAAGGCTTCTTTCTGGCAACTCGACCATGCAGCTCATTTTTGTTCAAGTATTGTCGTATTGTGCTCCTTGAAACAACCACACCGTCTACCTGACCTTGGCTTGGTATCAAGAGATCCCCGAATTTTCCACTTCTTAATAAGTGATTGAACAGTACTGACTGGCATTTTCAAGGCTTTGGATATCTTTTTATATCCTTTTCCATCTTTATAAAGTTCCGTTACCTTGTTACGCAGGTCTTTTGACAGTACTTTTCTGCTCCGCATGGCTCAGTATCTAGCCTGCTCAGTGCATCCACATGAGAGCTAACAAACTCATTGACTATTTATACACAGACACTAATTGCAATTTTAAAGGCCACAGGTGTGGGAAATGTACCTTTAATTGCCATTTAAACCTGTGTGTGTCACCTTGTGTGTCTGTATCAAGGCCAAACATTCAAACTTTTGATCATGGCCAACTATGCGATAATAAATGGCTTCATATGATCACTATCCTTAAATAAAAGACTTTTATTTTATATTTAAAGTTTTTTTTGCATGATATTTCAAAATCAATGCCAAAATGTCACAGTTTCTGCCAGGGTGTGCAAACTTTTGAGCACAACTGTATACTGTAAGTACAAACACTTATTCATGTTTAGATAAAGTGAATGAGCGAGAGCTTACTGTGCAAAGTTAGTTTTGACAGCTCAGCAAAATTACACAGTGTGGTCCAACCAGCCCATTATTAGTGGTTACAGAGTAAGTGATGATAAAAGAGGAGTTTTAAAAAATCTAAAAGAAAGTAAATTCATAAAACACAGGCATTCACATTATAGAGATTTTTCACCACACTCTAAGTTCAAAATTATACAGTAGATTCTCTGTGACATGTTTCCATTAACTTCAAAATGACAGATGGACAATGCAGGCCAACTGTCTCAAAAACATATTTTTTTATTTATTTATTTATTTTTTTTCTGGGAAATATGCAGAATTCAAATCTAAAGCCAAAAACAAATGAAAACTGAAAACCTTATGTTGACCAAGAGAAACCAGCTGTAAAAAACAATTACCCAGAAAGCAAGGGAAAACAAATGCATGAGTACTTCTGCTTTTCAGTGAATTCTTTCTCACTGACATTAAATGTATTGAAAAAGTTAAATGAGTAAAACAGTATTCTGACAAACAGAGAGGGAACATACCGTGGCCATTGTCGAAGAACTCTGTGATGTACTGAGCACTACATGGGGACCAGGGAAGAGATTTGTTGAGGTGGACAAAGAAAGGAGCCATCATATTGTGTCCATGGAGATGCCCGAACCATTTCTCACAGTTTTTAGAGTCATCATGTGGCATGCTGAGTACATGGCCTGAAAAAACAAAGAAACAAAGAGGGAGATGCAAAGTGAGAAAGAAAAAGAAGAAAAGTAGAGGAAAACAGAGTGATGTACAGTATCTGTATAGTTTAACAACTTTTCCATGTCAGTGTACTTCTCCAGATGACTGTAGGCAATATATCTTTCATTGATGTTTATCACTGCGTCTCAGTGTGTACTTACAACCAAATATTCACACAAGAATCCTGCAGCTACTACTACTGCAACTGCCCTTTGTAAAACACACTTTACTTATCTTTTGAACACATACTGTATTTGTGTGTGCACATTCTGTATGATCTTTATAAGCTTTAGTACCGAGAGTAGAGTGTGACTGGGAAATTTTTTAAATCAAGGTGACAGTAACGCAGTAACTCAGACATAGTAACTCAGTGTATTTTGGCTCTACATTAATTGATGACTCAGTCTGGAGAACATGCTCTTGTCCAGACATTTAGTAGAGTGAGATGTTCAACAACAGACATGGAGTCTGGTCATGTGTACATGTTTGTGAGTGTGTGCGTCTATGTATATAGATGTGTGTGTGTGTGTGTCTGAACATACCAAGTTCATGTGACACAGTGAAAGCTGCCTGAAGGCCATTGTCCTCAATAACGGAGCAGCTTCTTTTGGGGTCACACATAGTGCCAATATCAGCTACACCCAGAGTGTCACAATCCTTATATCCACAAATATCCTGAGGTCAAAAAGAGAGAGAGACAAGTTGGAAAAGGAGAGTGAGAGATGTGAGACATGATTGGAGAAAAGACAGGAGACGAGAGGAGATGAGAGGAGAGAGGGACACATTTGAGACATTGATATCCAGACATCACTCCATTAGTTCTAGACAGACCTTTTTCCTTAAGCAGGCTCTTGCCAGCAAAACATATTTGTCAGTGTTTCCATCATAAAATGAAGCAAATACATGGTAGACTGCGTATTACAAAAAACAAGAGGGAGAAAATTAACTGTAAGATAGTTGGACCACCCAGCATATCTAGACCAAAGAGCCTGTCCAGCACTTTTCTGTCCAGGCTGGGATAACCTTGACTGGAGAAGACATCTCAGTGGAAGCCATGAACCAGAGACACACAGACCTCCACTAAACAAAACCACCTGTTTCTCCATCTAGCCCCAGCAGAGCTGAGACCACCATTCTGTTCTATTGCTCTCAGCTGGAAGTCTAGCCAAAGTTTTGTTTCTCCTCCATCTACTTTATACAGTGTTAACCCTCTGGTTTTTGAAGAGCAACAATATCATGCTTGCTGTCTCCAAGATTGGACAGTAAAGGGTTCCCTGCTGATCAATATGATCATGACCCTGTCTCTGAGAGAATGAAATTACTTCTTGTTTTGGAGAAGTGGTAGCCAAGTAAGTAAATCAAATGTTAAAGGTAATTATGTCTGTAAAACATGATAAATGTGCTGCTGTGTTCTGATGTGGACCGGAAATGTTGGGGAGTTGGAGTTGCCATCTTTCCCAATGGAAAAATGAATTAAATGACCTACATATTTCAAAATTTTACATGAAAATCTGGTATTAAAAGTCCAATCCTGTTAGAAATTTAATAAGCCTGAAACTAAACCTGACCCAACATCAGTGTGATTGCTACCATTGTTGGTTACTTCTTTGCTCGAGAAGAGCTTACAAGCTGAAAGAAGCATCTTTTTAGAACATCTCCATTTATTTTCTTCCATCCACAGTAATGCAGATTCTCTCTTTGGATTCATTCTTCCATTTTCCCAGTCCTTTTATCCCTTTATTTATTTGTTTTATCGATTTCTCCAATTTCCCAAATTTCAATTTTTTTTCATACCACGCATTTCAATGAGTATTTTGGAGTTTGGCTAATCGTTCACAGCATCTTGGTTAGCATTAGCCACTTGGCAAGGTTTGCAGGTGTTTGTCATCTTATTGATTCCCACATTGGGGTTTCGTCTACTTTGTGTTTTTAACTCACCTCTTAGCTACTTAAGCAAACTTGTATATTGAGAACCCAATTGTTGTGTTCTGAATTGATGACTGGGGTAGTTTTTAACTTGTTAGGTGAAGAGCTCTGTTACAGTGCAGCTATCTCAAGGGGAAGCTTCTTCTATTTATATTGATTTTGTCATTAAACTTTTGACTACTTTATTATGAAAAAAATAATAATGACGTCTATTTATGTTTCTCACCTCTCTTGTGAACAAGATGGCAGTATCATAGTGTTCTGGATGCCTCTGGCTACCTGGGTTGAAAAGCTGTTGCCACATGCAGAAATTTCGCAGAGCAACACCACCATTGCTGGAAAGCTCAGGCCCCACCTCCTCATCGTCCACAACCAACATCTTCACTACCACCAGACTAACAGCATTTTTCAGGCTAGGGTGCGCATAGATTTGCGCTGCCATGGACATCACAGTCAGTAGATAGTGCTGCAGAAAGAACAGAGAAAAAATAGAAACCCAGAAGTGAGACACAAGTCTGTAGATATATTACACAATGCATAAAAAAAAAAAAAAGTGGTCCAAATCTGTAGGCTTGTGAGACCTAAATATTTAAACATTTGTTCTTCTTTCTAACAATAAAATGGGTCAAAACAACTCCTGGCCATCCTTCTTTTCCAGATGGTTCTTTAACTCCCTCTTTCTTTCTTTTTTCTACCACACGCACATACTGATTCACAAGTTTCATATTTTGTTACACTCTGTATAACCAACCCCACAGTCACCCTCAAACCACAAGTTTTAGTGATTTGCCTTATTTATATTTCTCTTCATATCTTAAGCCACTGACTGATCATTGTGAGCTAACCTTCAATGTGTAGTCCTCATTGCAGTATGACTTTTCCTATGATACAGTAGGACTTGGGAATACAGCAGCAATTGCACGAGAATGAGGAGTGACTCTTATGAAAATTAGCTCCTGAATGATAGTTTTGTCATGAAATACTTGAAAATATCTTACAGTACATAAGGCTTTAGCGAAACATATGTAGCAGTTATATGTGGTCAGTGGTACACCATTTAAAGGGATAGAGACAGAATATCCCCTACCTCTGTTTACTTACATATAGACCTTAAGGGCAACATTGTCAAGCCATTCAACCATTTTGTTTGATGATTGTTGAATAGCTGAATAAAAAAACAAAAAAACAATACTGGTACAGATTCGAAGACGACTCGCTGTTCTTAAAGGGAAAGTTCACCCAAAAATGAAAATTCTCTTGTCATTTATTAGGGATGTGCCTGAAGCCGAATACCTTATTCGGAAAGGCACGAATAATGACTTCAAAACGAATAACGGATTCATCCGAATATAAAAATTTTCGTAAAACTGATTATCCAAGAGGCACAAGGATAAAGGGACATTTTAAATAAACACAAAAAATTACAACAAACTTAATTGGGTGGTCTGTTTAATCCTTTACTGTCAGAAAAGAATGTGCAAAAATTGTACCTTTAGGGGTACAGCAGCTCGTCACTGGGGCAGTACCCTCAAAGATACACCCACTGTACCCTTTATGTTAACTGGAACGTATTTGTACCTTACCTGTCCCGAAAGTGTAGCCTACATATTAGTATCTTAAGGTGAAAGGAAGGTACAGTGGGTGTACCTTTGAGGGTAGTGCCCCAGTAACGAGCTGTTGTACCCCTAAAGGTACAATTTTTGCACACACACACACACACAAAAAAAAAAAAAAAAAAAAAAAAAAATAATAATAATAATTCTGAAAGTGTTTCGAATGAGTGGCGAAACGTCTTCGATACGTGGATAACTAGTAGTGGCTTGACTGACTTTTACATGTTTTTATTTTATTTTATTTTTTTACGATCGACAATGTAAAGACTGTAAAGTTGCATTAATCATTGTGCATGGTTTGGCTATTTAAACAAAATAAAATCACTTAAAAACAAATTGTGACTTCTCGACCCACCTTGATCTCGTCTCCATAGAAACGGGCCATTGAAGCGTCAGCAACTATCAGTGTCTCGATGTATCTCGCAGATGACACGAATCTTTTTGCACGTCTCAGTTTGCCGTCTTCGTCTTCTCTAGAGTTCAAATTGGTCTCTGTCACAAAATTGTCTATTTTCACTTGATCAAAGAGCATTTTTGACGCTGTTTGACTGTTGGAAAAAACTCGCCTTTTGACGACGTGCACCTGAGGAAAGTTCCCGGTGGTCTTGCCACTTGCTTTGGGCTGAATAAAGTACTCGTCTCCTTGCGTTATGAAAGTACCCTGAATGCCGTGACACAGACTGACAGCAACTACCGATTCCTTTTCAGAGTTGACTGTTCCTGTGTAGAAACAGTCTCTGAGCTCCACACCGCTGTCCTCGTACTTGTTGACATCCATGAGAGCACCTTCGCTCCTGGAGCCGTGCAGAACTGAGGGGAGATTCTTTGCTTTAATGCGTTGAACGTTTAATGCTGGAGCCACAAATCTGCTATCCGGTGTCAGGTCAAGCAGGAAAAGTTGACCAAACGCATTGATCCTAAAACGCTGTCTCTCCCCATTCCAAAAAACACCTCTTCTAAGTGTAAGGTTTACTGGCACAGTCTCCTCTTTCTCGTTTAGCTCACCCAGAGCAATCTGAGACATTATGAGATTCACTAAGACAAATTTATAACAACTAATTATGGAGACCATTTTATGGGTAAATAAATGCAAGTATTCGAATAAGTATTTGAATTCGGAAATATCCAGCGCTGTATGGTTTAAAATATGAAAACTTAGAAAATGAATACGGAACGCACAGATGAAGACTCCAACGGTAAATAAAAGAAGAAAAAAGAAGAAGAAAAAAAAACGAATATTGCAGACAGTCAAAAAATAAATGTAAACGGCTTTTATCAAAGTCTCGAGAAATTAATACAATAAACTTGATCCAATGAAAAAATCCTCATCTAGCTCACACTGTATAAGCGATGAATGCTCGTGCTGCTGGTATTTATACAGTACGCATACGCGGTTTATTTTTGATATTCATTCTCTTTCTCCTCCCCTTCGTGCAACAAAGCAAAGAAGAAAAAAATCGGTTTGATCCAATGGGGCTACCGGGACGCCCCCTTTCCACTACTGTGGGCCTTGCTTACAGCTATTACTATAACAGCCGGCTGGAATGCTGAAGGCCATTCAAAGTAGGTGTAAGTGTAAAACCGTGACAATGTTTGAAAGCGTGTTAAAATGAATGAAAATCTTGGGAGGAATGCAGGTGTACCTAACAAGTAAATGGCTGTCTGTCACATTGATTTTCAAGTAGGCCCATCACATACACTGCAATCTCCTAAATCCCTAAAGAACAAAACAGAAGAACATATAATAAACCAAGTTGTGTGCAATACACACAGTAAGACCGAATGATGCAGCCAGATCATTTATCTTGGCACAATGCAGGCAAACTGATTTCAGGTTGTTTTCCAAATCACCGCTGAGAGGCAGCATTGTAACATTTATAGAATTAATCTGTAAACTACACGCCTTTCTGCAGAGGCTACCATTTAACAAGATATCGTATGATATTCTACAGTACCACCAAGGGAAAAAACACTGCCCAACACTATACTAATTTGTTTGTGTGCCGTAGAAAGAGGTTTTTAATCGTAGTTTGATGGCGTTTAGATATTAATGTTAAATTGTCCTGTCATGTTTTTACCACAAGATGTCGCTCTTACACCTGTGCATTGAGTAAGGTCACTTTTTATTTGACCACTTTTAGTTTGAGCCAGCCTTGACAGAAACACATTCAAATAAAAACATTGAATACATGCAGTAAAGTGTTTGTACTGACGCGGTAGAAAATGAAAGGTAAGTGGCTGCTGTCGGCGTTGTTTTAACTAATCGGGTTAGCTATTAGCTAAAGAAAGAAGTGTCGCTGGATAATAGTGCACCCTTGATGCACCCAGAAATTATGTATTATTCTTAACACCGTTTCAAAGCTTGTCATGCTCCCAGCATTTATTTCCACGTGGAGAAAACGGATCATTCAAAAATATCTCCACTTGAAACTTATCGGATTTGATAGTGTATTGCTAAACATTTTTATGATTGTAAATTTAAAGTTACATCTTTTATTAGAGTATTTCGTTGTAATACCTAATTTATTCTTTATTCTTTAAATGACATTAAACCTGAAGGCACTATGGATTTTTCCTTGACGTGTCAGTCAACATGAGAGCCCTGAGCCTGGCTGGGGGTCACTTCATTCTGTGGTAAGTGTAAAATATTGAGATATTACAATAGGGTTTGAAATGTATGGTGTATAGTTTAGTCTGGCTCTTGTGTTGTTTTTGTTTTATGTCCATGAATCAAAAATTATGATTTGTTGGGGCTTTTAGCAAGTCATACCAGAGTGGTACATGGATTTATTAGTTATATTGCATGTCTGTTGCACATTCTTTTACATGTTCATGTAAAAGCAGGTGAATGTTAATACACTTTAATTATTTAATGTGTATCATTTGTAATAGTATCTGTAAGTTCATTAACCTTTAACAATTTACCTCATAGGGCTTGAAGAAACTGGAAAAAGTAATTAAAGTGCATCACTGGTGACTGTCATGCATTCTGTTTCTAGAAAGTGGGCCAAGAATAGGCCTTGTTCATTTTAAAGATATTAAGGTAATTCACGTTTAACTCTTTTTTTTTCTTTTCTTTTTTTTAATCACACAATAACAGGTTATTGTATCCAAGTGCTGCAAGGATGTAGTGGGTACAGTGTGATGTATGTTTGAGTTGGCTGCACACTGAGTCTGCTGGAGTTACTGAGAGATGCAACCCTACACTTCTGATGGGTAAGGTTAAGTGTAAAGCAAATCAAATCAAATCAAATCAAATCACTTTATTGTCACACAGCCATATACACAAGTGCAATGGTGTGTGAAATTCTTGGGTGCAGTTCTGATCAACATAGCAGTCGTGACAGTGATGAGACATATACCAATTTACAATAGCACTGGTTTAGATCATTGTCTAGCTCAGAAATCTTAAAATATGCCACTATCTTGCCAAAGTTCTTAATGGATTTTAACCAGACAAAACATAAATGCATGCAAAGAATGCAGTATTGACCAAAATGTATTTACAATAAACTCTCTTCTAGTCACTAGTTGAGCTTTAAAGAAGGATTAATGAAACTTTCAAACTGTATGGATCCAGAAACTGATTGTGCCACTAACAACCAGACACACCACTAAATTCAGCAGCATGTGCAAATCTGTTGATAATCTGTTCTTTCAGTTTTTGGATCCATACAGTATTTAATTTGCATTAGTCCCTCTTTAAAGCTTGACTAATGACCAGACGAAAGAGTTTATTGTAAATAAATGTTGGTCAATGTAGCATTCTTTGCATGCATTTATGTTTACCTTACTATGCCAAAGCGTTGTGTTTAAAAACCGAATGTGCCAACTTTCAGTAGCATGTGCAAATGGCAGTAGACTTTGTTTCCACCTGGTATTAAGATGCGTCTCGGTTGATCCGACCACATGTGGTAAGGTGAGACACACCACTGTTTACACATGGTCGTTTTAATGCGTCTTCTGTGACCACTTTTGATTGGATTTGGAGGAGAGGGATTCTGTTTCATGACGACGTACATCATTCACTATGTCAGTGTGTAACTGCATGATAATAAACTGCAACAAAGTCAGGAAAAGACAAACATTCATATGTGGTTTTTGTGATCCGATCACAAAATGTTTTAGACACAATTTAGATCTGTATTTAGCACTGACCACATATGTTTGGATCACCTGAAACGGATTTTAATACCAGGTGTAAACGGGGTCAAAGATGTCATGCCACTAAATGCAGCAATGGTTCTAATTTAAATTGTTATTGGCATCTTACGTTCTGTTGCCATTGGCACGTGCTGCTTGTGGCTCATCCATTGGCATTTCTGGTCACTAGTGGCATATGCCACTGTAGATGCCACTAAAATGTGTGGCACGTCCGGTAGCGACTGATACATACCACTGTATTTTGAGGTACTTGGGAGACACTTGTGGAGTCGGCAGGTTAGACAGACTATTTTGTTAGAAAAAAAAAGTGGCTTGTTTGAGATCACGTGTGTGTGTGTGTGTGTGTGTGTGATGCTCATAGAGGTACATTCTAATGGTTTATGGAATTAATGTCTGAGACCAAACATACTTCATATACTGTACTGTATGGCTCTACAAACTGAAAGAACATACAGCTCTATTATTTGTAAAACGAATAACTTAATGGTTTCAACCTGAAAGACTTAAACTTAATTCACTTTAAAACATGAAAGTGTATAAAGAAGAAGGATAGGATGTGAAAGGATATATATTTTTTAATATATATGCAATGAAATGTCAACTTACAATATATAATTCTTTGAGTTATGTTTGTTTTACATAGATTTTATCTGAGGACATGCTTTGATCTATGAGACCCAGAAAGTGGCCTTCCTTACAGGGTTCCCGCAGATCCTTAAAAAGTCTTAAAATGTCTTAAATTTGATTTTTAAAATTTAAGGTCATAAAAAGTCTTAAGTCTTATTTTTACTTATGAGAGGTCTTAAATTTTAGATGACACTTTGACTTAGACATATCCAAATACTTTACCAAATTAAGACTATCTAATTAGCATTATATGATTTTTGTTATTCTTTCTTTGTGGATTTGCTTGTTCATGTGACAATTCGTGGCATTTACGACAGCGTATTACGTATTGTCTCCTGCATGCGAAAGGAAGAGAGAAGGAGAAGAAAATGGGTAAATGTAAATTCAGTGCGATTTGGTTCCAAGATGTGAAGTATATAGAATGGTTAGCTGGTGCAAGCAACGAGTTTGAGGTGACTTGCAAGATGTGCCAGAAAACCTTCTGTTCTCTGAACGAGTCGGTTCTTTTGAATCTGCAGCGTGGTACTCTGAGGGCTGAAGTGTTGTGGGTTCTGCACATGATAAGTCGACACCATTCATACAAGTCAAACAATGACATCCACACACTTTTCAAGGCAATGTTTCCTGATTCGTAACATGTAAAAACATTCACCTGTGGCAGAGATAAAATGGCATACATAGCCAGATTTGGTATTGCGCCATTTATTAAAAGACAACTGACCACAAAAGTTAATGACGAATGACGAAAGCATGAACAAAACAACAAAAAACAAACAACTAGACCTCCATGTCAGGCACTGGACCACGGATGAAATGGGAATGTACATTTGCTCCCGCTACTATGGTTCTCAGTTCCTGGGCCATTCCACAGCTGAGGATTTATTGGACAAATTCAAGGTAAAAATACATTTATAGTACACAAAATACATAGTACACACTTGTCTCAAAAGAAAATCAGTGAGTGTATTTCATTTTTAGGGGCTATAGTGCAACCCACACCATGAAATATGTAATTAAATGTGCTGTAGCAGGTCAACAAAAATAAAAATTCAGTCTAGTACCAGTCCTGCAATAATCCCTGTTCTCATGAATGTTATATTGTACAGCTTTGTTTCAACTGTTTTAGAGATTGTATATCAGTGTGGTTTGACAAAACCAAACTACAACATCTTAAGTGATCATAAAATTACACTAGCAATTGTCATCTAAATAAGTTTTTGCTTTAAAGTACACATAATGATTACTCAATGCCTGGCACACACATATGCTGTATGATCTGCCATTAGCCTGTTTTGTTGTTGTTGTTGTTGTTGTTGTTGTTGTTGATGATGTTTTTCCTGTTGTATCTTCTCTGTAGGATGGTACAAAAGAGCTCCGCCTCAGCAAGATGCTTTCTGTGTCAATGGACAGGCCAAGTGTTAATTGGAAGTTTGTGCAGCTCCTACAGCAAGAATACAGTGAACAGTTTGGTGGAGCTCAGATTCAGATTGTGAGAAGCTGTGGTCTTCACATCATGCACAATTCTATCAAGGGTGGTTTTGGAGTGTGACAAGTAGAGAAGCTTTTGAAGGCCCTGCATGTCCTTTTCCACTGTGCCCCTGCAAGCGGCAAGATTTCAGTTTAGTGACAAAGTCCACAAAATTTCCCCTGCCTTTTAGTGGGCATCGCTGGCTGGAAAATTTGCCAGCAGTGGAAAGGACAATTGAAATTTGGCCATCCATTGTCACCTATGTGGACCAGGTGAAAATGAAAAACTCCCCAACCCAGGATCATCCTCATATGACACTGTAGCAGAGGCCCGAATGGATCCCCTAACTATACCAAAGCTGCACTTCTTCATGTTCATCTCAATAAGCTTTCAGCCGTACCAAACTGTTGTTCCCATGATCCCCTTCCTGAACAAAGACTTGGAAGATCTTGTCAGGGTAAATATACATGTTAAAATTATATTATCTTACACCCTTTATTCATTCATAATCATGTTATGTACACTTGCAATGTATCTTGTGCGCTTCAAAATATATATTTAAATATTCATCTATTGTTTGTCATATCTGCTATATTGCTTACATGTTGTTTAATGAATGTATGTACACACACTGGACTCTGTAGACACTAGGTCATTAATTCTGTATTGTAATTACAATATTACTCACTCAATGGAAATTTTTTCTCAGAGCCTTTTCCGACGCTTCATCCAGCGGGACATCCTTCTTGTTTCTGTGTCAAAGCTTGTCAGGCTTGATGTGACAGATCAGAGCCTATGGGTCAGTCCAAAGGAGGTGGATATTGGAATGGGAGCCACAGCTGCCTTGAAGGTGTGCCACTCACTTTTCTTATTAGTTATAAATGGTTCCTTATGAATTTATTCAGTAGGATTCAGCTTGTTCATATAAATATCTTGCACAGATCACTTGTTTCTACTTTTGCCTGGGAAGATCAGGGAGTCAAAGCAGAGTAAGCGAGCTTAGTCTGCTGCAGTTCATGAAAGACTGTGGGATTGCTCTTGCAAACATCTGCAAGAAGATTCTGGATAAATGTCCACTGAAGTACCACTTGTTCCGAAATATGACGTGTCTGGACCCAAATAGAATGTACTCTGAGCCAGATGTGTGCTTGCAGAGAATAAAGGGCCTCATCCAGAAGTGTGTACAGGATAAGCAGTTGTCAAGTCTAACAGCTGGTAAATAATACTTAGGAATAAAAAATTACTTGACAATTCAAAGTATATTTTATTTCTTATAGGCTCTATTGTATTAGCCTATTTAAATAGTCCATGTACAAATGCAGGTCATTTATTATACCTAACTGAAGTTTAAGGCAAAATGAGCAGGATTTGTCACTTCCAGTTAGTAAGACAACATTCAAAACTGGCCCTTCCTCTTTTGTTCATAACACCAGAATTGTGCACTGATTATGCTGCTTACAATTTGCATCTGGTCGCTACATTTTTAGAGTCCCGTTCTCAAACCTTATGTGCTGTTATTGGCTGGAGGTGACATACACACTGTATAAAAAACATTCAGAAAACATCTAGAACTCAGCAAAATAAGAAAATACAGGCAGAGGGCAGAGTTTCTGGAGATACAGACACCACCACACACCTCTAGTGTGATTGAGAGAGATTGTTTTTGTATAAGTCTGTACATTGTATTTTTGGAAATTCCTACTCATTCTGCCATTTGAAGTACTTTTCAATACAGTCTGCATACTAATTCCAAAAGAATTTAGCTCTTAACAGTTTTAATGCGGTTAGTATTTTGCATTAGAATAAGGTCTAATGTGTAAGCAACTGCCAATATTGACTTTCCTTTTTTAAATACAGGTGATGTGATTGCACGGCATTTTTAGACATTCCTCTTCAATGAGGCCAGAGCAGCAAGCTTCAAGGACTTCAGTCCCACAGAACCAAACTCCAGAGTCGACATGTTTTTGCATCAGCACATGAGCACCTCATCACCTGAGCTGTGGGGTTTTGTGAAAAAGCTGCTGATTCTCTCCCATGGCCAAGCAACAGTTGAATGTGGGTTCTCAGTCAACAAAGAGGTGGAAACATGGAACATGGATGAAGACACAGTTGTTGTCCAAAGACTTATCTGTGACCATGTGAGAGTGTATGGTGCAGTGATCATGGTACCTCTTACAAAAGAGTTACTAAACTACTGTGCAACTGCACGGACCAGGTACAGAATTCACCTAAATGAGGAAAAAAGGAAAAAGACAAAGGATGAGCAGATCACCAAAAGAAAAATGGCTGAAGATGAACTTGAAGTTCAGCGGAAGAAAAGAAAAACCATCCACAGTGTATGTGAGACCCTAGAAAAAGATGCAGACAGCTTTGCAGAAAAAGCTGAGAGTACGACAGGGACAAAGGTGGCAGAACTGATTGTAAAGTCCAACACACTGAGAAGACGCTACAAGGAGAAGAGAGAGGAGCTAGATGACTTGGATAAGGAAATTGAGAGAAAGTCTTCTGAGCTACAAGAAATATAATGCTGAGATGTATCTGTTTTGATGTTATTAATTTTATTGAATAAAAATTGTTACATATGTGAAACCTGTGTTAATGGCTGTTTGTTCTGCTGTGCAAAAATGGTATTAATCTTTCTTTGTTCGGGTCTTAAAAAGGTCTTAAAAAGTCTTAAATTTGATTTTACAAAGTGTGCAGCAACCTTGCTACCAGCTGTTTTGTCAACTTTCAAGGCTTCGTCAAGAAGCATGTTTGTCCAATAGTGTTCAAAATGTCAGTGATGCTGCCATGTGCATTGTATGTATTTAATTTTTTTTTAACGAGTTGAACCAATTTTTATTTATCTGTATTTTCTAGGGTACCACTGTGAGACCTCTGCCGACATGGAC
Source organism: Myxocyprinus asiaticus (assembly GCF_019703515.2). NCBI lineage: Eukaryota > Metazoa > Chordata > Actinopteri > Cypriniformes > Catostomidae > Myxocyprinus > Myxocyprinus asiaticus. The sequence goes on along the minus strand of NC_059347.1, from coordinate 40,118,707 downwards.
ATGATGGCATTTTGTTTTCCTTTTGTAGAGAACACTGTGTTTAATGTTGTGTTCTTGGTTTTGACACTGCTCGCAGTTCGGGAGAGGTGAAAGTTACATCTCTGTATTTGGAAAGGCACTAATGTCTTCCTGCAACAATGTTCACAAGTCTACCTTGTATGTACATTGCATGTTTCTGCAACAGTATGCATAAAACCTGTGTATTTAAGCACTCATTCTCTCTTAAGCATTTGACAAAGGCACACTCATAACATCTATGTGTGTGTGAACAGTTAAAGGCACAGATAACATCTCTGTGTGTGAACTTGAAGACACATAATCTCTCTTTGTGTGATCTAATGAAGATAAATAAACGCATGTGACCCAAACTTCATCTCCCACTTCTCTTCTCTTCTCTTTGACATCAGCACTATATCAACTGTCTAATTCCACTAAATGTCATTCCAGACAAAGCACAAAAGGTGCCACTGTATAATCTTGCCATATTCCACATTGCTAGTCTACAAATAATCTAAGCCAAACCTGATTGTAAATTCTTGGTGGGAATTGGCAAATATCCTTTTTCTCTCTCTAAATTTTACAGTTGTAGCCACCACTCTACATTGACTCAGAAGAATACAATCACACATTGGTGATCACAGTGACATAGTAACCATACAAATATAATGAAAAGTTAAGTAGTTGAAACAGTTAAGCTGTCAGAGCACAGTGGCTATTTAAAAAATAAATAAAACGCCTATGTTGACTAATTACTTTATTACAAGAAAACAAAATACATTTCATGCACAACGCGTATTACAACGGAACACGAGACAGACCTAAACTACAGTGTAAAACAATCATTTTTGGCTTTGTACGGTTAACCTGCTAAAAGCTAATGTCAGGAAGCAACGTGATTTATACAATATGTCCACGCGCCATCACTACCGTTAAATAAACCGGCGTGTATCGTTGACAACATCTACAGTACAGTATGCCTTAAAATACAGTGGCATGTGTCAGTCGTCCAGACGTGACACAAATTTCAGTGAGTGCGGTAAAGTTAGTTTTATATTTGACATTCGTTTGACATTCGCGACAATATTAAACTCTTTTCACATTTTCAAGGCAAACCAACTTAGAAATGCATGAATACGTTTTCTTTGCCTAGCACAAAGCTGAATTTAAAAAAAGGAGATTTTTTTTCATATACATTTTATTAGCCCTATAAATCAAACAATTTAACCATTTGATATTATGACACCACAACAAATATGAAATGTTCTTAATAAAATATTGTAAATAATGTTAATAGCCAACCCCTTCTCAGTGTTTCTCTGTGTATCAGGAGACTGTCTAACCATATTATTGCAATATCATTATTTCACTAATGAAAAATATGTTAGGAAACAGTCGCATAAAGTAACCAGATGTTCTCCACTGAATCGTTGTTTAACATAAATCGCTGGAAAAGTTTAAACTGTGCTATTATAACTTCCCACTATATGACAATGATAACACTAAGCCTGGTAGTACAAATAGATGCAAGGGTGCCCTTTTAGCGTAAAATAAGTAGCCCATCACCAAATGACAGCAAACGTAGCCTGGTGCGCTTTCTTGCTCTCGTCTCAGTGTCATCATACCAAAAAAAAAAAAAAAAAAAAAAAAAATACAAAAAATAATAATAAATATATAAAAAAATAAAAAGATTTACGCATTGCAGTTTCATAACAAAGTCCTATCATACTGAATCGATGTTTAACAAAATTATTATTATTATTATTTAACATTTAGATTTTTAACATTTTATTAAAAATTACTCAATTCCTCCCTGAGATGAAATATAAACTGTTCAAGCCAGATCGGAAAATATCATTAAAAACTGAACAAAAACGCGTTTACAGAACATAAACATACAACTGATCTATAATATATCAGTGGTTATCCTCCCTAAAGTCACTGTTTGGCTGCTACAAAGCTAAAGGAAGTGGGAGGGAAACCCGGCTCGCAGAGCGCTCCAGGCTGATGATGTGAAAGCTCACAGAGCCACAAATTGTTGCGGGTTTAACATTAAACAGAGAGGCATACCCAATGAGCGCACTCGAGCACCTCCCCAAAATTTTCTGATTACAGGCGCTAGATGTTTATTTACATATTACGCGCGCATAAAGGCGACAGAAGAGGAGAGTCGCTTCAGTATACAAGTAGAAGACAGGGATGGATCACAGACCGGCGGATTTCGCACTTTGTGGACGCGCAAAAGCAGTCTTTTAGTGCACTGCATCCTGGAATATTCTTCCATTCACATCTCACTCTCTTTCACAATTTGCCATTTATAGATCAAACAAGTCTCTGGTGCACCAAAACAGTTTTGCTTTTCGCGCATAATCATGTTTTTTTTGCTAAGGTCAGTTCTTCTTGTTAATGTGTTATATGTTCAATGGGAAATTGTTGGTTCAATGCAGAGTCAGTTGTGCGAACCCGTCAGACTGGACCACCAGAGATATGTAGAGAACAGTTTAGTCGGTGTTGAAGAGAACGCGTTGCCACAAAGAGTTGTATTCAAAATAAGTGCATTCGAACAAGATTTTGTACTCGAATTGCAGTCGGACTTCAGTTTCATTGCCCCAGGCTTCTCTGCACACACAGACGCAACTACTCAAAATTCAGCTCAGAGTGAAGATTTGAGCCGGTGTTTCTATGCCGGCGAGGTGAATTCTGACCCCCTGTCCTACGCAGCGCTGAGTTTATGCAAAGGCTTGCAGGGGGCTTTCGGCTATGATGGCTGGGAATACTTCATCAAGCCGGCGTTCAACGACACCACCTCAACAACCGACTGGGAAAATGTGGATGCGCATCTTATCAGACGCCGGTCTAACGCAAATCTGAATGGAACTTCCACTTCAAGGTGCGGTGTGGACAGCGGTGTGACCTACACCGTTGCACAGTCTTTGGCAAAGTTTAAACACCTGAAGGAGCAACACATTAGTCACCTGAGAAATCGCTCGAAAAGGTTTGTCTCCATTCCGCGTTATGTAGAGACATTAGTGGTGGCCGATGAGTCCATGGCTAAATTCCATGGTGACGACCTGAAGCATTACGTGCTGACTTTAATGTCGGTGGCAGCTAAGCTTTACAAACATCCCACCATTCTCAACTCTATCAACATCGTGGTCGTCAAGTTTATGGTGATTAACGAGGAAGAGAAAGGACCCAAGGTGTCCGGGAACGCAGCGATGACCCTGCGTAATTTCTGCACCTGGCAAAAGAAGCTGAACAAAAACAACGACAAGCACCCGGAGTATTGGGATACGGCCATCCTGTTCACAAAAGAGGTAAGGCTAATCCACGTTTCGTCAACAGGGGGCAGTCTGCTCGAATCCTAGAATGATCCCGCGAATGTATATTGTGGTAATTATATCAAGATGTCTTGCAACATGAAACAAAACGGAACACAACACAGGCGTTTGCAATTTACTTACCCAATAATCAAACCAATTTAGATATGATTTATGATGGCATTGTAACCGCACCTTTTAAGACCAATGTTGCATTGGTAAAATTTTACAATAAGTTTCCATATATTAACATTATTTCACAACATCAGTTAACATGAACTAACAATACACACATTTTTTACAGCATTTATTAATCTTGGTTGATGTTGATTTCAACATATAGTTACTAATACATTTTTAAAATCAAAAGTTGTATTTGTTAACAGTAGTTAATGCTCTATGAACTAACATAAACTAACAATGAACATTTTTTTTTTCATATCTAACACGAACAAAGATTAATAAATGCTGTAAAAAATATATATATTGTTCATTGTTTGTTCATGATACCTAATGCATTAAACGAATGGAACCTTACCGGTGCACTACACATCCATAAATAGGCCGATATGTTGTTCTAATCATGTGCACGTATTTGGATGGGTTCTTACTCTTACTTCAAAAAGTAATGTTTTAAACACATATTGGCATACAAGCCTTTTTTAGACTCTGAAATGTGTTTTGTGTCTTACCAAGCAATGGGCAGGCTGCAACAAGAACAGCCTCCAAAGTTAACCTACAGTCGCCATGGGGCTCCCATCATATTTATGAGTGTTGTTAAGGTCATGGGTCAGGCCTGTCTTGGGGCTACTGCCCTCTGTTGGCACTGCAAGTATTAATGTGTGCACTGAATCAGTAGAGACACAATTCATGTATGCAGAATGCTTAGAAGAGTGACAAAATAATTTAATTATTGATCCAATTTAACTTGCAGTATTCTTTTAAATTGTTAAATTTTAAAACTGGCAGATCATGGTAGATCAGAGTAGAATTTTCAGGGAAAACAGAAAGAGCAACATGTCTAATTGGTCATACTGTATGTGATTTGAGAGCCACAGCAAAAGGCAAGATTTTTTCATTAAACAATGACTTACATTTCAGTCTGTTCATTTGTCAAAGCTATCGTATGGCTAAAGATGAAAATTAAGATTAAAATTGTTTCAATCACTTTTATGATACCAATGTGGTCCTTTTTTTTGTCATTGTGGAGCTTGACAGCCAGACTAATCTCACTGTGAATTTTGCAACAGTAGGTTGAAAGTTCTGCCTCTAAATTCAGTCTGTATTTACCGAAATTCAAACCCCAGTGACCAAAGCTGAAAGTGTTGTTGAACTTATGAACATGTGTGAGCTTTAGTTACTTGGGTGAAATGTCCACAGAGTGGCTCCATAAGCGAGTTGTAAAGTGAGTTGTATTTTTGTTATAAATGATAAAATATGTCAACAGGAATGCATATTTTATTAACCATACGCCTAAACCCATTCCCTAAATCTAACTGTCAGTAGAGTAAAAATAAAATTTTAGTGGGAAAATGCAACCTCTGAATTGCACTCATCGTTGTTAATGTGAAAGCGACTACTTCCTGGTCTCCATGGGACCAGAACCAAGGTCTCTAAAGGGTGCTCGTGTGCCATGCTGTCAGTAGTGCCACAGGAAAAGGTAAACATATTTAAATTGATTAAAAAAAAGTCTGATGGGAGACAACACTTGTCAGTATTTTGGCAGAATTGGGTTGAATTGAGGGCACCAAAACATTTGGTGGCAACACTGTGTCGATTTCCGGTGTGATGGTGTTGTGACAGTACCTGTTCCCATTACCTACAATATTTGGAAAAGAGCAGCCAGGATATTGTCAAAATAACTACTCAAGATTAGCCTTCAAAAGTAGGGCTGCCACTATCGATTATTTTAGCAATCTAGTAATCTAACGATTATTCAGTGGATTAATCAAGTAATCAGAAAAATTATTAAATAACTCAGTTTGAAGTTGTCGAGGTGAAGTCATGTTTGTCTAAAATGCATTAATTAGCCTAAGTTTTGATGTATTTTCGATTGAATAACAACAACAAAACAATTGTGCAAGCAATATATAAAGCCAACAGAAACCCAAAACAGATCTATAATATAAAACATTTATATAATTCAAGCTGACAGAGACTGTCTTCTCCAGGTGTGCCCAACTTTGTTTTTAAATGCAAGATCTACTTTTTTTCCCTTAACTTGTTCGACATGATCTACCCATTTTAGTTTAGAACTCAAATATGGGAAAACATGCAGACCATGGAAATAAAATATTTTATCTTTTCAGAAGCATTGTCTGCCCACCAGTCTTGTTTATTGAGGATGAGATATACAGTACATGGTTAAACTATTTTATTGAGATATAAAAGCCATTTTATTTATTTGTTTTTTTTAACTATCACTTGCTTGCAAAAACAAAATACAACATTCACAGTAATTGCATGAGATACATTTTTTCACTCTTGTTGAGCTGCAGCAGTTGCGGGCATTGTTACGCTTGTGCTACATACCGCATTCGCAAAAGCTTGTCGCGTGCCACGTACCACGTACCACGTACAATTCCCTTAAGCATTTGGATATTCAGTTCCTTATTTAGTAAACACTGTTAATAATTTCACCATAGCCATTTCTCCCTCCAATAAGCCAAAGTTTTATATTGCGTCTTTGGGGCACATACAAGGAACAAGATCACATTTACATTCAAATGGTAATTAATTAACAGAACAGAACTTAAACAATAATTAGCTGAAAATATCCTTCTTAGATCATCTAGATTCTGTCAGATTTATTGAACAGAATATGTTTGTGCATAAGTAACTGTGTGTAAATTTAGTCAAGTCTGAAAGATGTTTTTTTTGTGACATAATTTCATGTTGCTTTATAAAAGCCTATATTGCAAACGATTGTGTAGATAAATAGGTTTAGATAGCATTCCATGTGTTTTTTTGAGTTCAGCATGTCCTGCGCAGCAACAAAAATCTCAAATTCTCTCGCGCATCTGGACACAGCACCACGAATTGCATGCAGTCTGAACTTACTGTGCTGTGGTTCAGCGGGTCTATGAAAACTGCATATCATGTTTTTTAAGTGCTGTTGCATTGCTGAAGTGATGTTATGTTTTTTTTTTTAGGTTCTGCATTGTTTTTAAAATCTAAAGTGAAGTGCTCTCACACAGCTGACACCTCTTGTAGTTATGTGATCGCACCCTCTTTGGTGGACTGCGTCACTTCCGCCTTATTTTCGATTTGTCTATTCGGCCATTTTGAATCAAGGAATTTTTGTAATCAAGTAATCGACTTAAATTGAGTAATCGTGACAGCCCTATTCAAAAGTTCACCTTTTGTGTTCCACAGAAGAAAGTCATATGGGTTTGGAACAACATGAGGGTTTGTAAATGATGACAGAATTTTAATTTTGGGGTAAATTATTCTTTTAATTAAATTAAACCACGCAGAAGTGTGAAGTGACTGACCGACTTTAATTACCAAAACTGTGTAATGATCTGGTCAATACGGTCTGTAACCTGAACACCTTTTTGCCCTTATTTAACCCCATAACCTTATTCGTCATGCCTCTATTGGGGAACTGACACTTGAAATATTATGTCTCTAAGCACTCAGTGTTATCAGCAATTTATCAGACAATAGGCCAGTGCAATAATAAGGAGTGGTCACACAAAGTTTGGCATTGATTTTACTCACACATAAACTCCTACTTTGAACCGATTCACCCTTACTAAGCCACGTGGACTCATTTTAAGCCATCAGCTGTTTTTCAGGAACACTCATAAGTGTGAAAACATTGCCAGCTCCAAACATGCCAGAAAAGCAAAACCTTTGTATCCTCTGTTAATCTGTTGTAGTTACACTTGAGCTAAGCTGACCATCCGAACCAGTCATATCTGCCTAGTCTGGATGACAGAGACCAGCTGTGGTGAATCATTCTGTGGGGAGTAAATGTTTTATTGTTCCTTCTCCAAAGGGAACTCATGAAGCATTTTAGCAAGAGTGCTCAGTTACTCCTTACATTCTTCCACTCATTATGTTCATTACTCCCTGTGGACAGAGGGAGATTGTTGAGCTGAGATTCTCTGTGGCCTTGGATGAATCAAGAAAAGCTGGAGAGGGGTTAGAGTTCTACATCTGCTAACCTACATTACAAAAAAATTATGTATTCAATCAGGGCACGGGGTGATTATTGAAGTCTGCATAAATCACACAAAGGAAGATGAATGAAGGGAATGGATAGATAGAGGAATGAAGGAATGGAATATATTATCTGTGCATCTATCCACCTTTTTCCTGAACATGGAAGTGTTCCATGATTCGTAATGGATGCCTGTTTTAATTATGTTGATATTGTTATGATACCAACAAGTTGAGCCAAAAAAAATGTCTCCCAACTAACACTTAAATGTTCATTGTTCCCTGTCTGGATTGCTAGTTTGGGAGTTTTTACATTGCTTCTTGAGACCAGAAACAGAAAACAGGCAAATAGAATCATCATGGCACCGCCCAGTGTTTGCTCAGGAAAACTGTGGATAGATGAGTATGGACACAGCAGGTGTGTTAGATGAATGAATAGATGGACACAGAGTGAACAGAGTATAGAAGGTATATGCTGTAGATGGAGGTAGGCAGACATACTGCTGATATATAAAGTAGAAGCAACAGACATTTAAACAGATGCCACACTGTTCACTCAGATAGTGCCTTGGCAATCCATTGCATCGGATCCTCTCATTTTTCAATGAATAGCAAAAACAGAGCGATTCACCAACCTAAACACTACTTTTGAGAATGTCTACTGTACTTATGATATGATTAAAAATATTACACACCCCTCAGAGTTGCCATAAATATGCATCATTAAAATCATATGAAGGACGTAGAGTTAAACTCCTCCAGGATTTAAAGACGACTGCAGAAATAAAAATTGAACAAAGCAATATAGATATCGATCAAATGTCTAGGAGAATTATCTATTAATCTCTTCCACATTCATGTGATGACATACACATTTCCATTTGATCTGTTTCATTCAACAAAGCCAATGTATACAAAAGAGGTAAAGGGGATTTCAGGCAGGACTATGGGACATACACTAACAGGAAGTGTCAAGTTTCCTGAGGAGCTTCCCCTAACCACACTTACAGCTGGGAGCGATCTGACTCTTTACCCCTCTTTCTCCTCCCACCCCCTCTCAGATAGTCTGTTTCTCATTACTGACATTTAATGAGAGAGATGCTGGGGGTGGTGAAGAAACAGAAAGGCAGAAAGATAGAGAGAGAAAACCCTCATGCCTGCTGTGTCAAGGCCCACCTGCTGCAATGCTCCAACCCCAGCTGCAGCTTCTTGAATATTTAATTCCAAATTAAACTAGATATCTCTCAAGCTAGACAGTTCTACTGTGACCTCACTAAATCATTTTCTGTCAAATGATGCAGTGTCACCAAAACCAGCAGTGGATTATTGAGGATATTTATTGATCTCCAATTAAATGTTATGGAAACAAGTGGTTATTAAACATTACATTTGTAGTTCTTAGTAGTTCAAGGAAAGTCTGAAAATGAGTCATTGCTGGCCAGTCATGTGAAACTGCAACAGTTCAAGTTTAATACAAACAAAAGCAAGAACTGTTACTAGGCCACTGTTGCAAGGGGGGCTTCAAGAGAGAGACTATGTTATTAAAACATGACAATTTGACCATTATAATAGTGACTCAAGATGGATTTACAAAACTTTACAGTCCATGTAACTGCAGGTCAGGAACTACAATTTGCAGTGTATGTAGATTGTTAAGCTATACAGAGCATAGGATCATGGTCCAATATATACCTTGTTGTATATCCCAGATAGTTCCATAGCATTATTAAGTTCTGCAGATTTGAAATCTGTTCCAAAGAATCAGACACGTTGTTAACTGCCCTGAAGATGTGTTGCCTTCATTCAGTTGAACAAGGTGATTAAATTTAATCTACTATATACAGTATATTCTAATGTTTGCCTTTTACATACTTCACCAATGCACTGTCTAGTGAGTCTGCTTTTCGGTGCAGATCACATGGTTCCCAAGTTAGTCAGGTGGTACAATTCAAGAGATACTTTTTTACTGAGCTCATTGGGTAGTAGAGGATCGGAACAGAAAATAAATAACGTGGCAGCACATTGTGATTCGGGAATTTAAACTAGTTTAATTAAACGTGACAAAATAATTCGGAAAAGCATTCTCAATTTGCTATGTTTAGGTATTGCAATTTCAAATAGCTATGTTGCCTGTATTGAATTATGTACTTGTTTTGCTGCCACTGGAAATGTACTTTAAATCTTCCTAAATGGCTAAACATACAATTCACTACTCCCCTGCAGGGGCAGTATTAATTTATCAGAGAACATAAAACAATAGATATGAAGAGAAGGAAGGCAAGAGGGAAGAGTGAGAGAGGGAAAAAGGTAGTTTGTGAGAAAGAGATGGAGAGAAATGCAAATATAGAACAGTTTGGATTTTATAAAGGTATTATGAAAGTCATATGTTTGCAATGCTGGATGCCAAATGGGTCAGCACTGCTTGTGGAGAGTATGGGTGAGTTCCACATCCCCCCAACATAGAGAAGATGCTTGAAAAGAAACAATGGATAGATAAGGTACTTGAAATGACTTGGAAGTCACTGCTTTCATTGCTTATCTAACCTCTAATGTTGAGGGTGCACCAGCCCACAAGCTACATCAGGACCTCAAGATTAAAATTTTTTACCTTCACCTGGCACAGACAGATGGCTAGATCCCAGTGAAAAGGCCCATTCCTATGTCAGGACAGGGTTATGGTCTACAATTGAATCGACAATTAAATTCTCTAAAACAAGTGGTGAGAGTTTTTCAGTGGGCAGACAAAAAACAGCAGAAATAAGATATGGTGGCAAAGTAAAGGAAGCTGCTTGGAAAAAATTACCCACTAAATCAAAATTTATTTTTAGTTATGGGGCGGTCAGGCAGAATGGAGATCGGCCGCAATCCCATCAAAATTGTCATGAATGAGCTATATAGAGAAGTGGAGTACCAGGATCCACTGTTGGTTTTAATTTAGTGGACACAGTGATTTTGTGAGGAATTTTAATAAGGTTCATTGTTTAGGGCTGTAATAGATTAATAGTGCCAAATAATTGTGTATGCTTTGTATTGTATGCATTGTACTTTATATATGTCTTGCAGCTTGTGGCAATCCAGAAAAACATTAAGGCTACAGCTCCATGACACCCCTGACACATTTGTGAGTGGTATGTAAATAATACACAAGTTTTTGAAATGAAATACCATGCACAACTGTGGCCCAACTGTTTAGTGAATTTGCCCCTGAATGTTTGTTTGAAGTGGTTTGTGTGTAGTAGTCCAGTAGTTTCTGGAGTACATATGGCCATATGACCAATGTGAAATAGTACATACTGTAGAGTAAACACCACAGTTGTGCAACCACAACTGTTCATGTGTTTTAGTAATCCAATTAGCAAATTGTCTGCTTTTGAATTGTTTGTATATACTTGTAACTACAGCAGAGTGACTTATTTAAGCACTAATGTAAAGTTGATGTTGGAAAAACCAGCTGGTGCTGTGGTAGATGAAGTGATTTGAGAAAGAGGTCACACCTTTCCTGGAACATGCATTTGTGGAAAGAAGCCATATTACATGTACTCAAAATAGACATTTTAAAACACACGCAACAGAATAATTTCTTTTTAATATTGCTGTACTTTCCTTCTGTGAGTCTGAAAGTCAGGGCTCCAAGTGAGCCAAGTTTTGACTTGAGTCATCGCATAGCAAAATGCATTTTCTGGTGTCTGAGACAGTGAAATCGGAAACAGTAGGTTGACTTTTCTTAAGCTAAAGTCCGTCTGTGCTTCCCAAAATTCCAAACACTGCCCCCAGTGGCCAAAGTGTTGTTAGGCGTATGTGTAACATAGACTCAGGAGAACCAGAAGGTAGATCCATTTGCAGCTTTACTAGTAAGGTCACAGAGAATATACAACAGGCAGAGGTCAGTATCCAAAATATACAGCAACGTAGGCAAATCCAATAATCTTGGTCACAAAACAGACAGAGGGTCGAGGCAGGCGGCAAACAATGACAAAGAGCATTCCAGGAACAGATCAAGGTCAAAAGGCAGGCAGCAGAGAATCAAGACGATAATAACAGGCAGTAGTTCAAACACAGGCAGACTAGAATAGAAAAACACTCAGAACTGTTAGCCAGTGCAAAAACAAGACTTCACTGAGCCCTGTGTTTTTAGTGCTTAAATAGTCCATGAAATGGATACAGGTGCATTGTAATCACTCCCACTGAGGATAATGGGAATCGTAGTTCATAAGAACAGTTAATACTTGGGTGATGGTGCTTTCTGGTGGTTATCGAGGGGAGTGTTCGTAATAGTATGGGCACCTGTGAGCTCCATTTTCTGGGTGCAATGTCCATGCAGGGGGGACAAAAGCGAGCTGCAAAGTGAGTTTTTTCAGCTGTACAAGCTGTAACACAATGAAGAGGAATGCATTTTCTATAAACTGTACCCCCAACCCAAAAACCAAACCTAACCAACAGTGGAGTAAAAATGTAATGTTAGAAGGAAAAATGCAACCTCATAATCGTGCTCATTGCTAATTATGTGAATGCAATTCTGGTCATGTCACAAGGGAAGGTAAACACACTGGAGATGATGCAAAAATGTCTGATAGGAGATGGCGCTTGTCATGAGTCAGCATAATGTGGCCGATCCTAGGGTACTGGAACTCTCGGAAACAACATGTGACTTCCCGCGTGATCATGTTGCATATGTTCACACTGGTGTTCAGCTAGATTCACACAAATCAGTGTAGAGTGGATGTGAGAACTAGGTCAAATTAAAAAATAGCTAACCGAGTGAAAAAAAGAAAGAAAGGTGGAATATACAGTAAGAATACTGTATCCCCCCCCAAATTCTCTCACATTCATCCATCTGGTTAGTGTTCAACAGTCAGCAACGGGACTGTATAAGTAATTTGTTAATTATAAGTAAACTGATTTGGTCCTTTAGCTTAGATACAATTTGATGTGATTAAATCTGTCAGAGCCTTTAGGTTTAAATGTTCATAAGGTGTTTTTGAGCATTAAAGGAGTTTTACTGTTTATAATCATTTACTCTCTTGAATGTGGAGAAGCTAAGAAAGAAACTAATACTAAAGTTACAACCACAGTCAATCTTAGTCCTTTTTTGGGAGTTGGTAGGCCTGGGTTTTGCAGCATGGAATGAGGTTGTCAAGCAAACATGCTATTATGATGTTAAGTCAGTAGGGCTCAACAGATATTTCAAGCAAATCCATTTAAAACCGTGTGGTAACAAAATATAGGTCAGTTGGAAACTCTTTTGGATTAAGATGTCGCACACTACACCAATAAATAATGTAATGGCAAAAATGAAACATATTTATCTAATATATTTCCATGTCAATCAAAAGCACATGGGACAGTTCCACCTTAATTTAACTGGTTTGTACTCACATTGTCTTGCAATTACACAATGAATCCCCATCTAGAATATGTTAAAAATTGCATTTTGGGATGATGACAACCATTTGATCTGTTTCTGATCTAGGACCTGTGTGGATCCTCAACTTGTGACACACTGGGTATGGCAGATGTAGGCACTATGTGTGATACCAAGAGAAGCTGCTCTGTAATTGAAGATGATGGGTTGCCATCTGCCTTCACTACTGCCCATGAGCTTGGTAAGTGAAAACAATTGTATTGCTGATGTTATGCTTAGTCATGTGACAGCTTAACTTAACTGTTTCAAACAGATGTATTTTTGGAACTGAGAGCACAAGACAGAGTCACGAAGCACAGCGAATGCGAATATTTTTCATAACTGACATTTTTTCCTAAACTTGCATTCATATTATCACACCCAGCACAAAAATGATGCTCCAAATATAAGCCTGTTGCAATGGTTAGACATCGATCATGTTCAGAGTTGCTGTGTGCCTGCCAACCCTGCTGAATATCTGGGGACCAGTCTTTTCTGCATCCTAATCTTCAGGAGGAATTTCATATCATTGTCTAAGAGAAGATGTTCATTCCGTTACACTAATTTCCTCAGACATTTCTTTAGGGTTTAGTTGAGCAGCTGAGGAAAGATAAGCATTATTGAAGTGGCTTATATCCATGTGGAAAGTCTCATAGGTGGTTTTGGTCAAGTTTCCTGGCCAGGGAGGAAATGTGGGAAGCTACTGGAGGTATGGTAGAAATGACTCAGCATAGCTGTGGCCTGATTGTTGACTGGATAATTTCACCAAAAATGTTGGAATTGTGTTTTAAAAGGCAAAAAAACAAACAAAAAACAAACAAAAAAAACATTTACAGTACATTTGCATAGAATTTCTGGAGACGGTTCATTTACATAGAGTGATAGAGTGCTGACATGCATTGCACTTTATCTTTTATCTTTTACATCTTTCCTTCTTCCATTCCTCTTGTGTTCTCATCATTTCTCACTTCTTTCTCCTCTCCTAAACTGCTTCCCCTCTACAGGACACGTCTTTAATATGCCACATGACAATGTTAAGGCATGTGAGGAGGTGTTTGGTAAGCTGCAGGACAATCACATGATGTCTCCCACTCTGATTCGTATCAATCGCACCAGTCCCTGGTCCCCATGCAGTGCTGCCATTATAACTGATTACCTGGACAGTGGATACGGTATGTCAAAAAAGACTATGTTGTACATTTCCTTTAGGTCTAGACCTAATCTGCCTGGAACTAGAGTTTTGTTTCTACATAAAAGATATAGGTCATATGCATGTGGGAACAAAAAAAATATATATATATATATTTGTTTTTTAGAGAAGCGTTTAATTCTACAGATTTTGGCCATATTCCCTAATTCAATTTTTCATGAACACATGCTTAATTTATTGCTCCTTTAACATTTAAGGCTAACTTTTCTTTGCGATCACTGAAAGAGGCAGGAAATAGTCACTTACTGCCTCTATCCTTTAATAATATACAGGGATAATGTATAATCAACCCTTCACTAAGCCAGTGTTTCTCAACCTTTTTTCTGCACACTTTTTACAAGTAAAAAATACCATGGCACACCACTATGAAGTCACATAGGTATGCTGTGTAATGAGGTCACAGGTGGCAAGAGCACTAAATGGGTAATGCAAAACAACAATATTGCTTTTTTCTAATTTGTTGATTTGTTCTTGCAAATTAATTATTGCAATGCCACAGCAAATTACAGGAATGCAAACTCATGAAGGGTGAAAAAGGTGAGAGAATCACTGGTCCACGAACATTTTTTCCGGGTATTTAAATTTTTTTTTTTTTTTTTTAAGAATTAGCTAAAAGCACCAATACCAGCGATTTTAATGATTCAAGTAGAGCAAATTAACTGCACAATTGTGCAAAATTTGCTGAATTAGCTGCAAAAATAAAGGGTATTTTGGTGTGGCTTGCTTCTGTGTCACAAATTTGTTCAGTTTTATTAACTGACTAGTTCAGTGACCCCTTCTGGATATGTTACTAGGTGGCGACAAATGAGCGCCTTATGTGGTATGAGCGAGTCATTGAATCGTTTTGAGTCGTTCACGACCGAAATCTGCCAAGAGACTTTAGTGTTAAAGCATTAAAAGAACAAAGCAGATCTATAGATTTCCTTCAGTTTGAGCATTATTTTTCATCCAAAAAGACAACAATAATGGTCTAATAATAGTGAGTTTCAATAACGTTCTTCTCCATTAAAACTGCATGACTACAAATCTACTGACTTGAGTAGAATGTTTAAGAATTATAAACAAAAAGCAGATCTACGGTATCATTTTCCTACAGATTAAACTTCTGAGCATGACTTTTATCAGAAAAGAGGACAATAATAGCCTAATAATAATAATTATTGTAAATTTCAACTTCATTGTAAAGCACATTTTACAGGAGTTGAGTCGAGGTACCAACGCTCCATTCAGCGCCAGCATCAAGCGCCGCATTGCCGTCCACATGTCAAGCGTTGCAGAAAGCATCACGGAGAGGCGATTTTACGAGTTTGCCATGCAAGAATGTGGGAGATGTGCACAATAAACACTGAAAACATGTATTTGGAAGAGAGAGAGAGAAAAAACCTGGCAGTTGCTTTGATAGCAGAAAGTAATAAAAGGACTCGTTTATGTTTAGGTCTTAGCGTTTTCTTGGTGAATTTTAATTAGTTCAATAACTGGGGTCTCTGATACTCTGAAACGATACGGTAATATTTAATTAAAAGAAATTATGAGACATTCAATATCTCTTCACAAATTTGGACAGTTTTTGAATATTTCTTGTTGCTTTGCACTCTCAAAGACATTATTTGTGAACCAAAAACATGAGTGGAAAAACACTTTGGTTTAAAGTGGCGTCACCTCATAGACTTCAATGTATTCGGCAGCGCTGGCACGAGTCATGTAAAAACCCCTTAACGTGTATAAATATCAGCCACTTTTACACATTAATTGTAGCTCTTCCACCCTTTTCTCTCCTTGATGAACAAGGAAGACGAAAGATGCCGAAGTGAATGAACAACATGCCCCTCTCATTCAGACGGTTGGTACATGTACCAGGTCATTCAGCTTGTTTACAAATGAAAAGTTTCAAGAGTGCCTCTTCTTCAGAAATCAAGATCCATTCCTGTCAGACACAGATTCACTGTGTACGTGCTGCTGTAGCCAAGCACGCGATTGACAACTGCTGTAATCTATCAAGCGGGAGTCCGACCCCTGATTATTTTGTTTATTTTTTATTTATGCATTAATATATTTTGTGGAATTTTATCATTTTCCACAGCACACCTGACAATCCTTCACGGCACACTAGTGTGCCACGGCACAATGGTTGGGAAACACTGCACTAAGCTCTACCCCCCTTGGTTATCGTTGTGCGCTCTGGCAAGCTTTGCAGAACTTTCCATAGGAATGAATGGGAGATTGCCGTGAACTGCATGTTTTTGGCAAAATATTCTCATAAATGAAATTGACAATATTCTTACATGGGCTGGAATGAAGAGTGACATTGTAACGCATATTTATCTTATTTTTTTTTTTTTTTTTTTTTAAGTAATGGTAAAATTACACAGTAATTTGATTGAAAACTGGGGAGACTGTGAATCAGAATTGAGGCAAATGATCATCACAGTCATTTGAAAAGAGATAAGCATCATTTGATGGTGATTACACACCTGATAAGATTAGCGTAAGTGAACAAATCTGCTCATAACGTCTCATAACACACTCACTATAATCCTGTGAACTCTTATATACTATCACCTTTACTCAGACCTGTATCAAAACATAAATGGATTAATGTTAAGTTATTAGCTTTAATTTACCTTGTAGCAAATGTAGGTGTCCTCGCTGATGTTATACAGTACATATTGATTAGGGAATGGGAAATGACAGTTTAATCCATGGTCTTCTTGAGATTTATATAAAAAAAAAAAAAGAAGAAAAAAACACTATGTGCATACTCTCTTGGTACCTCTTATCACTGTTACAAGTGACCCAGCAACAACAATTTTGTTTTTACATTTTGTGGATAATTTCTGTAAAATTCCACTTAAAACTGCTCAAACACACATCACTCCTATAGACTCTCATTGGAAAAAAGCAAGCACTGCAAATGGTGCATGGCAACAGTTCCTAAGATAGGACTGGTCAGAAAGGGTCAACTGACAACAGTAAGTTGGTAACACTTTACAATAAGTTTCCATTTGTTAACATTAGTTAATGCATTAGGTATCATGAACAAACAATTAACAATATTTATATTTTACAGCATTTATTAATCTTTGTTAATGTTACTTAATAAAAATACAATTGTTCATTGTTAGTTCATATTGCATTAACTAATGTTAACAAAAACAAATTTTGTTCCCTATCTGTCATTCACTTGACGTTGTGTCGATGTAGTGACACTAGGGGTCACTCTTGGGAGCCCAAGACACCTCTGGTCTTTGATACAACTCGCCCACCATCTCCTCCTCTGGAGTCTGCAAGGTTCTACAACCTCCGGGTGGAACTGGTTTTGTCCCAGGTAGTGGCACACAACACAAGCGGATAAGCCCGGGATAGCCGGCAGGGTGTATTGCTTGCACAGAGCTCCATGTTTGTAGTAACTCCTCCCCCATTGGGCAGGATCTACCTTGAAGACTCTCCACATGGTTGGAAAGACCATGTGACGTATCCTTCCACTTAAATATCCCCCCCATCTCTTTGGGCGAGGTGTGGTCTCCGCTGTGTCTTCCCCTTGGGAGGGACACCCCCCGACTAGACCTGGCGGCCCAGTCAGATAATCCCCCTTCTTTTTTAGGGATTGGAAAAAAGAGAAGGGGAAAAGAGGCCACGACTGGTTTAAGCCTGTCTCTATCACTTGTGTAGTCGACTTGTCCCCAAAAAGGGCCGTTCGACACTCATAACTATGTTGGGGGAGGTTACGTGTCGACCTGGTGTGCTGGCTATGAGGCACACAGTAGTCTGCCCACCACACACTGCCAGTTCACGTAACACAGTTCAGCCAATTGTGGCGTTTCGTATAGGGACCCCTAGTGTCACTACATCGACACAACGTCGAGTGAGTGACAGATAGGGAACGTCATGGTTACTTGTGTAACCTCCGTTCCCTGATGGAGGGAACGAGACCTTGTGTCCCTCCTGCCACAATGCTGAACTACCTGATGAGATGGCCGGACCTTATATCGGCTCCTCAGCATAAAACCTGAATGAGTGGTTGCATACCAGCTCCTTTTATACCAGTACGTCCGGGGGAGTGGCATGCAAATACCACTCGCCAATTTTCATTGGCCTTTTATCAAAGACCAGAGGTGTCTTGGGCTCCCAAGAGTGACCCCTAGTGTCACTACATCGACACAACGTTACACAAGTAACCATAACAATTTTAAAATGTATTAGTATATGTTGAAATTAACATTAACTAAGATCAAGTTTAGTTCATGTTAACTAATGTTGTTAACTACTGTTATCAAATGGGACCTTATTGTAAAGTTGCCAGTAAAATAAATAGCTTAAACAAAAATATTTGACCACAGAATACCACAGTAATCCCCCAATAATCTATCCTATCAAGTACAACCCCCCAAATATTCATACCATGATCAATGAAAACAAATGTAAAATTAATTTTAATTTAATTACATTTTAATTTATTTGGTAACATAATTGGTATTTCGAAATGACTGTGTGTTCAGACGCAGTTCGGCACAATCGTGGAAAATCGCGAGTAAGTGCTACTCAGAGCCAGGTTGTAGTCTAAAAACCTAGAAAAGAATTAGCATTTTCAAACCATGGGTTCCCTAAGGCTTTACCTATGAGTTTTTATAATGGCAGTTTTGGATTTAGGAGTAAAATAGGATATGTCGTAAACATTGCTTTAAGATACTTGGACATTTTGTTCTACAACATAAATTACACACAGTCCTGCACCAAACATGAATTATGATGCCACAATGTTTTTTTACTTTTTTTTTTAAGTATGTTGCTTATTAGTTGTTAGATGAGAAATGGTTACATTATAACTTTAAGTCAGAGGAGAGAAATGTTTATTTCCATAATATTTATGTTTTGTGGTGTTTATTTACATTTATTGTGGGATACAATAGACATACCTTCAGTAATTCAGTTGCTATTATTTTTATTCTGTTTACTGTTCCAGAAACCTTGCATGTCCACTACTTGATGAGCCTAAAAAAGCCTCAGTAACACCTACATACCTACAAAACCCTGAGTTTTCTAATAGGAATACTATAGTGCCCAGTGTTTAATTTACTGGCATTTTTAAGCCCTCAGTGAACTGTTTTTCAGACATGCCTAGATGTCTTTAAGCCCTGAGTGAGCAAGTCAAAGACGACTGTGGCAAGGGAAAGAAAAGAAAAAAAACCTCTATAAGATGTAGTTAGTAGAGAGAAAAAACCTTGAGAGGAACCAGACTCAGTGCAGTCCAACCTCTTCTGGCTTTACAATAAATGTACACGCAGGGATGTCAAAAGTACTGGTACTTCGGTACAAAGTTGATATTAAAATAAAAAAGATGTCATGATACCAGTGTTTCTGTTGTACTACAGAGTATGACTCAGATGTAACACAGGTCAGACAGGTCTGACACATGACTGCTTTCAAATGCTCACACATGAATTTGACACATTAGGGGAAAAATAGAATGCAAAATTAATCAAATTAAAATCGTGATATGTCCTAGTTTTATTAATAAACGGCAAAATGCTGAGATTTAATACATTTACTGTCTGCATGCGCTGCACGCTTTACAGTGAATGTGTTAAGCCGCTAATAAATAAATAATAATAATGTCATATTTAAGCAATATCTCACTAGCAAGATTGCTGTTTATGTTTTAAATAGGCTAAAAGAGTGTGTTCAATAGCTTATTACCCATTCTGTGGTATTGAGAGTCGTGAAATTTTACTGGTATCGGTACCAAATACTGATATTTTGGTATTGTGACAACCCTAGTAATGTCAATATATAGTATCACTATATTGCCAAAAGTATTTGCTCACCCATCCAAATAATTGAATTTAGGTGTTCCAATCACTTCCATGGCCACAGGTGTATAAAATGAAGCACCTAGGCATGCAGACTGCTTCTACAAACATTTGTGAAAGAATGGGCCGCTCTCAGGAGCTCAGTGAATTCCAGCATGGTACTGTGATAGGATGCCACCTGTGCAACAAGTCCAGTCGTGAAATTTCCTCGCTACTAAATATTCCACAGTCAACTGTCAGTGGTATTATAACAAAGTGGAAGCAATTGGGAATGACAGCAACTCAGCCACGAAGTGGTAGGCCACGTAAAATGACAGAGCAGGGTCAGCGGATGCTGAGGCGCATAGTGCGCAGAGGTCGCCAACTTTCTGCAGAGTCAATCGCTAAAGACCTCCAAAGTTCATGTGGTCTTCAGATTAGCTCAAGAACAGTGCGTAGAGAGCTTCATGGAATGGGTTTCCATGGCCGAGCAGCTGCATCCAAGCCATACATCACCAAGTGCAATGCAAAGTGTCGGATGCAGTGGTGTAAAGCACGCCGCCACTGGACTCTAGAGCAGTGGAGACGCGTTCTCTGGAGTGACGAATCACACTTCTCCATCTGCCAATCTGATGGACGAGTCTGGGTTTGGCGGTTGCCAGGAGAACGGTACTTGTCTGACTGCATTGTGCCAACTGTGAAGTTTGGTGGAGGGGGGATTATGGTGTGGGGTTGTTTTTCAGGAGCTGGGCTTGGCCCCTTAGTTCCAGTGAAAGGAACTCTGAATGCTTCAGCATACCAAGAGATTTTGGACAATTCCATGCTCCCAACTTTGTTGGAACAGTTTGGGGATGGCCCCTTCCTGTTCCAACATGACTGCGCACCGGTGCACAAAGCAAGGTCCATAAAGACATGGATGAGCGAGTTTGGTGTGGAAGAACTTGACTGGCCTATACAGAGTCCTGACCTCAACCTGATAGAGCACCTTTGGGATGAATTAGAGCGAAGACTGTGAGCCAGGCCTTCTCATCCAACATCAGTGTCTGACCTCACAAATGCGCTTCTGGAAGAATGGTCAAAAATTCCCATAAACACACTCCTAAACCTTGTGGAAAGCCTTCCCAGAAGAGTTGAAGCTGTTATAGCTGCAAAGGGTGGGCCGACGTCATATTAAACCCTATGGATTAAGAATGGGATGTCACTTAAGTTCATATGCGTCTAAAGGCAGATGAGCGAATACTTATGGCAATATAGTGTATATAGTATGTGTAATACAGGTCATGTGTTCAATGGAAATGATAAAGGTTGTTTTAGAAATGATTAGTTTTTTTCTTTTTTCTGGCTTGTGAATGTGGCTATATCATGCTGAGGGACATGGTGAGGACAGCAGACAGGTAGGCATATCAGATAAGTAGGTGAGAATAAAAATTTTCTAATAGGGAACAATGTTTCCCTATCTGTCACTCACTCGACGTTGTGTCAATGCAGTGACAATAGGGGTCACTCTTGGGAGCCCCAAACACCTCTGCTTTTTTGAAAAAAAAAAAAAGGCCAATGAGTATTGGTGAGTGGAATTTGCATGCCACTCCCCCGGACATACTGTTATAAAAGGAGCTGGTATGCAATCACTCATTCAGATTTTCTCTTCGGAGCCGAGCAGTTCTATTCATTGAAGCTGAATTCATCCGTGAAGTTCATTCACCTCATCTGCTGGATTCTATGGCACATTTCAGCGGCTTCTCCCCCTCTGCACCCGTGGAGAGCAAAGAACGCCCCTGGGCGCTTCGGCAGAAACAACTAAAAGAGTATATCCTAAAAAGAGCATATTTTCTTTCTAAAAGAGCGGCACACATGGAACGTATTTTTAAAGATGCCTTTCCGTTTGTGTGTTATTCCTGGTTGTGGTCATTATCTCTCCGCTACTGACAGCTACGATCGCTGTCTTACGTGTCTGGGCACTGCCCACGTGGAGACATCGTTCGTGGATGGGTCTTGTCCTCATTGCGAGAACATGACCATGGCAACGGTGCAGTTGCGGCTTGCATTCGTAAGAAAGCAAGCCACCCCAGCGGCTCCCCGCCTCAGTCCTTCTACCTATGGGTATGAGGCCATGTCGGTTAGCACTGGGGGCGATTTGGGGACCTCAATGGAACCACATCCACCGGATATCCCCCCACGGACATCCCATTCCCCAGCACGCTCCCTTGCCCCGGTCGGGCACTCGGACGAGATCGCCGGCTTGTCTCAGGGCGAGTTCGACCTCTCGTTCGGAGCCCGGGAAGAAGACAAGTTATCGTGCGCAGCATCGGAGAGCGGGCTCGTCCAGTCGGACACAGAGGCTTTGACTGGGCTTCCTCCTTCGGGAATGGTCGCCCAGTCCCAGGCCGACGCGGAAATTACGGAGTGGAACCCTCCACTCTCCCCTGAACCTTCACGGTTCGACGATTGGTTCCTGGGCCCCCGTTCCTTTCATCCCAGAAGTACATGAGGCACCTCTTACTGCCAAGTCCTGGTTTTTCAGCTCCCCCACTCCTGGCGGAGTGGCCAGGGGGTATTCGGTGATCCCCTAGGTGAATAATGCGCTCACAGTGCACTTGTGTTCGCAGAGCGCCGCCACCTGGCGCCCGAAACTCTCGTCCAGGGCCTGTAGGTTTACGTCATCCCTGACGGCTAAGGCCTATGGTGCCGCTGGACAAGCCACCTCTGCCCTGCATGCCACGGTTCTCCTGCAAGTACATCAAGCCAAGGTGCTAAAAGAACTGCACGAGGGTAGTTCTGACCCGGGATTGATGCAGGAACTGCGCTCGGCGACCGACCTCACTCTCCGGGTGACGAAGGTCACAGTGTGGTCTCTTGGGCAGGCGTTGTCCACCCTGGTGGTCCAGGAGCACCACCTTTGGCTCAACTTGGTTGAGATGCGAGAGGCTGACAAGGCACGGTTCCTTGATGCCCCCATCTCCCAGGTTGGCCTATTCGGCGACACTGTCGAGGACTTTGCCCAGCAGTTCTCGGCGGTGAAGCAGCAGATGGAGGCCATACAGCAAATCCTGCCCTGGCACAGCTCAAGACCCCGCACCCCATCTGCTCATCGCCAAGGGCATCTTCCTGCAACTACGACACCGGCTCTGCCGCAGCCCACCCCCGTGGCCCGGCCCCGGCGTGGAGCCCAATGCAGGAAGCAAACGCCACCCATCTCACGGCCGGCCGCCAAGAACCCGAGGAAGGCTTCGAAGCGCCCCTGAGATGGGCGACCAGGGGGCAAGGAGACCCGCTTCTCTGGATCTGGTGAGCAGACCACTCCATCCCCCGGTGGAGGGCCGGGAGGAAAATCTTTTGTTTCATTTTCATTTAATTTTGCCGCATGTCCAAGAGGCTGTGGTACCCAAAAATTCAACAAAAGAGCGGTTTTCTTGTTCCCTGGGTCACATGTCCGGTGCGCACAGCCATCGTCACGGCCACCGTCCACTGTCCATCTTTGCAGGTATGGCACTCTAGCGGCTGTTCCCCCATCCCTGTGCGCCCAGCTGTGACACAAACATGCCCATACGGGATTGGGACCGGTGGACTGCGGGGACGAGACTCCTCCTCCCCCCTCCTCGGCCAATCTTATGGTGGGCGGCAGGAGGGAGGTAAGTTCTTCGATGTCCCTGGACTCAGCATGGCCACGGGGCTCGAATCCCCTCGACGTGACACCTCGAGCTCCGCCCTGCTGCGAGGCCCCACCCGCCGGTACATCCAACGTGATCATTCCCTTGGTCCCCCTCGCCCGGAGTTTTGGCGCGTGGCTCGCGCTTTCCAACCCGTCGCGATGGCTGACCCAGACCGTCCGACTCGGCTACATGATTCAGTTCACCAGGTGCCCATCCAGGTTCAGCGCCATCCGCTTCACCTCGGTGAAGGGCGAGAACACCGCTACCTTGCGTGCAGAGATCACTAACCTTCTGTGCAAGGGTGCGATTGAGCCTGTCCCTCCAGCCGAGATGAAGAAAGGGTTCTACAGCCCTTAATTCATCATACCGAAGAAAGGCGGTGGGTTGCGACCAACCCTGGACCTGCCAATACTGAAACGGGCTTTGCACAGACTCCCGTACTTCCACGTCTCGGTCTTACCTCGACACAGACTCTTCCTGCGGTTTGCCTTCGAAAGCCAGGCGTACCAGTACAAGGTCCTCCCCTTCGGCCTGTCCTTGTCCCCTTGCGTCTTCACGAAGGTCGCAGAGGCAGCCCTTGCCCCACTAAGGGAAGTGGGCATCCGCATCCTCAACTATCTCGACGACTGGCTAATCCTAGCTCACTCTCGAGAGTTGCTGTGCGCACACAGGGCCCTCGTGCTCCGGCACCTCAGCCGACTGGGGCTTCGGGTCAACTGGGAAAAGAGCAAACTCTCCCCAGTTCAGAGCATCACTTTTCTCTGTTTGGAGTTGGACTCAGTCTAAATGATAGCACGCCACACGAACGAGCATGCACAGTTGGTGCTGAACTGTCTGAAGCCGTTCAGATGGAGAACAGTGGTTCCACTGAAACATTTTCAGAGGCTCCTGAGGCATATGGCATCCTCAGTGGTGGCCACACCGCTCGGGTTGATGCATATGAGATCACTTCAGCACTGGCTTCAGACTCAAGTCCCGAGATGGGCATGGCACCATGGGACACATTGCGTGGCCATCACGCCGATCTGTCACTGCCTCGTCAACCCTTGGACCGACCTTGCATTTCTATGGGCAGGGGTTCCCCTAGAGCAGGTCTCCAGGCATGTCGTGGTTACAACAGATGCCTCCAAGACGGGCTGGGGTGCCGTATGCAGCGGGCACCAACTGCCTAGAGTTGCTGGAAGTTCTGCTCGCCCTGTGGAGGTTTCGGCTGTTGATCCAGGGCAAGCATGTGTTTGTCTGGAAGGACAACACAGCAACAGTAGCGTACATCAACCGCCAAGGCGGTCTATGCTCCCATTGCATGTCACAACTCACCCGCCGTCTCCTCCTCTGGAGTCAGCAGCGCCTCAAGTCGCTACATTCCACTCACATCCCAGGAGACCTCAACACCGCAGTGGATGCGCTGTCACATCAGGTTACCCTCAGGGGAGAGTGGAGACTCCACCCTCAGGTGGTCCAGCTGATTTGGAGTCGATTCGGTCAAGCACAGGTAGACCTGTTTGCTTCCTGGGAATCCTCACACTGCCCGTTTTGGTACGCCCTGACCGAGGCACCCCTCGGTATAGATGCTCTGGCACACAGCTGGCCCTCTGGACTATGCAAATACGTGTTTCCCCCAGTGAGCCTACTTGCACAGACCCCGTGCAAGGTCAGGGAGGATGAGGAGCAGATCATCCTAGTAGCACCCTACTGGCCCACCCAGACGTGGTTCTCGGATCTCACGCTCCTCACGACAGCCCCCCCCCCCCCCCCGGCGAATTCCCCTGAGGAAGGACCTTCTTTCTCAGGGACCTGTGGTGGTAGACATGATCACTCAGGCTAGGACTCCCTTTACGAGGCGCCTGTATGCCTTGAAGTGGTGTCTGTTCGCTAAGTGGTGTTCTTCCCGACGCGAAGACCCCCAGAGATGCGCTGTCGGATCAGTGCTTTCCTTCCTGCAGGAGAGGCTGGAGGGGCAGCTGTCCCCCTCCACACTGAAGGTGTATGTAGCCGCTACTTTGGCTCATCACGATGGAGTAGATGGTAAGTATTTGGGGAAGCACGACTTGATCATCAGGTTCTTGAGAGGCGCTAGGAGGTTGAATCCCTCCAGACCACGTCTCTTCCCCTCGTGGGACCTCTCTGTAGTCCTTCAGGGTCTACAGGGAGCTCCCTTTGAGCCCTTGGAGTCAGCTGAGCTTAAGGCACTCTCTTTGAAGACTGCCTCCTGACTGCACTCACTTCCATCAAAAGGGTAGGGGACCTGCAGGCATTCTCTGTCAGTGAATCCTGCCTGGGGTTCGGTCCGGGTTACTCTCATGTGATCCTGAGACCCCGACCGGGCTATGTGCCCAAGGTTCCCACGACCCCCTTTAGGGATCAGGTGGTGAACCTGCAAGCGCTGCCCCAGGAGGAGGCAGACCAAGCCTTGGCGTTACTGTGTCTGGTGCGAGCTTTACGTATCTATTTGGATCGCACGCAGAGCCTTAGAAGCTTCGAGCAGCTCTTTGTTTGCTTTGGTGGACAGCGGAAAGGAAGCGCTGTCTCCAAACAGAGGATCGGCCACTGGGTCATTGACACCATCACAATGGCATATCAAGCTCAGGCCGTGCCACCCCCTGCGGGGTTACGAGCCCACTCCACCAGGAGTGTGGCGGCCTCCTGGGCCCTGGCCAGTGGCGCCTCTTTGGCAGACATCTGCAGAGCAATGGGCTTGGCAACACCCAAGACCTTTGTGAGGTTCTACAATCTCCGGGTTGAGCCAGTCTCATCCCGTGTATTGGCAGGCACGAGCAGGTAAGTTCTGGAACAAACTGGCCGGGTGTACCGCTTGCGCATAGCGCCTTTCCACTCCCTTGAGGTGAAGACATGCGCTCTTGACTCCCAGTCGTGTTCACAGACTGTGATCCCTGGATGACTTTCCTCCTTAGCCCTCTGGCAGTTGAGTTTGCAGAGAAACGTGCACTATGAGCCCCTGTACTGAGGTAGGTGCTCCACATGTGCTGGTTCCCCGAAGGCGACCCCATGTGATATCTTCCGCAAAATTGTTTCCCTGATGGCAAACTGCATCTTCCTTGGGCAGAGGCCCCTCTGCCCCCAGTCGCCATGCTCTGTAGAAACTCCTCCCCCTTCGGGTAGGACCTACCATGGGACCTCTCCACATGACATACTTCCGACAAGACTCGGTAAGACCGTGTGATGTATTCCACTCAGAATACCCCCCCCCTTTTTGGGCAGGGTGTGGTGTCCGCGGTGTCTTCCCCTTGGGAGGGACACCCTCTGACGCAGACACTTATGGCTCCTAGTCAGTTAACAAATTCCACTCTTTTTGGGGAGAAAAGAGAGGGAAAATAGGCCTCAGCTGGGCTAGCCTGTCCCTATAGTTGGGCAGCCGACTTGTTCCTAATGGACCATTCGACGCTCATAAGAGCGTTGGGGGAGGTTATGTGATGGCCTGGTGCACTGGCTACGAGGCACACAGTAGTCTGCCCGTCACACACTGCCATTTCACGTAACACAGTTCAGCTAGTTGTGCCGTTTTGTATAGGGACCCCTAGTGTCACTACATTGACACAACGTCGAGTGAGTGACAGATAGTGAATGTCCTGGTTACTTTCGTAACCTCCATTCCCTGATGGAGGGAACGAGACGTTGTGTCCCTCTTGCCACAACGCTGAACTACCCGCTGAAATGGCCGGAACCTGGTCTCGGCTCTTCAGCACAAAACCTGAATGAGTGGTTGCATACCAGCTCCTTTTATACCCGTATGTCCGTGGGAGTGGCATGCAAATTCCACTCGCCAATTTAAAAAATCTTTTTTAAAAAAAAGCAGAGGTGTTTGGGGCTCCCAAGAGTGACCCCTAGTGTCACTACATTGACACAACATCTCATTCCCTCCATCAGGGAACGGAGGTTACAAAAGTAACCAGGACGTTTATATGATACATAAATATTTGTATATAGTGAATGCTATGAAAGTGAATTTTAATTTATCTGTGCATCAATTTGAATTTTTATGTACAGTGTAATGTATATTAATGAAACATAATCTTCTGACCATAAATGTTTGGGGACTCATACACCCCCGTTTTTATTATTAAAACCTAAGGCTTAGTTACACTTACACTATTTCCTAAAGTTTATGGAATGATAATTATTGTTATAATAAAATATAATACTAAATCTATGAAGAGATATATAAGACCCTTGCTGTAGCTGCCCATTTGTGTGTATATAGGTGTGCATGAGGCTAAATAGAGTGATGGATGAGTCTAGAATATCAGTGATGATGCTGTCTTCAAAGAAATAGGCATCACAAGATCAGATTAAGTAACTGTCTGAAACAATTCCGTGATCTATATCTTGAAACAGTGTAGTGACTGAGGGAATTGTTTGACTGGACACGGATCGGAGTGTTTATGTGAAGGTTTACAGTGGTATTCAGAAACTCGAAAAGAGCTAGTATTTGCACTTTTCTACAGTATATATATATATATATATATATATATATATAGCATATACAGTACAGTATACCAATAAACACAAAAATCTAGGCCAAATATATCATGGCCACATGTCAATCATCTAGTGAATCTTTAATTTCAGTTTTTGGCATCTATGCAGGTGATTGTCTCTTGGACCAACCTCAGAAACCTTTAACTCTACCAGAAGTGCTCCCTGGTGCATCATATGGTTTAGAGCGGCAGTGCGAGCTTGCCTTCGGAGCTAGTTCAAAGCCATGCCTGTTCATGCAGGCACCATGTCAGCGCTTATGGTGCACAGGGAAGACTCGTGGGCAACTGGTGTGCCAGACAAGACACTTTCCGTGGGCAGATGGAACTAGCTGTGGGGATGGACAGCTCTGCATGCGTGGTACCTGTGTAGAGAAACAGGAGATCTCCAAAACTAAGGTAACTTAACACAACAGACACACAGATTAAAGCTGTAGGTTGATACTGTGAAAAGAACAAAAGAAAGAATGGAGATTGTTTGCCTTGTCTGATCCTGTCGACAGGGCATGCATCTGTATTTAAGAGTAGCCATTGACCCTATCAAACATCGCTTTACATCGCTTGACTCATTCTGACTCAGTTTAAACCTGGTATTAAAATCTTGAATGATATGATAACAAGTGGACTTGTGATCCGATCACCAAACCACATTCTGAGATAGCTGAAAACACGTGACCACATCGATTATGTATTGTAATGTAAATTTTCATGTATTCTAATGCACCCTAATGTGACCACAACAAAGATTTGACATATTGATGTCAATCTTTAAAAAAATTCTCCACTTGATTTGTTCCTTTGCTTTATTTGCCTTGTTACTTAGCAATCTTGAACATGAGCTGTGGACATGTTAATCTCAATGGTCAAGTCATTTGGAGATTAGAAGTAAAATATTGTGTCCATAGTAAAGGCAAAATTTTAAATGGTCAAGTGAGTTGTGACAACTACCTCTTCCTGTTTCTTTCTCTTAGTTGGATGGCAGATGGGGTAAATGGGGACCATTTGGAACATGCTCCAGAACTTGTGGAGGTGGAGTGCAGCTGTCAAAAAGAGAGTGTGACAACCCCGTGCCAGTTAATGGGGGCAAATACTGCCAAGGAGTGAGGGTCAAATACCGTTCCTGCAACCTCACCCCATGCCTCGACACAGGTTTCAACCCTTTAAAAAGATTATAAATTCATACAAGGATTATTTATTATTTGGAATAACTGTTTTGATGCATTTTGGCATTACTTGTGGAGTATGACCAATAGACATAAAATACCTAAAATGGGCATTTAAATTATTTAGGGATTCAAATCATACAAGCTTCTTTCTGTGTGGTTAGAATTAAAATTCTGGTTTGGAGAAGCACTGTAAATGAGGTAAAAGATAAAAGTTAATTTATACATCCCCTCTTACATTTGTTTCTGTTTCTATCTCCATTACTTTTTCCTGTAGGAAAGAGCTATCGTGAGAAACAGTGTGAAGCTTACAATGGGTTTAATCTAAACACTAACCGGCTTACCCCCTCTGTGGTATGGGTACCCAAATATTCTGGTGTTTCCATCAAAGATATGTGCAAGCTGATTTGCAGGGCAAATGGAACAGGCTACTTCTACGTTCTTGCCCCAAAGGTGAGCACTTTGGGGCAGTGAGTTACTCACTGTGT
The DNA here is from genome assembly GCF_019703515.2 of Myxocyprinus asiaticus. Classification (NCBI taxonomy): domain Eukaryota; kingdom Metazoa; phylum Chordata; class Actinopteri; order Cypriniformes; family Catostomidae; genus Myxocyprinus; species Myxocyprinus asiaticus. Next base: position 40,089,032 of record NC_059347.1, on the reverse strand, counting down.
ACCACCTTTAGACATGTTTTATAGTGTTTCAAGTGTTTCAAAACATTTGGGTTTGAAGGCATCAAAAAGCATGTGTTGTAGAACTACAGTATGTGAAATATATTTAAAAGGATAGATAACCCAAAAATTTAAATTCAATCATCATTTACTCACCCTCATATTGTCCAAAGCTTTTTTTTTTCTTCTTTATTACATGGAATGCAAAAGGAGATGTTAGGCAGAATGACAGCCTCATTATACCATTCATTTTCATTGTATGGAGATGCAATAAAAGTTAATGGTGATTGAAACTAAAGCCAGTGTTACACTAGCAGACTACAAACAACTACATTTTGGCTGAGGGTGTCACACTTGCAGACTGTTTTGCTGAGATCTCACTTTCTTCAGTCTGAGGTATGACACACTTGCCGATTAAGAATGGCGATTCTCTCTGATTTCCTGTCACGTGGAGCTTGCTGAAATAACAACAGGAGTACCGTGTGAGCATAAACAATTGTAAAAGAGTGATGTAGAATGTGATTCATGGAGTAACTTTACCTTGTGAAAGTGTGTGATAGTGTATTTATCCCTCGAGGCTTGCCGTAGAATGCGTATGTCCATATGCAGCTTGCATATTATGTTCAGTTAAAACAGCCTGTTGTGCCTTTGCTTTCTGATTTCATTAGTCATTTTAGTGTAGGAGAAAAACACAGGAAAAATGCTTGGTGACAGAATCACCATGGATTACAGTCCATAGGATTGCTAAGCAACAAGGCAAATAAACCAAAGGAACAGATCCAGTGGACTATTTTTGAAAGATGTCAAATCTTTGTGATGATATGCAGCTAAGTACGGTTGCAGATGAAAACGTTCAGATCAGCTTGATGTCTTATCAGTTCTCAGTAAAAGAAGAAGCTCATTTGTCACTTGAGAACACAAGGGCCAGCCCTGGCAAACAATTTTTTCTGTCATGTCGGATCCTTTTTTCCATTGCTGTAACCATTAACTCAGCAGGGAGTCCCGACGGTCAAGGGATTAATGACCTCCCACTGTCAGACGCTAATGCGGGCATTGTCACCCTCCGCCTTGCGATTATGTTTATGAAACTCACTCCTGAAAATCTCTGGAAAAATCGGCTGGTGTGGTGCCGGCTTCACATACCACTGAATATCTTCTTTTGCTTTCCACAGAAGAAAAAAAATGTCAAATGGGTTTTGAACAACATGAGGCATTGGGGCAAAAGGAAATTGTTAGTACAGTGGAGTCCCTGCAACCCCTTCTGTGATGACAATATCTATCCAGTTGACAATGCTCACTGAAAAACATATTCGTCAGTCGAAGTGCTTCATTGACCTAATTTGTATCTCATGAATGAAAGCGTCAGTCCCTGGAGATTACAAAGCTTGAGTACTTTATGGGGATGAGGAGAACACATTTCTTTATAGGGTCTACAACACGTATATAACCTGTCAGTGAGTTCATGATGTTTTGAATATCTAGCATTCAAGGTTCACTCAAGTGTCCACACTGCCCTCCTTGCATTACTAATTTATCGACCTCCTAAGGCTTTTTCAGATTTTTTCTCTGAGCTCTATGAACTGCTTACCCTTTCCTGTTCTGCAGCCTCCCGTTATCTTGCTTGGTGACTTCAATATTCATGTTGATACTAATTGTACTGCTGTTAATGAACTAATGGCTATTCTTCATTGCTTTAATTTTGTTAAACATGTAAAATGTCCTACTCACTCTCATGTTCGTACTCTTGATCTGATCTGTACTTTTGGTATTGACAATATAACTACTTCATGCTCTGATGTTATGATCTCTGATCACAAACTCATTGAATTTAGTTTTGTTTTTGCTATCAAAAAGCCTAGATGTAAAACCAGAATAATGTACTGCAATGTTAATGCTGTCGATGTATCATCTTTCTCTGCATCCATCTCTGCTTCTATCATATCTCATCATGCTGATGTTTCCTGTCCCTCTGAAATCCTCTCTATTTACAACTCTACAATCTCTGAGGCTTTAGAAACTCATGCTCCCGTCAAAACTAGATTGGTGCCATCCTCAAATTCATCCCCATGGTTTACCACTGAGCTTCAGACATTAAAACATACTGGTAGATGTCTGGAACAATTGCACAGGAAATCTGGTCTTGTTGTTCATTTTTCAGCATTTTCTGATCACCTGCAAAAGTCTGCGCTCAATTTCACTCATACAGCATATCTCTCCTCAGTCATTATTAATTCTAAATGTAGGTCCAGAACTCTGTTTGGGACTGTAAATAAACTCATTCACCCCCCTTCTCACAACGCCTTGGGCTCGAACGAGCATTATAACACTTTCCTCCACTTCTTTCAAAACAAAATAAAACTCTATCTATGATTGATTTCCGACTATAACTCCTGCACCATCTACTAACAGGCTACCACCTGATCAACCTGTCCACTTACTTTCTAGTTTTACCCCAACCAGCCCAACTTCTGTGACTGAGTTAATTACAAAATCTAACTTATCATCCTGCCAGCTAGACCCTGTGCCTACTCCCCTTATTAAAAGTTGTACCTGTATTATTTAGGCTCCTGTCTCATATTTAATAAACTGCTCTCTTTCATCTGCCTCTGCTCCGAAAGATCTGAAAACTGCTGCTATCACCCCTATTATAAAGAAACCTGGCTTGGATCATTCTGATTTGAACAACTTTAGGCCTGTTTCTAATCTCCCTTTTGTATCAAAAATATGGGAAATATTGGTTTTCTAATCTTGTTGGACCTGAGCACTGCATTTGATACAGTTTGTCATGACACTTCTCTCTCGACTCTCTTCTGTTGGAGTCACTGACACATTCTTGGTTTAAATCCTAGCTCAATGATAGACAAAGTTTTATTTCTATTAAGAAATTTAAATCTCACAGTGTCCCTGTTAATTGTGGAGCCCTGCAGGGCTCTGTTCTTGGCCCTTTGCTTTTCAATATTTATATACTGCCCCTTTGTCATGTTATCTGTTGATATGGCTTTAACTACCACTGTTACGCGGATGATCTGCAAATCTATATTTCGGCTCATTCTGAAGCTGCGCTCCCACTATGCTCACTTAATGATTGTCTCAATGAAATTAAGACCTGGTTACAAACCAGTTGTCTTAAATTCATCATTGATAAGACTGAGGTTATGTTATTTGGTTTACCAGCTCTGATAAAAAAATCTAATATGAGTATTTCCATTGATGGTGTGCTTTTCAAACCTTCGAAAACCATTTGGGTATCACTTTGACCCATCCTTATCATTTCAACCTCACATTAGTTCCCTTGTTAAGGCTGCATTCTTTCACCTCCGTAATATCGCACGTCTCTGCCCACTGTTAAGTCAGAAAGACACAGAAACTCTGGTCCATGCTTTTATATCCACTCACCTTGATTATTGTAATTCCCTTTTGATTGGCTTACCTGCAAAACTCATTGTCAGACTGCAGTATGCAGCATGCATTGTTACTCACACCAGTCATACTGCCCATATTACTCCTATTCTCCGTGACTTACACTGGCTGGCGGTTTCTTCTCAAATCCATTACAAGATCATTCTATTAACCTTTAAATGCCTCAATGGCCTTGCACCCCACTATCTCTCTGAATTACTGTAGCCTTACCGACCAATGTGTTCCCTCAGGTCCTCTGGTTCTCAACATCTTGCTGTCCCCAGATTTCATCTTTCCTCTATTGTTGGTAGATCCTTCAGTGTCATGGCACTGAAACTCTGGAACTCACTCCATTTAGAGCTCCGTATTATTTCTTCCACCATGGCTTTCAAGTCTCAGTTGATAGCGTATCTATTCTCGCAGTACTTTTTTTTCTACATCTTAATGTTTTGTTTGTTTGTTTGCTGTGATTACTGTTTGTTTCACTCTGTTTATGCATATTTTGTTGTCATGATGTCATTCTATTGTAAAGCGACCTTGAGCTGTGGGAAAGGTGCTTAATAAATAAAACATATTATTATTATTCAGCAGACAATGATATAGTAAACCTAACACACCTTCAAATCATAAAATACATTTTCTACAGTTTAATACATGAAAGCCCATGCATGCAATATCCCAAACAGTTATGAGTTATTTTAGAATTTCTGAGTTATCTAAGAATTTATTGGAGGAAAAAGGAACATGAAATTAAGAACGTATATTACTATAGGCATTTTACAAGGGAAGAAAGCTCCATGCCTGCTTAACACTTACCTCAGATGTCACTGTGTAAAGAGTAGAGTGGTTAGGAAGGAATAATAAAAGTGAGAGAAGAGATAAAGAAGGTGAAAGAGATTACCTTTGTGAGATATTGCCGTGTGGAATGAAGCACTAAAGACACAACAGTTTCGTCATGGCCAACACTCTCACTTCAGAACAGCAGAGGTATGTTTATGGGACTGACATGCTGTTTTAACCAGGCTTTGACACGGAAGCAACTATTCAGAACTTGAACTCTTGAATAGACTAAAAGACTCTAATCTGCTCAAGACATGCATTCTTTTGCCAAAGGTGAAAGAGACTAGACTGGATAGTATAGTAATTCAATAAGCCCTGTTGCTCAACTGAAAGTGTACTTAACCCAAAACAAACTGTCAACAGATAGTGAATTGACAGAAACAGCTTAATTAAATATAGAGGAGGCCACTGCCACGCATCCCAAACACCCCCCCTCATCCCCACCCCCCGACAGGGGCACCAATAAGGATCTCACCTAGGGTGCCAGAATCGTCTGAAACGGCCTTGCAAGAATGGTCTTTATCACCATAAAATGCTCCAAAAGGACAGAGGCCCTCAAGATTGCAGGCATTTAATTAGCTTTTCTCTGCTTTTTATAGGTTGTTGATGGAACACCATGTTCTCCTGACTCCTCATCAGTCTGTGTCCAAGGTAAATGCATCAAGGCAGGCTGTGATGGAAAACTAGGCTCCAATAAGAAGTTTAACAAGTGTGGTGTCTGTGGAGGAGATAACAAGAATTGCAAGAAGATCTCAGGCCTTTTCACCAAGCCTGCGTGAGTGAACTGGGGTCATAAAGAATTTTAGAAGAATTAATGCATTTCTTATGCTTTTGGTGCACCTTATATGCATTGAACTGATCATCAAGGCATCCTGGACTGGAGATTACATCTCTGCAAACACTTAGGATCATTATCTAATTTAAACTCCTTTAAAAAGTCCATGAGGTGCTTGGGCTGCTTCAGATTATGATAAAATAGCTTTTGGTACAGATTCGTCCATTGACAAATTAAGGTAGAAATGATATCTGAAAACATTCTAATCCTTTTTCTGACCTTTCACTCTCTCATCAGACATGGTTACAATTTTGTGGTCATGCTTCCCATTGGAGCCTCCAACATCGACATCAGGCAGCGTGGCTACAAGGGCATTTTGAGTGATGACAACTATCTAGCCGTCAAGAACAGCCAGGGAAAGTACCTGCTAAATGGAAACTATGTGGTGTCTGCAATGGAGAAGGATATTCTAGTAAAAGGAAGCTTGCTTCGTTACAGTGGAACCGTCGGTTCCTCTGAGACTCTCCAGACAGTGAAGCCTCTTGGTGAGGCCCTGATAATTGAAGTGTTGTCTGTGGGCCAGATGACACCTCCACGCATCCGCTATTCCTTCTACTTACCACGGGAGAGTAAAGATACCAAGGTGCAAAAGAAGCATGAAAATACACATGCCGAAAACAGTGTGCTTAGGGAAGAGGGAGGAATCAATAAAGGTGGAAAAGAGTCAGATCTGCTCAAGGACAACATCTCACCATCTTACATCAAAGATAGCCTACCATCACCGGGGAAGTGGGTGGCAGCAGTATGGGACATGTGCTCAGTTACCTGCGGTAATGGGCTCCAGAGGAGAATGGTGCAGTGTCTTGTTGCAGATGGTGGGCCTGGGGTGGACTGTGACCCTGCCCATAAGCCTAGTACTATTCAGGTATGTGGAGACCCTTGCCCCATGTGGGAAGTGGGTGACTGGTCCCCCTGCTCCAAAACCTGTGGGAAGGGATTCAAACGGCGCCTGCTTCGCTGTGCTACAAATACAGGAAAGCTGCTACCCAGAGAGCACTGTGCAGGCAAGAAGAAGCCACAGGAGCTGGACTTCTGTTCACTAACTCCTTGTAAATAATCCTTACCTACCTTTCCTCCTGTCATTAATTCCATACATGGACCTTCCATTTTGTCAAATTACTTATTCAGAGAATAGAGAAAAGAACAAACAAAAAGACACTGTTCTGGTTCATATTTTTTATTGCCTCATCTGCCTGAAAATGGGAAAGATTAAATGAACATCCATAGAAACATTATGAGGCAGACAACTGAGGTCATTTGATAAATAGGCTTGAACACAAATGCAAAAGTATTCTACCTCGAATTGTAACCAAATTGTTAATTGATATAATTCATGCAATATATACCATGTCTTCTGAAGCAATACAACCACTTTGTGTGATGAACAGAATACAATTTAAGTTGTGTTTTTCTATCAAATCTTGTGACCAAACATGGAATATGACATCATGATATTTGGTCACAAAACTCGATGAACACCAATGAGGTTTGATGTTATCGTGTAGCTGCCATATTTTATTTTTAAATGCTTTATTAATGATTTGATTTGAGGGTTAAAGGCTTAAATTTTGTTCTGTTCAGTACATAAAGTGATTGTATCTCTTCAGACAACCTGGAATGTAGTCGAGTTTATATATATATATATATATATATATATATATATATATATATATATATATATATATATATATACATACATACATACATACAGTATGTATATTATTTTTAAGAGAGAAAGTCATGCCTGTTTGGAGCAAGTAAAGTTAGGGTGAGTAAATAATAACAGAATTTTGGGTGAACTATCCCTTAAACTGAATGGATACTTTTTCCACAAACATCCTTGTAAAAAATCTCTATTTGTGTGAGCAACTGATGTTTGAAATTATCTTTAATGAATGCTTGCAGTGAAAGCTATCCCAAACACTGATATGCCCCATCTGAGTTAACAGAAACATTCCACAGGGTATATAATAAACTAACCCAGAAAATGCCTTTGTACTGCATGGAACTGGTTGCAACTATATACCCTTTGATTCTCTCTTTTCTCCAAAGCACAGATAATGGTGAATAGTGAATTGGGAAAATTAACTGCATCAAGATAAACATCCAAGGATGAGACCGGAGTATTTGAATAGGAGGTTAATATTTGCAAAAAATGGTTTACTGGTTTATTTGTTTTTCAAATTTTTTTAGAATCTTGCTATACTACAAAACCAACAACATCCCAGCAGCTCTCTCCTATTTTTGCTTGAGGAATTTAAATTCTTTGTGTCAACAAACAGACTTAATATTAGCATTTTTTGCAGCTCACAACAAGTAGAGCAAGGAAGCAGGTTATCCCTGTGCTTTACATCATGTAGATAAAATAAGTCACTATTTTGGTAATGTGACTAGAAGTCTACTTTTCCAAGCACAACTACATTCCATCAAGCCCTTGCATGCAATCCAAGGGTCAACTTTTACTCACACTTTTACACAGTAACTCAAGATGGGCCATTTTGACAAAGTGCAGATCATGGAAATATTTAAGATGTAAAAGATGTATTAGCCCCTTCAAATAAAACAGCCAGGAGAATGCCTTACATATACAAGGCCTGTGTTTTATCATTAAGCATGTGTTAGCATGTTTGCCTTCTATCCTTAGACATTTTTGCATGTCCTTTCATCTCCTTCAAGCCCTCACTGTTATTTATCTCAACAAACCTAGTTTTTCTGGCCAGCATATTTCTTGCTGTCAACCATGTTCTGTACTGCCAAACACATTCTCTCCTCATCCAGTTTTCAGCCAGAGATCTTTTTTTGTTTGTTGTAATGCTGTTTAGCGAACATGTCCTCCTCTTCTCTACCTACCACAGAGCCAGAGGTGCAGCTGCTATAATCATGCCCTGTCTGGTACAGTTGCCATTGTAACTAAGTTATTATGACTATTAAAATGAATTTTGAGCGCTGGTGGCACAAGGTTGTGTTGTGCCCTGTGCTTCAGTGGCAAGTCATTCGTTGTATACAGTACATGAAAATCCCTGTAATACACTAAACATTTTACATTTGTGATCAAGGTTCTTCAGAGTGACCATATCGTCCATCTAAAAGATGGTTTCTGTATTACTATTTTTTTCTTTTGCACTTTTGTACAGCAAAAGATTTTAATGTCCTGCATGGGCTTGTATACCATGTATACATCCATCTGGTTGTGCACAGACAAGTCATGTAAATACCTATTATGTCTTGTTATACATAAATACAAACAAAACATTTCCCTCATCAATGCTTCAAGGTATTTATTCCAAATAAAACATATAGAAATATTTTGTTGTACAGTTTGTATCCTTTCTCCAGTTGTTTCTTGATAATTGTCTCAAATGTACCATTTGTCCCAATAGCTAACTTAGCTTGACAACATGTCTTGCCTATACACAGGAATAAAAAAAAATAAAAAAATAAAAAAAGAGGTTGTATTTCAAGATGAATGCAACAGCTGCATGCTTCTCATCTCAAGCCTTTTAAGGCAGTTTGACCTCAATCAGTAAGGAATATATAACTTGGAGAACAGTGTTAGGGCTGTCCATTGTGGGAAATAAGGCAGACTAGGTCCATTACATCAAGCAGAAAGCATTGTTATGTCAGTGGCCAAAACAGCCTGATTTCAACTGACCTACATAAGACCTGCATGGAATATAAAATAAGACTGATTAACAATGAAAGATGCTTTACTTACATCTTCCATGCTCCAGATTCTTCCTTCTAATTTTTATTACTGCCACTAACATAACGTTATTTGAATCCTGATATGAAATACTGTATGAATGCTCTTTGAATTCTTCACTCTTCTTTTAACGGAACAGTACATTATGGAGCTGAATTGGCACCTTGTTCTGCAACGTTTTGGGAAGGCTGGAGGATACGATGTGGTATTCTCTCACTATTTGTTACCATTTTTCTATAGCCTCTCATAACCACCATCTTTTGCTCCCTGACCTTACATATTAAGTGACAAGAAATGGAAATATGGGCTTGACAGTACTATGCTTAATATCCTGTCTGAAACCACTACCCCATTAAACTTTGTGTCCATTCTTTCCTACTCCGTAGGAAATAAACAATTTGACTTAATACACAAGAGATGGACAGATTTTTGTAAAGCTTTGCAACATGTCTGCACTGATGAGCAGTTGTTATTTTTTATGTATTTTTTATTTTATTTTATTATTATTATTATTATTTTCAGCTGTGTGGTCTTTCAAGCTTTCTTGCAACTTTGTCAACTAGTTTGGGCAGGAAAGATCAAAAGGGAGCTTCCCTAAAAGTTTGTAAGATCAATTTCTGTAGAGCATTAGGTGGCCAAATGTTTGTGACATTTTCATGAATTCCACGAATTCTAACAACGGTACTGCATCTTCCTCTGATGCTATACTGCCACAGAGTTCTGCAGCATTTTCACCCACATGTGGGATGGAGAAGAGAATGGAGAAAAGGTTGGGGAAATCGTCATGGTTACTTGTGTAACCTCCATTCCCTGATGGAGGGAACGAGACGTTGTGTCAATGTAGTGACACTAGGGGTCACTCTTGGGAGCTGAGACACCTCTGATCTTTGATAAAAGGCCAATGAAAATTGTCGAGTGGTATTTGCATGCCACTCCCCCGGACATACGGGTATAAAAGGAGCTGGTATGCAACCACTCATTCAGGTTTTATGCTGAGGAGCCGATATAAGGTCCGGCCATTTCAGCGGGTAGTTCAGCGTTGTGGCAGGAGGGACACAATGTCTCGTTCCCTCCATCAGGGAACGGAGGTTACACAAGTAACCATGACGTTCCCTATCTGTCACTCACTCGACGTTGTGTCGATGTAGTGACACTAGGGGTCCCTATACGAAACGGCACAATTGGCTGAACTGTGTTATGTGAACTGGCGGTATGTGACGGACAGACTACTGTGTGCCTCATAGCCAACACACCAGGTCGACACGTAACCTCCCCCAACATAGTTATGAGTGTCGAATGGCCCTTTTTGGGGACAAGTCAACTACCCAAAAGATAGAGACAGGCTTAACCCAGTCGCGGCCTCTTTTCCCCCTCTTTTTTCCACTCCCTAAAAAAGAAGGGGGATTATCCGACTGGGCCGCCAGGTCTAGTCGGGGGGTGTCCCTCCCAAGGGGAAGACACAGCAGAGACCACACCTCGCCCAAAGAGAGGGGGGGATATTTAAGTGGAAAAATACGTCATATGGTTTTTCCAACCATGTGGAGAGTCTTCAAGGTAGATCCTGCCCAATGGGGGAGGAGTTACTACAAACATGGAGACTGGGGCAGAGGGGCTCTGCCCAAGGAAGACGCAGTTTGCCAACAGGGAAACGAATTAGCGGAAGATATATATCGCATGGGGTTAGCCTTACAGGGAACCACCACATCCGGAGCACCTACCCCAGAACAGGGCTCTTAGTTAGCGTGTGTACTGGGCCGGCAGCGAATCTCTCCGAAAACTCGACTGCCATGGGGCTCGGAGGAAGTCAACCAGGGAACAAACTTGTGAACACTACTGGGAATTAATGGTGCACGTCTTCAGCTCAAAAGGAGGTGGAAGGTGCTACGTGCAAATGATACACCCGGCCGGCTATCCCGGGCTTATCCACTTGTGTTGTGTGCCACTACCTGGGATGAAAATGGTTCCACCCGGAGGTTGTAAAACCTTGCAAAGGTGTTGGGTGTTGCCCAGCCCGCTGCTCTGCAAATGTCTGTTAGAGAGGCACCCCTGGCCAGGGCCCAGAAAGCCACTATACTCCTGGTAGAATGGGTTCGTAGCCCTACCGGGGGCGGCATGTCCTGGGCGAGATATGCCATAGTTATGGTGTCAATGAGCCAGTGGGTGATCCTCTGCTTGGAGACAGCGCTTCCTTTCTGCTGTGCACCAAAGCAGACAAAGAGCTGCTCAGAGATTCTAAAGCTCTGCGTGCGATCCAAATAGATGTGTAAAGCATGCACCGGACACAGCAATGACAGGGCTGGGTCTGCCTCCTCCTGAGGCAGCGTTTGCAGGTTCACCACCTGGTCCCTAAAAGGGGTGGTGGGCACCTTGGGCACATAGCCCGGTCGGGGTCTCAGGATCACGTGAGAGTAACCCGGACCGAATTCCAGGCACGTTTTGTTGACAGAGAACGCTTGCAGGTCACCTACCCTCTTGATGGAAGTGAGCGCAGTCAGGAGGGCAGTCTTCAAGGAGAGTGCCTTAAGCTCTGCTGACTGCAAAGGCTCAAAGGGGGCTCTCTGTAGACCCTGAAGAACTACAGAGAGGTCCCATGAGGGAACGAGGCACGGTTTGGAGAGATTCAGCCTCCTGGCGCCTCTTAGGAACCTGATGATCAGGTCTTGCTTCCCTAAGGACTTACTGTCGACTGTGTCGTGGTGTGCTGCTATGGCGGCAACGTACACCTTCAAGGTGGAAGGGGACAGCCTCCCTTCCAACCTCTCCTGCAGGAAGGAAAGCACTGATCCGACTGTGCATCTCTGGGGGTCTTCGCGTCGGGAAGAACACCACTTAGTGAACAGACGCCACTTAAAGGCATACAGGCGCCTCGTAGAGAGGGCCCTAGCCTGAGTGATCGTGTCTACCACCGCAGGTGATGTCCCGTGTGATGTCCCATCCAGGGGCCAGACATGGAGATTCCGGAGGCCGGCGGCTACGTGCCCGTTGCAGTCAGCACCCCAGCCCATTTTGGAGGCGTCTGTCATGACCATGATGCGCATGGAGACCAGTTCTAGAGAACGCCTGCCCATAGAAACGAGAGGTCGGTCCAAGGGCTGAAAAGACGGTGACAGATCGGCGTGATGACCACGCGATGTGTCCCGTGGCGCCATGCCCATCTCGGGACTCGAGTCTGGAGCCAGCGCTGAAGCGGCCTCATATGCATCAACCCGAGCAGGGTGGCCACCGCCGAGGATGCCATATGCCCCAGGAGCCTCTGAAAAAACAGTGGCACTGCTGTTTTCTGTTTGAACGCCTTCAAACAGGCCAGCACCAACTGGGCGCGCTCGTTCGTAAGGTGCGCCGTCAAGGAGACTGAGTCCAACTCCAAACCGAGAAAAGAGATGCTCTGAACTGGGAGGAGCTTGCTCTTTTCCCAGTTCACCCAAAGCCCTAGTCGGCTGAGGTGTGAGAGCACCAGGTCCCTGTGTACGCACAACATGTCTCGAGAATGAGCTAGGATTAGCCAGTCGTCGAGATAGTTGAGAATGCGAATGCCCACCTCCCTTAACGGGGACCTTCGTAAAGACACGAGAAGACAGGGACAGGCCGAAAGGGAGGACTTTGTACCGATACGCCTGACTATCGAACGCAAACCACAGGAAGGGTCTGTGTCAAGGAAGGATTGAGACGTGGAAGTACGTATGCTTCATGTCTACCGCCGCAAACCAATCTTGATGCCGAACGCTCGCCAGAATGCGTTTTTGCGTCAGCATCTTGAACGGGAGTCTGTGTAAAGCCTAATTCAGTACTCACAGGTCCAAGATTGGCCACAACCCACCGCCTTTTTTCGGCACGATGAAGTAGGGGCTGTAAAACCCCTTCTTCATCTCGGCTGGAGGGACGGGTTCTATCGCGGCATTCCGTAGGAGGGTAGCGATCTCTGCAAGGTAGCAGCGTTTTCGTCCTTCACCAATGTGAAGTGGACACCGCTGAATCTGGGCGGACGCCTGGCAAAGTGAATCGCATAGCCGAGTCGGATGGTCCGGACCAGCCATCGCGACAGATTGGAAAGCGCAAGCCATGCGTCCAAGTTCCGTGCAAGGGGGACCAAAGGGACAACGTCATCAGACGTACCGGCAGGTGGGGCCTCACAGCGGGGCGGAGCTCGAGGTGCCACACCACGTCGTGGCCGTGCTGAGTCTAAGGACATCGAAGCACTTACCTGGCTCCTTGTGACCACCCCCGGAACAGCCTGGGATGGGGGAGGAAGAGGATTGTCCTCGTGACCCATGGAGACTGTCACATCGGGGGCGGATTTGTGCCACAGCTGGGCGCTCAGTGGCGGGAGACCGCTGCTGGAGTGCCAAACCTGCCAAATAGAGTGGTGGACGGTGTTCGTGATGATGGCCATGCACACCAGATACGTGACCCAGGGAACAAGGAAACTGCTCTTGCTGAACTCTTGAGTAATGCAGCCACTTGGGCACGCAGCGCAATTAAATGCAAAAGGTAAAAAAGATGGAGAGATCTGCTTACCAGCTCCAGAGCAGCGGGTTTCATCGTCCCTAGGTCGCCCGTCTCAAGGGCGCTTTGAAGCCTTTCATGGGTTCTGGGCGGCCGCGAGACAGGTGGCGTCTGCTTCCTGCGGTGGGCTCCATGCTGGGGCCGGGCCGAAGGGGCGGGCTGCAGCGGAGCCGGTGCAGTCACCGCAGGGGAATGCCCTTGGCAATGAGTAGACAGGGTGTGGGATCTTGAGCTACGCCGGGGCAGGATATGCCGGCTAGCATCCATCTACTGCTCCACCGTTGAGAACTGCTGGGCAAAGTCCTTGTTGGTGTCGCTGAATAGGCCAGCCTGAGAGATGGGGCAGCAAGGAATCGTGTCCTGTCGGCCTCACCCATCTTGACCAGGTTGAGCCAAATGTGACACTCCTGGACCACTAATGTGGACATCGTCTGCCTGAGAGACCGCGCCGTGACCTCCGTCACTCAGAGAGTGAGGTCGGTCGCCGAGCGCAGTTCCTGCATCAATCCCGGGGTGGAACTACCCTCCTGCAGTTCCTTTAGCGCCTTGGCGGACTTGCAGGAGAACCATGGCATGCAGGGCGGAGGGGCTTGTCCAGCGGCACCGTAGGCCTTGGCCATCAGAGACGACGTAAACCTACAGGCCTTGGACAGGGGCTTTGGGCACCCACGCCAGGTGGCGGCGCTCTGCGAGCATAGGTGCACCACGAGCGCCTTTATCCATCGGGGGATTGCCGAATAGCCCTTGGCTGCCCCACCATCGAGGGTAGTGAGGGCGGGGAAGCTGAAAAGATCAGGACCGGGCAGTAAAAAGTGCCTCCCACGACCTTGTCAGCTCTTCATGCACTTCCGGGAAGAAAGGAACGGTGGCAGGGCGTGGCTTTGAGCGGTGCCGCGAGCCCAGGAACCAATCATCGAGCCGCGAGGGTTCAGGAAAGAGCAGAGGGTTCCACTCTAGCCGATGCTCGTGGCTGCCCGGGAAAGCATGTCGTCATCTCCGCGTCAGCCTGTGACTGGGCAATTGTCCCCGAAGGGAGGAGCCCAGCTAAGGCTTCTGACTGGATGAGCACGCTCTCCGATGCTGCGCTCGAGAGCTCATCACTTTCGCGGGCTCCGAATAAGAGGTCGAACTCGCCATGAGACGAGCCGGCGGACTCATCCGGAAGCCCGATCAGGGCAGACAAGCGTGGTGGGGAATGGGATGTCCGTGGGTGGATACCCGGCGGAGGCGGTCCCATTGGGGTCCCCAAATCGCCCCCAGTGCTAGCCGCGCTGGCCTCATACCCGTGGGTAAAAGGACCGAGGCGGGGAGCCTCTGGGGTGGCTTGCTTTCTTACGAAGGCGAGCCGCGACCGCATCGTTGCCATGGACATGTCCTCGCAATGAGAACATGACCATCCACAAACGCTGTCTCCGCGTGAGCAGTGCCCAGACACGAAAGACAGCGATCGTGACCGTCAGAAGGCGAGAGATAACGAGCACAGCCAAAAGCATCTTTAGAAATACGCGTCTTTAAAAAAACATTCCGCGTGTGCCGCTCTTTTAGAGAAATATACTCTTTTATTTCTGCCGAAGCGCCCAGGGGCATTCTCTGCATTGCACCAGTGCAGAGGGGGGAGAAGCCGCTGAAATGCGCCGTCAGATCCAGCAGAGGTGAATGAACAGTCGTGGAAATTCAGCTCAGTGAACATGACCGTTCGGCTCCGAAGAGAAAATCTGAATGAGTGGTTGCATACCAGCTCCTTTTACACCCGTATGTCCGGGGGAGTGGCATGCAAATACCACTCGCCAATTTTCATTGGCCTTTTATCAAAGACCAGAGGTGTCTCGGGCTCCCAATAGTGACCCCTAGTGTCACTACATCGACACAATGTCGAGTGAGTGACAGATAGGGAACTCTGTGTGCAAGCTATAGTAGATAGCTAATAAATTTTTTTATTGGAAGACCTGATAATTGTTTCCTAATAATTTCCATGACAAAAGCCAGAATATACTTACTCAGGAATTTCTGCAGTTGAGAAACCAGATACAACACCTTCTAGCCCCAAATCATCTGGTTGTTCAACACTGCCTGATTAGACTTACATTTAGCAGCCTTTTTTTTTTTCATAGTGACTTATTTGGAAATTAGGGAAATTGTCAAAAGCACAAGCATTTATCATTATCTGATAAGACACCTGAGTACATTAATACACAGTTTTGTGCTTTATACAGAGATACTTGTTTGTTACTTTGTTTAGTTTGTTTTGTCCCAATACATTTTGAAGCTCTGAAATCATATTTGCAACAAGATTTGAGACCAAATTCCAAATAGTTTCCTGAGTCATACTGCTATCCGACCCGTGAGTCCCAAAGTATAGCGGCTTATTTCACTGTAATGTAGAGGCACTAAAGTTTGCTAAATGTTTGCACCAAACTCACTATATAAACCAGGGCTCAACAGTAAGGGGATTTCCTCTAGCCTGGTTGGACCAGTAGAAAAAATAGATACATTTTATTTCTAGTAATGTATTTTTGTATATGTGCCAGGAATATTTTTATATTTACTTTTTCATTTCATGTCACAATTATTATTATTTTTTTTTATAAACTAGTTTTGCTGGAAAACTATTATTTACAATGTAACCCCCCCCCCCCCCCCCACCCCCAGTTTGGGCAGGAAAGATCAAAAGAGAGCTTCCCTAAAAGTTTGTAAGATCAATTTCTGTATAACATTGGGTGGCCAAATGTTTGTGACATTTTCATGAATTCCACAAGTTCTAACATCCTTATCTCCCTCTAATGCTATATTAACACAGAGTTCTGCAGCAGCTCAGAGGCCTTCGATAGTGCCATGTTAGCAGGCTCGCAGACGATTATAATTCTTCAGCAATTTCTCAGTTGCAAGACTGCTGGAGATCACATGACCATTTCCCCCAAGCAGAACTGTATAATAACTGCCTTCTTTGTCTGCAAGTTTGCTTATACTCCCTCTCTCTGGCTGTCCCTCTGTCTTGGCTGTTCTGCTTAAGCATTCTCCCTGTGGCCTCTGACTCATTTGAATGAGTGCTGCTTAAAACACGAAGGAAACTCAGTTACCCCAACTTAACACACAACACACTTTCTCACACTGTAAAGCAAATCTGTGTTTACAGTGAAGAATATTTATCCTGGTGTAACAACAGCAGTGCTAATCATTTGGCAGTAGTCCAAGACTTCTTAAACTGACCTGGTACCAAAATCTGAAATGCATTAAAAAGAGGCCACCTGTGTGAAACTAGAACTACCATCTCTGTATGTGCTGGAACACCATTTGTCTGTAATTTATTAAAACGTTCTATCATCTTTACACACAGTTCACATCTAATTCACACCTTCAAGCAGGCAATTCCCACAGCAGGTCTCTGTATATTGTAGGAGTGCTTTAAAATATTGTGGAATTCTGCTAAACTTGATTAAGCTAATGGTATGAGTAATAAAAACATCTTTAACAAAAGGAAAAACAATTGGACAAACTGAAAATACAGAATTTCCAGTTCAATTCCAATTTACAAACTCTTGATTCTATTCTGATTTTGATTCGATTTGATTCAATTACTATTTATCTGGGTAGATTATAATGTCCATTTTTGCTTTCACATGAAAGCAATTTGATGATTATCAATACCAAATTTGATATAACTAAATACTAATTTGAGGAAACATTAGCGGCCGAACAGTTCTCATCACAAAACCATTCCATTCCGTGCCGATCGAGGCCAGTTTGCAAGGTTACGGTTTCTTTTTCCACTGTGGTGCAGTGAAATCAGGAAAATGTACATCAGATCTGTCTTTTGGTGACGGCGTGAGAGATAAATATTGGAGCGAGTGCGCTATGGAGGATGATCGCATGCTACAGTTTTTAGGACTGCTTTGAAACACACAAAGTAAAAGTTCCCAGACAAGCTAAAAAAGATATTTATTTGAAAAATTATTATAAAAGTATTATATGTAAATAGTATATGATAATATATTGATACATTTAGAGTTTTAATGAATAAGTAATCTACTTCCCAGATGAAAAAGGAGTGTAGAAAAATAAATGTAGGCTACAAAACGTCATGGTTACTGGTGTAACCTCCGTTCCCTGATGGAGGGAACGAGACGTTGGTGTCGATGTAGTGACCATAGGGGTCACGCTTGGGAGCCCGAGACACCTCTGGTCTTTGATAAAAGGCCAATGAAAATTGGCGAGTGGTATTTGCATGTCACTCCCCCGAACATACGGGTATAAAAGGAGCCGATATAAGGTCCGGCCATTTCAGCGGGTAGTTCAGCGATGTGGCAGGAGGGACCAACGTCTCGTTCCCTCCATCAGGGAACGGAGGTTACACCAGTAACCATGACGTTCACTATCTGTCACTCACTCGACGTTGGTGTCGATGTAGTGACACTAGGGGTCCCTATACAAAGCGCCACAAGGCTGAACGGTGTTACATGAACTGGCGGTGTGCGGTGGGCAGATTTGATGTGTGCCTCATAGCCAACACACCAGGTTGACACGTAACCTCCCCCAACATAGTTATGAGTGTCGAACGGCCCTTTTTGGGGACAAGTCGACTACCCAAAGATAGAGACAGGCTTAACCCATTCGTGGCCTCTTTCCCCTTCTCTTTTTCCACTCCCTAAAAAAGAAGGGGGATTATCCGACTGGGCCGCCAAGTCTAGTCAGGGGGTGTCCCTCCCAAGGGGAGGACACCGCGGAGACCACACCTCGCCCCAAGAGAGGGGGGGATATTTAAGTGGAAGAATACATCACATGGTCTTTCCAACCATGTGGAAAGCCTTCAAGGTAGATCCTGCCCAATGGGGGAGGAGTTACTACAACATGGAGACTGAGGGGCTCTGCCCAAGGAAGACGCAGTTTGCCAGTAGGGAAACGAACTAGCGGAAGATATAGATCGCATGGAGTTAGCCTTACAGGGAACCGCCACATGCGGAGCACCTACCCCAGAACCGGGCTCTTAGTTAGCACGTGTACTGGGCCAGCAGCGAGTCTCTCCGAAAACTCGACTGCCACAGGGCTCGGAGGAAGTCAACCAGGGAACAACTTTTGTGAACACTACTGGGAATTAACAGCGCACATCTTCAGCTCAAAAGGAGGTGGAAGGCGCTATGTGCAAGCGATACACCCGGCCGGCTATCCCGGGCTTATACGCTTGTGTTGCGTGCCACTACCTGGGACAAAACCGGTTCCACCCGGAGGTTGTAGAACCTTGCAAAGGTGTTGGGTGTTGCCCAGCCCGCTGCTCTGCAAATGTCTGTTAGAGAGGCACCTCTGGCCAGGGCCCAAGAAGCCGCTACACCACGGGTAGAATGGGCTCGTAGCCCTACCGGGGGCGGCATGTTTTGGGCGAGACATGCCATAGTTATGGCGTCAATGAGCCAGTGGGCGATCCTCTGCTTGGAGACAGCGCTTCCTTTCCACTGTGCACCAAAGCAGACAAAGAGCTGCTCAGAGAGTCTAAAGTTCTGCGTGCGATCCAAATAGATGCATAAAGTGCGCACCGGACACAGCAACGACAGGGCTGGGTCTGCCTCCTCCTGGGGCAGCACTTGCAGGTTCACCACCTGGTCCCTAAAAGGAGTGGTGGGAACCTTGGGCACATAGCCCGGTCTGGGTCTCAGGATCACGTGAGAATAGCCTGGACTGAACTCCAGGCACGTTTCACTGACAGAGAACGCTTGCAGGTCACCTTCCCTCTTGATGGAAGTGAGCGCAGTCAGGAGGGCAGTCTTCAAGGAGAGTGCCTTAAGCTCGGCTGACTGCAAAGCTCAAAGGGGGCTCTCTGTAGACCCTGAAGAACTACAGAGGTCCGATGAGGGAACGAGGTGCGGCCTGGAGGGATTCAGCCTCCTGGTGCCTCTTAGGAACCTGATGATCAGATCATGCTTCCCTAAGGACTTACCATCGACTGCGTCGTGGTGTGCTGCTATGGCAGCAATGTACACCTTCAAGGTGGAAGGGGACAGCCTCCCTTCCAACCTCTTTTGCAGGAAGGAAAGCACTGATCTGACTGCGCATCTCTGGGGGTCTTCCCGACGGGAAGAACACTACTTAGCGAACAGATGGCACTTAAAGGCATACAGGCGCCTCGTAGAGGGAGCCCTAGCCTGAGTGAACGTGTCTACCATCGCAGGTGGGAGACAGCTTAGGTCTTCCGCGTCCCATCCAGGGGCCAGACCAGTGCTGGATGGTGCCGGATGATGCCCGGCAAAGTGAATCGCGCAGCCGAGTCGGATGGTCCGGACCAGCCCTCGTGACGGATTGGAAGGCGCAAGCCATGCGTCCAAGTTTCGCGCAAAGGGGACCAAAGGGACAACGTCATCGGATGTACTGGCAGGTGGGGCCTCGCGGCAGGGCGGAGCTCGAGGTGCCACACCACATCGTGGCCATGCTGAGTCCGAGGACATCGAAGCACTTACCTGGCTCCTTGTGACCACCCCCGGAACAGCCTGGGACAGGGGAGGAAGAGGCCTGTCCTCGTGACCCGTGGAGACTGTCACATCGGGGGTGGATTTGTGCCATAGCTGGGCGCTCAGGGCGGGAGACCGCCGCTGGAGCGCCAACCTGCCAAATGGAGTGGTGGACGGTGGTCGTGATGCCAGCCGTACACACCGGATACGTGACCCAGGGAACAAGGAAACCACTCTTGCTGAGCTATTGAGTACTGCAGCCACTTGGGCATGCAGCGCAATTAAATGCAAAAGGTAACAAAAAGATGAAGATCTGCTTACCAGCTCCAGAGCAGCGGAGCTTTAAAAAGATGCGTCTTTAAAAAGACGTTCCGTGTATGCACTCTTTTAGAGAAATATATACTCTTTTAGAGGGGAAAAATGCTCTTTCAGAAAATATACTCTCTAGTTTTTCTGCCAAAGCGCCCAGGGGCGTTGTCTGCAGTGCATCAGTGCAGAGGAGGGAGAAGCCGCTGAAATGCGCCGTCAGATCCAGCAGAGGTGAATGAACAGTAGTATTCAGCTCAGTGAGCATGACCGTTCGGCTCCGAAGAGAAAATCTGAATGAGTGGTTGCATACCAGCTCCTTTTATACCCGTATGTTCGGGGGAGTGGCATGCAAATACCACTCGCCAATTTTCATTGGCCTTTTATCAAAGACCAGAGGTGTCTTGGGCTCCCAAGAGTGACCCCTAGTGTCACTACATCGACACCAACGTCGAGTGAGTGACAGACAGGGAACTAGTTAAACCATCATCATAAATCCACTAAACCTATAAGATAAACTAAACATACACTATTATTTATTAACATTTATTAACTTGACCCTAAT
This sequence comes from Myxocyprinus asiaticus, assembly GCF_019703515.2. NCBI lineage: Eukaryota > Metazoa > Chordata > Actinopteri > Cypriniformes > Catostomidae > Myxocyprinus > Myxocyprinus asiaticus. Next base: position 40,068,450 of record NC_059347.1, on the reverse strand, counting down.
ATTAGTGAAGTTGGCAAGCTAGAAATAAGTAAAAGTGGCATAAGTTACCTTGGCGTTGGCAAATTGACAAACGTGAGTCGGCACTCAAGTCATTCCACCAGCATGGTTGACAACGGTTGAGTATGGTTAGCTAACCGTGCCAAGAATCCTGGGCCGAAAACGTTTGTAATTGTGTAATTGTAATTGTAATTGTAATTGTGCAATACCGAACCGTGCTCAAGTGGAAATGCTATATGTAACCATTCCATACTGTGCTCAGAACCGTTCGGCCCGATGGTTGAAAAGCGGCTATTGTTTCAAGTTATCAATTAATTATTCAAAACAAGTAAACAGTCAGTAATGAAGTAAGAACAAATAAATATATCATAAGCAATAGAAAAAAGATACAAATAAAAAAATTGTGCTTTAATTTTTTAACAGTATCAAGTATTCAAGTGAGCAATCAGAAATTTTAAACAGTATCTAAGTGTTACTTAAAACTACTTAAAATAGGGTCTTCACTGTATAATTATAAATAGGGCTTTCAATCGATTATAATTCAACTCAAATTAATTACATGACATGCTGATTAATTAATGGAATTACATTTAAATATTTGCTGAGAAGACCCTCAAATAACAATAATTCAATATATAATGAATAATTTTTATAAATATAATATATATTATAAAATTAATCATTCAGATTGTGGCAGATGAGTAAAGCACTGATAAGACAATGCAAAAAGTGGTTTTAGGAGGCAATATACTGTATTGTTTATATCCTTAATATTGAACATTGGCCTTTCATTGGCCTGTCATAGCAATTAATTTTGCAAATGAATTTGTCAGTCTGTCCGAGATAGATTTATTATAAGGGCTTTTCTAAGGACTCTTATATACACTCGCGTGAGAACGATGCTTTTGCCTCACTTTATTTGAACTGCGTCATAAATAGCGTTTTTAAGTCGCTGTGTCAGGCAGATTGAGATTTTAAATGCAGAGATCTCGAGACTTGTTTTTCTGAGTGGTGCACCGTCCAGCGGTTTAAATGCAAGAAGGCGTCCTTATCTTGTGTTGTCACTGATATCAAGCAAGTTTGAATGTGGTTTGTTGTACATCTGGAGTTTTGCTTACTGCCCCCTGCTGAAAACAGGTGGTACTTCAAACTTGAATTGCTCTGATAAGAATATTCCTTTTTCAGTCTGGGAAAATGATCAACTGCATTATTTTTTGTATATGTTTTTTTATTTTTATTATAGAATTAATAGCACTGAATTAACGCATTAAATTGGCATTCATACTTTTTAAAGCTACTAAAGTTATCCTGCCAAAAGCACTGAGTGGTTTTGTCATTGTTGTTTGATTATTATTAACGACATAGTAGACAGCAGCAAAATTCATGTTATTTGTGTAGGTTCTCTCTCTATTCTGTCTGATCAAATGGTCCGCTGCACCTCCAGGATGGCTCCCTACTTCAATTTGCTTTTAAATAGAACTATCCACCACAAAGTGTGTATTCGTTCTTTCCATTTTGTTGAAAAAATTCTGCAGAATTAAACCCTGATCCGAACTGTTACTGGGTTATTATTGCCTTCTTCAAATTAAGCAATGAATATGGAGTGTGTACTATTGTGTATGCAGGTATTCACTAGCAAGCTAAAACTGGGGAGTTGTTAGATGTTTTGCACCATGGCCCCTGCAGACACTGTATTGTATTTTGTCTAAACTCAACACAGGAGAGAGATGACAATAAACTTTGCTTTTTACTAGTCGTGTTTAATTAAGCACTCACCGCTAAACTAAACATTTTAGCTGTGTTAAGGACTTTGTTCAAAAGTTGAGATCAAGGACGTAGCCAGGAAATTACTTTTGGGTGGGCCTCAATAAAAATGGATGTGCTATGTTTTTATTTTATTTTTTTACAAAATTTTCCTTAACAATAGAGAAGCGGCATATTCAAACAGTACTTTCACACTTTCAGAAAACTGAATGTATGCATTTTTTAAACTATTTCATAAATATATATTTGAAGTTAAAGAATAATCTCTAATATTCTGGATGGGACTAGGTCTAATTTGGATGGGCCAAGGCCAACCCTGGCCCACCCTTGGCTATGCCACTGGTTGAGATAAGTTAAATATCTCTACATCTCTATCTAAAGTTTTGAGTATTTCCAAATTAAATTTTTTACAACAAATAAAGAGTGTGTAATAATTATTTATAGGATAAACATCAAAGTGACGAAGAGAAGGAATGATAAAAAGAATCAGAGGAGCAGAGGGACGTGGAAGGCTCAGAGGGATCTGGGGAGGTTAAGATGAGTCAGAGCAATGAGGTGTGATTCCAGTTGGCCCTCACCTGCTACTTGAGTATGAGGAGCCAGTCAATGACAACATTTCTCAGAACTCTGGGAACTAGACCAAAACATTCATATTCAGGCCACCTCGCTAGAGAGCTGACTTCAGATCAGAACAGAAATATGCTGAAGTCATCTAAACATATCCATAACATCTGTCCATATACCCACTGTTTCTTGAAGTACTTGTGTTTGTTTACTTTTCAGTTTACTGACTCTCTGAAAGAAATGTGAGCTGATACTGTACCAACATCTAAATGTTCATTTGTGCTCTGGGCTTTGCCTCATAACTTGGCTTTCTTTAGCTTGCGGTTTGAGAGCAATTGGGCCATGTCAGTCAGCCTGCCAGACCTTGGAGACTGGCTTCATTGATCACCATGCAGGACATCTTAAGTGAAGTGAACAGTGAAATAAAGAGATGAAGTCATACCTCTGTGCTATAAATCCCTATAAGTAGAGCTCTCTGCAGGAGTGAGTTTCATTACAACCTGCCACAGTAAGGGGGAATTCTTGCCTTTTAAATTTCTCTCAGATGGAAAACTGGACTCCAAACACAAACATGCAGTTTTAATTTTGAAGTCAAGCAGTTTTATGGCAAGCAACAACAAGCTAGACTTAATATACCTGGGCCTGGGGCTGTTCTAACAAAAGGTAATGATTTTTTTACACTGATTTGATGTTGACTGATGAAGGTCCAAAAGCTCCATAACTTCAAGATAATTATATAATAAAGGAGTGAGAGACATTCAGCTGCAAAAGACTGGAAAGAAAAGGGCAACATGAGATTCGACTGTTGGCAATGCTACAGTTGGTAAATGAGGCAAATGAGCAGTGATGTGATGCAGCGACTATCAATGTGAGTGCAGAGAGTGAGGGTGATAACATGACCGATCTTACACTGATTATGCTTAATACGTCGACAACGTGAAAGGCCATGTAAACACCATAAATCCCTTTTTTTTTTTTTTTTTTTTTTTTTTTTATCGGAGTAAGATCATAAACAGTTTAAGCATAAACAGATCAACACACGTAGATTTTGCCCATTACCCAGTGATAGGCAGTAGCTTCGCTACAAATAGCAAAGCTATTAGCTTAACTACATTTCTAAGTAGTGAGGTGGTAGCTTCGCTAGTTTTTAAATCAAGTAGCTTTACAGTAGTGAAGCAGTATTTTTGTTTAGGTAGTGGCATAGCTTTGACAAATCTGAGTAGGTTCTTTACAATGAATTGGTCACGTGTGATAGCAAAGCGGTCTGAATCGGTTAACGATTCAATCTGAATGACTTAGAAAGCTCCCGCACGTGCTGCTGAATCATTTGGTGAATCCATCATCATGTTGGTACTCCTATCATTATGAGGACTCTTCATAGACATAATGATTTTTATACTGTACAAACTATATTCCATCCCCTAACCCTACACCTACCCCTAAACCTAAACCTCATAGAAACCTTTTGGCATTTTTTCATTTTCAAAAAAACATTGTTTAGTATGGTTTTTAAGCCGTTTGATTTGCAGGGACACTAGGGTGTCCTTATAAACCACATTTATAGCATAATACCCTCATAATTACAAGTGTGTAACCTAAAAAATGTCCTCATAAACCACAAAAACCAACTCACAAACACACACACACACACACACACACACACACACACACACACAGGTATGTTTATGAGGATAGCATGTAACCACTGTGGTTTAGAGGGACACCCCTTTCCAAACATCCTACCAATGAAACAGATACATCAAACAATGTTGTTTGAACTCACTAAGATACATCCTACTTAATAATTTAGTTCTGACCATAAAATCACGGACAAATAACACCTGAATTTTCACAGGCATGTGGGGTCACTACTGAACTACTATCTTCAGTTCACAGTGAAAGTTTAATAAACGAAAGAAGGCCAGTCCAAGATATTGGATGAAATGGACATGAGAACAGCACTTGGTACATTTATAGAGCTGCCGATTTAAATTACTGACAAGCATGCACCTTAAAAACATAGAGGTGCTGAACCGGGGTTTTCAACAATTAAGTTATTTTTTACAAGGTAATGAAGCAAGAAAATCAACTGAAGAATGCACACCCAGTTTTATTACACAAAATTGTTACAAAACATACCAGGAAGTAGATGCAACCTAGGTTAAAAGTGTACAAAATTGGAAAGCTGCTTTAGAATACAAAAACCCTAACACAAAATCCAAATTCCACTCCATCTCATTAAGTGTAATGAGCCATTCAATACAGAGCCTATGTGTGGCAGTGGGGGCGTGGTCAAGCATCTCTCTGGAGAGAGAGAAAGCGGTAAGGGCGCTTACACCTGAGCTAAATTATGTCTAACACCTGTCTCTAATTTCAGTGAGCACGGGGAGAGCGGCATAAATAGAGCGACACAGCACTTAGTCGGGGGGAGAGACTGGACACGACAGAGCCGAGCCAGAGCAAGGATTTTTAGTAGTGAAAGTCTATTTGTGAAAGCAGTGTGTGATAGTGTTTAGCTTAGTGCTTAAAAGGAAAACTGTAAAGTGGTGTGGCGAAGAGGAAAAATAAAGCCTCACCTTAAGAAGGAAAACTGCTTCTCGCCTCATCTTTTACACTATGGTTACCACGTGTCATTTTAAAGTACTGTCAGCCTTAAAACAGGGACTGTGTGCTTGAAAACACATTTACTAATGAAAACCCTAGAATGAAACCAAAAACTTAGTCATACTAAAGATAGTAAAGAAATTCAATAAATTAAAATTATACAGAAATAAACAATAAAATGATAAAAATAGTTTTACAATAGAGCATAGAAACAGCATAGAACAGTAAGTAGAAATATTTGAGCAGAAAAGAAGTTTGACGTGACTGTGTCACACAGTGAGTTAAGTGTGAGTAGATATAGATAACCAAGTTTTAGGGGGGCATTTTAAGCTATACCCTCGAGACAGCGTCTCTTATTTTCTGGGTTGTTCAAGAATCAAGAACTGCCTTTTTGCAAGCCTCACATTCAGATAAAGTCTTCTCCTTTGTGATGTGCTGCTCAAAGTGCTTCATTACTGATTTGACCTCTAAAGTGGTCCACGGTCTTTATAAAGGATCCTTTTCTGTCAAGCTCTATTAGCAATAAAGACAATGTGTTAATATCAATGTTCAGTATAGTTAACTTCTCTGTAGTCTTTTTCTGCGTTTTTACCTACATAGTGTGTAAAACAATTGTTTAAATTATTTTCTAATTTCATGGCATACAGTATTCAACATAATGTGAATTGAGGTGGCAGTGCAAAACAGTGCATCTAATCATCATACAGACAAAAGTTACATACTGAGGTTTTTGCACTTTTTAAACAATGACATGGATGAGTATGCAGATTGGTGGATGAATAAAAAAAAAGGTGCAAAGATTAGAGAGGGTAACATTTATTTTGCAATTTCTCAATCTAGGCTTTGTTAAGATGTCAAACCACAAAAAGACAAACTTGTTACTGAAAATACATTGTGTAGGCTATATGAAAGATACATTCACAATGCATCTTTTTGTCATAGCTAGAGTCAATAATCTATGTCTATAGATAACGATTTGGGTGAAATTTAAAGGAAAATAAGTGTGTGGCACTCAGTGGTGTGGTCCAAAGTTGTAGCTAGACACCGCTGAATGGAAGTACCAGTGTGCATACATTCATATGTTTTTTTCTTAAAATTTTAGGATGCTGTTTGTCATCCACCAGACACTTATTGTGAGCAACCCCCTTTTGACAGATGAATTTCCATGACTTTTTCAGTCAGTTGTGATTGCTGGATTAGGATTTTTAACACATCCACTCTATTTTCATCCAGAAATATGTGCATGCTCAATGACCCATCTACTAAAATACAATTAATGTGTCCTTTTTCCTGTATTAATCTTGTAATTAATCATGTATTAATAATCATACAATTCTAATACTGGTGACGATTGAGATTTTTCTTCATTATACCCTACATGTAAACATTCACAACACAAAGTTAATTATAAGCCAATAAATAAATAATAAAAATTTAATAGTAGGAGGTTTGACTGTATCATGACTACATGTACTGATAATGTATGTTTTGAAGAAATCAAAACTTCACCAAGGGAAATGTTGACTTGTATATTCAAGAAGAAATTTGGAAAGACCTATGGAGTCCTGGAAGAAGGTTTTATGGACCTATATGACACTTAACTGAAAATGAGTTTTAGACCCATGGGTCAGCAGTATGTCTGGAATAAGAAAGGCAAGGTGCGACAAGAATGACACCATCCCCACGGTCAAGCATGGAGGTGGGTCAGTCATGAAATGTTGGTGTTTTGTGGCTGTAGGAAATGGCTATCCTGACTATGTGACTGATGCCATGGATACTTTCAGGTATCAGGCCATTTTGGCAAAAATGTGATGCCTTCAGTGTGTAAATTGAAGCTTGGTGATCACTGGACTTTCCAGCAAGACAATAAAACCAAGGATACATCCAGTTTGTCCAAAATCTGGTTCAGGGATGGGTCTTGGAATGTCCTTGAATGGCCCTTTCAGTCCATCATTAAAATCCCATTGAAAATCTTTGTTGGGATTTCAAGGAAGCAGTGGCAGTACAGAAACCAAAAAATGTCAATGAGCTGGAAGCTTTTGCTCATGTGAAATGTGTAAAGATTCCAATAGAGAGGTGTCCGAAGCCTGAGAACACTTACCTGAAACATTTATTTGATGTTATTAAGGGTAAAAGATGCTCCACATATGACTGACTTTGGGGGTTGAATATTTTTGACATGACATTTGTGGAGAGAATTAGTTATTTTTTATTTTAAAATTTGGGTAAACTGAACTCTTTGTTCTCAAAGTCACTCAAGTGTGTATTAAAAACGTACTTTGACCGTTTACTGAAATTTTAGTTGATGTGTTTTAATTCACACTATCAGCACGTATTGCTGGTCAGGGGGGGTTGAATAATTTTGATTGCAATTGTACAGGAGAAGCGATCTATCTTCAGGAGACTGCAGTTGCGTGTGTGTTTATTTCATTGTTTTACTTTGTTGTAAAATGGTATTCATTGCTAGACTTGTGCTGTTTGTTTACTGTCTAGAACTTGTGCTGTTTGTTTACTGTCTTGAACTCACGTCGCTTAAACGTGGGTTGGTGTGTGTGTGTGTGCTATATTGTTTTGACTTGTCCCAGGGTATTCACTGCTAGATTTAGCATTAGTTTTACACACACTGGACAACCATCGTGGTTTTTAGTGTCTATAAACAGTGCTTCACTTGTTTTAGAGTATTATTTATTATCTAAAGTGCAGCATAATTTATGTGCGGTGTACGGAAGTCGTGTTTGTTCCCACACTTGTCACCTCGAGCAACCCTTAGTTTCGGTTGACCACATGACTAGATTTGTTGTGCTAAGTAGCATTAAGGCATGTCCTCCTTTTTTCATTGAACGGCTCATTATCATCGTGTATATATTTGACTTGAATGCTGATGCGGAAGAGGCAGCGGCAGCAGAAATGGTAGCCCTCGTGTAAAGCCCTCCTTGTGTGAAGACATACTTGGGTAAAGACCAGCAAGTCTACCTGTGCGAGTCCATCGAGCAAGGACACCGACAAGGCGCCACTCACCATATCACTTAAGTATCTTGTTATTGTATCTCTTTTCTTATTTTCCTTCTATATACTAACATGTCTACTTCACGAATAACACATGCCTTCAAGCACATCCCTGTTATCTGTTACAGACAGTTTACACGACATCGATGCAAGACCAAACGCAACCCACACAACCTACGGCCACTTTGCACTTCAGCACCTGCTCTGCTCTCTTTCTCAGTGGGACTCTGGAACTGCCACTCAGCTGTGAACAGCTTGCCGGAGGATGGTAGGCCACTTGTGGTTCTTGGTGTTTACAACATACACCAAGAAAAGCCCAACGCCACTGAACTGAATACTCTCCTGGCCTCATTTGACTTGGAAAGACTACACACCACAGCAACTCACAGATCAGGCAACCAGCTTGACCTCATTTTTACATGTAACTGTACCAACTCAAATATTCTTGTTACTCCTTTACATGTCTCTGATCACTACTTTGTTCAATTCAACATGACCCTCCCATCTACATTAAAACAGTCTCCACCTTTGGTTTCCTTTCACCGTAACCTCCGTTCTCTTTCACCCTCACGCCTTTCCACTGCTGTCTCTACCTCTCTTCCCACACTAAATGTATTTACCACGCTTGATGTAAACACTGCCACAGACACACTAAGCTCTACTTTAACAACCTGTCTATACAACATCTGTCCTATCTCCTCTAGGCCAGTACGTGCTACACCACCCAGCCCCTGGCTGTCTGATGTCCTTCGTGAACGTTGGACTGACCTCAGGGCAGCTGAGAGGAGATGGTGGAAATCTAAAGATCCAGCAGATCTAGGTAAATATCAGTCTCTGCTTGCAACTTTTTCAGATAACGTTAAATCTGCAAAAACCTCCTATTACCAGAACAAGATCAACAGCACCACAGAAACTCGCAGCTTATTTAGAACATTCAACACACTTTTCTGCCCTCCCCCTCCACCACCTGACACATCACCGACAGCAGATGTCTTCGCCACATTTTTTACTAGTAAGGTTACAACCATCAGCAATACATTCTCAGCACCACACCCTATCAAACACCTGTCTCCTGTATGCAACTCTTCTGTCTCTATGTTCTCTCCTCTGACTGATACTGAGGTCTCTAAACTCCTCCACTCCAACCACCCCACCACCTGTTCCCTTGACCCCATTCCTTCTCACCTTCTCCAGGCCATTTCTCCGTCCATCCTACCTGCACTCACACACATAATTAACACATCTCTACTTATAGGCACTTTTCCCACTACATTTAAGCAGGCTCGAGTAACCCCGCTGCAGAAGAAACCTGCACTTAATCCCACACAAATAGAACACGACAGACCAGTCTCTCTCATCCCATTCATGGCAAAAACACTTGAAAGGGCAGTTCCCTATCTGTCACTCACTCGACGTTGGTGTCGATGTAGTGACACTAGGGGTCACTCTTGGGAGCCCGAGACACCTCTGGTCTTTGATAAAAGGCCAATGAAAATTGGCGAGTGGTATTTGCGTGCCACTCCCCCCAACATACGGGTATAAAAGGAGCTGGTATGCAACCACTCATTCAGATTTTCTCTTCGGAGCCGAACGGTCATGCTCATTGAGCTGAATACTACTGTTCATTCACCTGCTGGATCTGACGGCGCATTTCAGCGGCTTCTCCCTCCTCTGCACTGGTGCACTGCAGAGAATGCCCCTGGGCGCTTCGGCAGAAAAACTAGAGAGTATATTTTCTGAAAGAGCATTTTTCCCCTCTAAAAGAGTATATATTTCTCTAAAAGAGCGCACACACGGAACGTCTTTTTAAAGACGCGTCTTTTTAAAGATGCTTTTCCAATTGTGTGTTATTCCTGGTTGTGCTCGTTATCTCTCGCCTTCTAACGGTCACGTTCACTGTCTTTCGTGTCTGGGCACTGCTCACGCGGAGACAGCGTTCGTGGATGGTCACATTCTCATTGCGAGAATGTGTCCATGGCAACGTTGCGGTCGCGGCTCGCCTTCGTAAGGAAGCGAGCCACCCCAGAGGCTCCCGCCTCGGTCCTTTTACCCACGGGTTTGAGGCCAGCGCGGCTAGCACTGGGGGCGATTTGGGGACCCCAATGGGTCCCCCCGCGGACCTCCCATTCCCCAGCACGCTCGTCTGCCCCGATCGGGCTTCCGGGTGAGTCCGCCAGCTCGTCTCACGGCGAGTTCGACCTCTTATTCGGAGCCCGCGAAAGTGATGAGCTCTCGAGCGCAGCATCGGAGAGCGGGCTCGTCCAGTCGGAAGCCTCGGCTGGGCTCCTCCCTTCGGGGTCGATCGCCCAGTCACAGGCTGATGCGGAGATGACGACATGCTTTCCCGGACAGCCGCGAGCGTCGGTTAGAGTGGATTTCACCGCTCTTCCCTGAACCCTCGCGGCTCTGTGATTGGTTCCTGGGCTCGTGGCGCCGCTCAAAGCCACGCCCCGCCCCGTTCCTTTCTTCCCGGAAGTGCATGAAGAGCTGACAAGGTCGCGGGAGGCACCTTTTACTGCCCGGTCCCGATCTTTTCAGCTTCCCCGCTCTCACTACCCTCGATGGTGGGGCGGCCAAGGGTTATTCAGCAATCCCCCGGTGGATAAAGGCGCTCGCGGTGCACCTATGCCCGCAGAGCGCCGCCACCTGGCATGGGTGCCCAAAGCCCCTGTCCAAGGCCTGTAGGTTTACGTCGTCTCTGACAGTCAAAGCCTACGGCGCTGCTGGACAAGCCGCCTCCGCCCTGCACGCCATGGCTCTCCTGCAAGTCCGCCAAGGCACTAAAGGAACTGCACGAGGGTAGTTCCGCCCCGGGATTGATGCAGGAACTGCGCTCGGCGACCGACCTCGCTCTCCGAGCGACGGAGGTCACGGCGCGGTCTCCTGGGCGGACGATGGCCACACTAGTGGTCCAGGAGCGCCACCTGTGGCTCAACCTGGTCGAGATGGGTGAGGCCGACAGGACACGATCCCTTGCTGCCCCCATTTTCCAGGCGGGCCTATTCGGCGACACCGTCGAGGACTTTGCCCAGCAGTTCTCGATGGTAGAGCAGGTGCTCGGACCTCACGCTCCTCATGACAGCTCCCCCCGGGCAAATTCCCCTGAGAAAGGCCCTTCTTTCTCAGGGAAGGGGCACCATCCGGAACCCGCGCCCAGACCTCTGGAATCTCCATGTCTGGCCCCTGGACGGGACGCGGAAGACCTAAGCTGTCTCCCACCTGCGGTGGTAGACACGTTCACTCAGGCTAGGGCTCCCTCTACGAGGCACCTGTATGCCTTTAAGTGGTGTCTGTTCGCTAAGTGGTGTTCTTCCCATCAGGAAGACCCCCTGAGGTGTGCAGTCAGATCAGTGCTTTCCTTCCTGCAAGAGAGGTTGGAAGGGAGGCTGTCCCCTTCCACCTTGAAGGTGTACGTTGCTGCCATAGCAGCACACCATGACGCAGTTGACGGTAAGTCCTTAGGGAAGCATGATCTGATCATCAGGTTCCTAAGAGGCGCCAGGAGGCTGAATCCCTCCAGGCCACGCCTTGTTCCCTCATCGGACCTCTGTAGTTTTTCAGGGTCTACAGAGAGCCCCCTTTGAGTTTTGCAGTCAGCCGGGCTTAAGGCACTCTCCTTGAAGACTGCCCTCCTGACTGCGCTCACTTCCATCAAGAGGGTAGGTGACCTGCAAGCGTTCTCTGTCAGCGAAACATGCCTGGAGTACGGTCCGGGCTATTCTCACGTGATCCTGAGACCCCCGACTGGGCTATGTGCCCAAGGTTCCCACCACTCCTTTTAGGGACCAGGTGGTGAGCCTGCAAGCGCTGCCCCAGGAGGAGGCAGACCCAGCCCTGCCGTTGCTGTGTCCAGTGCGCACTTTACGCATCTATTTGGATCGCACGCAAAGCTTTAGAATCTCTGAGCAGCTCTTTGTCTGCTTTGGTGTACAGCGGAAAGGAAGCGCTGTCTCCAAGCAGAGGATCGCCCACTGGCTCATTGACGCCATAACTATGGCATGTCTCGCCCAAAACATGCCGCCCCCGGTAGGGCTACGAGCCCATTCTACCCGTGGTGTAGCGGCTTCTTGGGCCCTGGCCAGAGGTGCCTCTCTAACAGACATTTGCAGAGCAGCGGGCTGGGCAACACCCAACACCTTTGCAAGGTTCTACAACCTCCGGGTGGAACCGGTTTTGTCCCAGGTAGTGGCACGCAACACAAGCGTATAAGCCCGGGATAGCCGGCCGGGTGTATCGCTTGCACATAGCGCCTTCCACCTCCTTTTGAGCTGAAGACGTGCGCTGTTAATTCCCAGTAGTGTTCACAAAAGTTGTTCCCTGGTTGACTTCCTCCGAGCCCTGTGGCAGTCGAGTTTTCGGAGAGACTCGCTGCTGGCCCAGTACACGTGCTAACTAAGAGCCCGGTTCTGGGGTAGGTGCTCCGCATGTGGCGGTTCCCTGTAAGGCTAACTCCATGCGATCTATATCTTCCGCTAGTTCGTTTCCCTACTGGCAAACTGCGTCTTCCTTGGGCAGAGCCCCTCAGTCTCCATGTTGTAGTAACTCCTCCCCCATTGGGCAGGATCTACCTTGAAGGCTCTCCACATGGTTGGAAAGACCATGTGATGTATTCTTCCACTTAAATATCCCCCCCTCTCTTGGGGCGAGGTGTGGTCTCCGCGGTGTCCTCCCCTTGGGAGGGACACCCCCCGACTGGACCTGGCAGCCCAGTCAGATAATCCCCCTTCTTTTTTAGGGAGTGGAAAAAGAGAAGGGGAAAGAGGCCACTACTGTTTTAAGCCTGTCTCTATCTCTGGGTAGTCGACTTGTCCCCAAAAAGGGCCGTTCGACACTCATAACTGTGTTGGGGGAGGTTACGTGTTGACCTGGTGCGCTGGCTATGAGGCACACAGCAAGTCTGCCCACCACACACTGCCAGTTCACGTAACACAGTTCAGCCTTGTAGCGTTTTGTATAGGGACCCCTAGTGTCACTACATCGACACCAACAGAGGGTAGAGAATAAGATATGATGGTTGACTGTGTCAAAGGCTGCAGAAAGGTGAAGCAGAATCAGGACGGATGATCTGGATTCAGCTTTCGCCCGAATCAGTGACTCTGTGACAGACAGCAGGGCAGTCTCGGTGGAGTGTCCACTTTTGAAGCCTGACTGATTGTCATCCAGCAGCTTGTTCTGTGAGAGATAGGCAGAGATTTGATTGAAAACGTCATGGTTACTGGTGTAACCTCCGTTCCCTGATGGAGGGAACGAGACGTTGGTGTCGATGTAGTGACACTAGGGGTCACTCTTGGGAGCCCGAGACACCTCTGGTCTTTGATAAAAGGCCAATGAAAATTGGCGAGTGGTATTTGCATGCCACTCCCCCGAACATACGGGTATAAAAGGAGCTGGTATGCAACCACTCATTCAGGTTTTACGCTGAGGAGCCGATATAAGGTCCGGCCATTTCAGCGGGTAGTTCAGCGTTGTGGCAGGAGGGACCAACGTCTCGTTCCCTCCATCAGGGAACAGAGGTTACACCAGTAACCATGACGTTTTCAATCAAATCTCTGCCTATCTCTCACAGAACAGGCTGCTGGATGACAATCAGTCAGGCTTCAAAAGTGGACACTCCACCGAGACTGCCCTGCTGTCTGTCACAGTGTCGCTGATTCGGGCGAAAGCTGAATCCAGATCATCCGTCCTGATTCTGCTGCACCTTTCTGCAGCCTTTGACACAGTCAACCATCATATCTTATTCTCTACCCTCTGTTCGCTGGGCATCACAGGAACTGTGCTTGACTGGTTTAAATCCTATCTCTCAGGTAGGTCCTTCAAGGTAGCCTGGAGAGGTGAGGTATCCAAGCCACATCAGCTACTTACTGGCATACCTCAGGGATCAGTGCTTGGGCCACTTCTCTTCTCTATATACACAACATCACTGGGACCCATCATTCAGGCACATGGTTTCTCTTACCACTGCTATGCTGATGACCCGCAACTCTACTTGTCTTTCCAGCCCAACGACAGCACAGTGACTGCTTGAATTTCTGCCTGCCTGGCAGACATCTCGGCCTGGATGAAGGAGCACCACCTGCAACTCAACCCAGCCAAGACTGAACTCCTTGTCTTTCCAGCCAACCCTGCTGTTAAACACAACATCACTGTGCAGCTGGGTGCAACTACAGTAACGCCTTCCAAGTCTGTCAGAAATCTAGGGGTAACCATCGACAACAGACTAAATTTCACAGACCACATCTCAAAGACCGCAAGATCATGTAGATTTACACTCTACAATATCAGGAAGATAAGACCCTTCCTCTCTGAACATGCCACACAACTGCTTGTCCAGTCACTTGTCATAACTAGACTGGACTACTGTAACGCTCTCATTGCTGGCCTCCCTGCATGTGCAATTAGATCCCTGAAAATGATCCAGAATACAGCAGCACGTCTGGTCTTTAATGAACCAAAGAGAGCACATGTTACACCACTCCTTGTCTCTCTACACTGGCTGCCGGTTGATGCACGTATCAAATTCAAGGCTCTGATGCTGGCATACAGAACAGTCACTGGGTCTGCTCCAGCATACCTAAAATTATTTATGCAGAGCTACGCACCCACTAGAAGCCTGCGGTCGGCTAAGGAATGTCGCCTTGTTGTACCAACACAAAGAGGCACCAAAACACTTTCCCGGACTTTCAGCTTCATCATACCACGTTGGTGGAACGACCTTCCCAACTCCATCCGTGAAGCTGACTCACTCTCTGTCTTCAAAAAACGACTAAAAACACATCTTTCCTGTTGCACTTTATTCTGTTTTGAATACTATTATGATGCTAGTGAAACTTTGTAATACAGCACTTTTCATACCACTGTCTCCTTAAGATGATTCACTTATGTTTTCCTCTTTTGTAAGTCGCTTTGGATAAAAGCATCTGCCAAATGAATAAATGTAAATGTAATTTTCAAATTAGTTAAATTTTTCAATTCTGGTGTCACCATTGCCCTGTGCTGTGCTGATTTTTAGTCCCACTCCATCCCTGATGGATCATTTTGCACTTTAATGAACAGCACTTTTTGTTAAGTTTTACAAGTAAAGTAATGAAATTGTTTTGTATATATCTTAAAAATAAAAACTTTTTTTTTTAGGCTTTTTTATTTTTTATTTTTTTAAGTATTGTGAGAGTATCAAATAATTAATTCAGTATCATGACCAAATCGTTACACCCTTAATCGTTTGGTTTTTTTTTTAAATAAATATATTTAATAAAATAAAAGGAAATAAAATGTTGCTTTTTTTTAATCTGATTTATCATTTAAATTAAGAAATAATTAAAGATTAATCAATTATCAAAATAATCGTTGCAGCCCTACTTACACGTGTTTTCCTAACTCAAGGGGTTTCTTGCAACTGGGCCCTGCTTTTAAACTGTATTTTTGTTCTGAGTTGTTCAAAGTTGTTGAATGTTTGTGCAAGTCCATGCAGCCATGCACAAACATCTAGTGGAAATCAGTGGCGTATGGTGGACTTTTGAAATTAGGAGACAGAGTGCCATTTCAGCATTTTTCGCAATGTAAACCGTGTGGGCATTGTCATGCTGGAAAAGAAAAAGGCCCTCACTGAACTGTTGCAAAAAATCGAATGCACAAGAGTCTAGAAAGTCATCGTATGACATAGCATTAAGATTTGTCAGAATCTTTACTGAGATTTCAGAAATTATAGTCATGATCTAGATCAGGGGTCAGCAACCTTTTTGACATGAAGTGCCATTTTTTCTTTTCCTGGTCAATGGCTGTGCCGACATGCAAATATATGCGATTTTCCGAAGTATCAGTCCACTTGTGAAAATCTTTCTATTTAGCATTTTTCTAATTTAATCATTTATTTTTAATTACAAATTATATGATCAGTATAACAGTTTTAATGAAAACCCGATGATTATGATATAATCATGATCCTACATGTGAATTTTCACAGAGACCTGTCATTTTGTACAAAATTAGTTAACACAGTCACAAATTTGCTTATTTGATTACTGATCACAAAATTGTGTAGAATCTTAAATATTTCTTATATTATGTCATGGTAATCATGTAATCACTAGCACGCAAGCAACAGCAAGAGAGGAGCAGGCTATTTTATTTTTACGTTTTTCGCACCTGCATTCCAATCTACATCTTGATGTAATCCTTCCTCATGGTCATGCAGCGTGTTTTCATCAGCTGAACGGAAGGCTAAACACTACTAAAGTGTGATGAGACTCGCGCTTCGCGTGCAAGCCATTCGCGCATCACAAGCCGATCAACTGTTTAGCCCTTTTTGGTGAATCGCACCTGCAAAATCCTAAAACTTTATTTCCAGGGTTAATTAATATTTTGAATAGACTTGAAAAGATTTTTGAACCTCACGATGTGGGTTTATATATTCTCTTTTAATCGTTTAATGTAATTTTGAATGTGACCATGGTTTAAGGAGGGTGTATCTGTATGCTGGGTTGGAAATCTCAAGGATTAATAGTGGTGTTTTCCTTATTACATCATGTGTTGTTCTGAAAACAAAAAGAAATAAATGAAACACGGAATGTAGGCTGTCATCCGCACAGCTTGACCATAGCAAAGCGGGTGCATTGACTCACGCGATTAACCGAAAGTGAAGTGCTGCCTTGTATACCATAATAGCATATACATGAATATGATCCATATAGTCTTGAACTGTTAGCTATGGGACTCAATACACAAGTCTATCTATACCAAATCACGTCCTTGTATACCATAATAGCATATACACAAATATGATCAATATAGTCATGAACTGTTGGCTATGGGACTCAATATACAAGTCCTTCTATACCAAATCACGTCCTTGTATACCATAATAGCATATTCATGAATATGATCCATAGAGTCATGAACTGTTGGCTATGGGACTCAATACACAAGTCCTTCTACACCAAATCATGTCCTTGTATACCATAATAGCATATTCATTAATATGACCCATATAGTCATGAACTGTTGGCTATGGGACTAAACACACAAGTCCTTCTATACCAAATCACGTCCTTGTATACCATAATAGCATATACCCATATGTAATCCATAGAGTCATGAACTGTTGGCTATGGGATTTAACACACAAGTCCTTCTATACCAAATCAAGTCCTTGCACTAAGCTCTTAAAAGAGCTTAATCTCAGAAACTCATCTTAATATTATTAACTCTTCGCTATCCTTAGGACATGTCCCAAGAAACTTTAAAATGGCAGTTATCAAACCGCTTATTAAGAAGCCACAGCTTGATCCTGGAGAATTGGCTAATTATAGACCGATTTCAAATCTCCCATTTATGTCGAAAATACTAGAAAAGGTAGTGTCCTCCCAACTATGTTCATTTCTACAGAGAAATAGTATATATGGAAAATTTCAGTAAACCAAAATGTCCTTGTAAACCACAAACCAACTCTCTCACACATGCACGCACACACACACACACACACACACACACAAACACAAATTTGGCCTCTGATCAGAAACTTCCAGTACACAGAGAAATACAACAGCTAGACACAGAATTAGATGAATAGTATATGTATACGTTTTTATACAATAATGCGCAAAGGAAATAATGTTCAAATGGTATGGGTTTGTAGAGGCAGTAGTATAAATATGAAAAATCAAATGTAAAAATAGTGATTTTTCATTTTGACCACATGGGTTTTTATAGGTAGCATGCATAAATATCAATTTACATGTTTTTATACATTTCATATTGCACCATACTGTATTGTACTATACTGTACCATGGCTTAGATAAACATCATGTGATTAGTATTTTTGATGATTTGTCTATGACTGTATGCTCTGTGCATCTGGTTGGAAAAAAAAAAATTAAGTAGCTTAAATGTAGCAAGCTACTTTTGACGTGTAGCTTGTAGTGTAACTTGCTACTTTCTCTGAGGTGTAGCTTTTAGCTTAGCTTAACTAATTTTTTTGTTGAGTAGTTGGTAGCTTATCTAGCTACATTTTTGGAGTAGCTTGCCCAACACTGCCATTACCCCGATTTCATGTTGCATGTACAGTAAACACCTTTATTGGCATTCTTACCAGCTTACTCAATGTGCGCAAGTGTTGTGCGCATGTCTGTTAACATTTTGAAATCAAAGGCAGAGAATAACCCGATGGTTTTAAGTCTCATGAAAATGTGTTTTTCTTGTGTCATCTGATTTTTTTAATAGGCTGATTTCTGGTAGTTATCAGCATGTTGGTGTGAATGTAAATGCCAGAGGTGGGTAGAGTAGCCAAAACTGTACTCAAGTAAAAGGACAATTATTAAAAAAATAAATAAAAAAAAAATCACTCAAGTAGAAGTACTAACATAAATAATTACTTGAGTAAGAGTAAGAAAGTATCCAATTAAAAGAGTACTCAAGTAGTGAGTAACTCGTTACTTTCACAAATGACATAATGGACGTTAACTCCCCTATATTCCATTACATAATACACTTTTAACATATATTACAGAATTATTATTATTATTAATGGCAATTCTGTCATCATTCACCATCATGTTGTTCCAAAACCATATGACTTTCTTTCTTCCATGCAACGCAATAAGGAGATATTAGACACAATGTTTGCCTGAGTCACTATTTACTTTAAGTGAATGTTTTTTTCTCTCCATATTTTGAAAGTGAATGGTGACCGAGACTGTCAGTCCCTAACATTCTGTCTAACATATTTTCTGTTCCACATAATACAAAGGGTCACATGGGTTTGGAACAACATGAGGGTAGGGAAATGATGACAGAATATTAAATTATGGCTGAGCTATCACTTTAAAGGGATAGTTCACCCAAAAATGAAAATTCTCTCATCAATTACTCACCCTCATGCCATCCCAGATACGTATGACTTCCTTTCTTCTGCAGAACACAAATTAAGATTTTTAGAAGAATATTTTAGCTTTGTAGGCCAAAAAAGCACAAAGGCAGCATAAGAGCAATCCAAAAAGACTCCAGTAGTTAAATCCATATCTTCAGAAGTGATATGATAGCTGTGGGTGAGAAACAGATCAATATTTGTCATTTTTTTGCTAGAATGTGAATCACCAAAAACACAAGAAGAAGAAGGTGAAGGTGATCTGTTTCTGTTTCTCATAAATTTGTCAATAAGAAGAGAGGTTTGGAAACACTTCTAGTAATTATTATGGTGAAAACAGGAAAATGTCACACAAGGATATTATATATAATGCTGAAATATAAACCAAAGCAAGATCATGCTTTATTAATGATAAAAGCAGAACCGCCGCTCTCTAAATGCAGAGTACGCAGCCTAATGCGTAGGGCACCAACCCCGGTCGTGAAACACTCGCTGTGTCTGAAACCTATCCACTATATAGTGCACTATTTCAAGTGTCTGCCATTTTGTAGGAGTATCTGAATTCTGAGTGAGCCACTCGTTCCCTACTTTTGTTCACTCATTCTTACCCACAATGCACTCCAATTTCAAGTGTACACTTGATGTACACTTGACTACAGTTAATTGCCTAAAATCCACCACAGGGAAGACGTACGAGCTGGGAGTTTACTGCCTCCTTCACTCCTGCAATATTTTATTTCATGCTCAATGTATTAAATTACTTTTTGACAAATCATTAATTGATTAAAATAACATAACATATAATGAGACAAACATACAGATACAATTTAAAATGTACTCTTTATTTGATAAAATGTGTTTAGTCTTTATATTAATATACAGTATATATTAAAAGTGACAAACAGAATGAAGATGTATTGTATTAATATATTATTTAATAAGAATAACAAGTAAGGCCCAAGTATTTTAAAAGTTCATATGTGACGCTGTTTCTGTGACAGCCCCAGAGCTCCGACACTCGGTGTATACGTCAGCATCCGAATTCACTCACTCATTTCGTTCACTCACTGCTGAGATTTAGTGCACTAACTGCCATTCACTATATAGGAAATAGTGAATGAGTGAACGATTTCGGACACAGCCACTGAAAATGACCATCACATTACACAGAAAAACCCGTGTTAGCATTAGAGCCAAAACTTAACTCAGCGTGCTGCCTTAAGTTGAAGATAAGATTTTAATACTGAAATATCAGCTTGTCTTGGTGTTAAATGAAGTCATTGCATGACGAATCTATTATTTTTCTCACTGTGCAGAGCGAAGAAAGTGTTTCACTTTGAAAAGTTTGATGCTGCAGCATTGATGACTTGAGTGACAGTCTGTGACAGCACGCGCAGCTGTGTGAACTTCCGATCTCATAAAAGTCCCATTCAATAATCTCTCAATAAATTACACATTAACTAAAATTAAACCCAGTAATATAAAGACAGGAACGCCGCCCATTGTAAAGTACAAGTACAAAAAATTTCATTAGAAATTTACTTGAGTGAGAGTAAAAAGTACCCACTTTTAAACCTACTCTAAAAATAATTTTTTTTCCAAAAAGTTACTCAAGTAAATGTAACAGAGTAAATGTAGCGCGTTACTACCCACCTCTGTCAAATGTACTTAAGTATCAAAAGTAAAAAGTACTGGTCTATCAAAGAGATAGTTATCCCAAAAATGAAAATTCTCTCATCATTCACTCACCCTCATGCCATCCCAGATGTGTATGACTTTCTTTCTTCTGCAGAACACAAACAAAGGTTTTTAGAAGTATATATTAGCTCTGTAGGTCCATAAAATGCAAGTGAATGGTGACCAGAATGTTGAGGTTCGAAAAGCTCATTAAGGCAGCATAAAAGTAATTCATATGCAGGGTTGGGGAGTAACGGAATACATGTAACGGGATTACGTATTTAAAATACAAAATATAAGTAACTGTATTCCATTACAGTTACAATTTAAATCATTGGTAATTATAATACAGTTACATTCAAAATGTATTTGATTACTGAAGAGATTACTTTGCATTTTATTGTCATTTGTTTCATTTAATATTTAGTCATTTAATATTTAGTCCATTTACGTTGGATCATAATTTCTTTTTTTTCTAGTAAGACCTTTGATATTAGGGCAAAAATCTTATTCTTGATAATAATTATTGTTTTCCTGTAAAAATATCTAAAAATCCTTAAAACAAGATCAATTAGATTAATCTTAATTAATTTTAGAAACAACACTGCATAAGATATTTTTCAGAGAATGTATTTTTAACGTGTATTTTGTCTTACTGTACTGGCAGAGTTTTATAGTCAAAACAATTGAAAAAATCTACCAGTGCTGAAGAAGTAATCCAAAGTATTTAGAATACATTACTGACCTTGAGTAATCTAACGGAATAGGTTACAAATTACATTTTACAGCATGTATTCTGTAATCTGTATTGGAATACATTTAAAAAGTAACCCTCTCAACCCCGTCCATATGACTTTAGTGGTTAAATCCATTTTTTCAGATGAGATATGAGAAGTGTGAGTGAGAAACAGATCAATATTTAAGTCCATTTTTACTATAAATCTCCACTTTCACTATCTTTTGCTTTTGTTTTCAGCGATTCACATTCTTTGTGTATATCGCCACCTTCTAGGCAGAGAGGAGAATTAATAGTAAAAAAGGACTTTTATATTGATCTGTTTCTTACCCACACCTATCATATCACTTCCAAAGACATTAATTAAACCACTGGAGTTGTATGAATTACTTTTATGCTGCCTTTAACCTTTTTCCATGTGAGTTTCTCCTGTACTGACGGATCTCCCAGCGTGAGTTCATTAATGCTCAATGTAATTAAAATAAATCTTACCTTACACTTCACAGCAGATGCACTGATGGTCAGATAATATATTATCAAACATACGTGGTTTTTAGATGTTTATAATGATTGATTATGATAGATAAGATGCGATTGCGAATGCACTTGCTGGCTTTGCACACCGCCATATTTTCGTTGCAATGCAAGATGGGATTCTGAGTTTGTATCATCACAGAAGCATACAAAAGGAGGAGCATAGAAGGTTCTAAAAACCTAGCCCTTCCACTCTCCCAGTCCCGGAAGTGGTTGTGATGGACGGAATGGGAGAAGGCTCGAGTGGACTGACTAGTTTGTATATTCTTTGACATCAGAAAAAATGGCTGCAGCGCCGCATCTAAACAGTGTGCTCTGACGGTAACAGCTTTATATTTTTATTTAGTGATTGTTTTAAGTTTGTAACATACAAAATAAAGATATTTTTACATTGAAAAGACTATTTGAGCAGCTGGTTTATTATGACAACCGATTTTGCTGGTTAACAGCAGCATGAATGCAGATCACACTGATTTGACAGTACACATCTGAGACCAGCCTAGTATAATCACACTGGTTTGATCATACTTGCAAAAGGGTTAAGTGGTTTTTGGAGCCTCAAAGTTCTAGCCACCATTTACTTGCATTGTATGGACCTACAGAGCTGAGTTATTCTTCTAATAATCTTTGTTTGTGTTCTGCAGAAGAAAGAAAGTCATACACATCTGGGATGGCATGAGAATGAGTAAATGAAGAGATAATTCTCATTTTTGGGTGATCTAGCCTTTAAGGCTTTTGTTTAATATTTTTTGCAATGTCACAAAAAATTTGATGTCACAGGCACACAGATAGTTTAGAGCTTTTTATTAAGAAAACTGCCATACACAATAACAGTGTGTGTAACTTTCCTGACTGTATGCGTGTTTCATACTTGAAAAGAAGTCCTTTTCATCAGAAGCGTTGGAGGTATCATCTGGTGACTGGGACGTGATCTCTTCTCGCAGATGGTCTCTGAAGTAGTCCTGACCAGAAATTGAATGATATTTAATTGCTACTAAATTTTTTGCAAACATACAATGCATTTTCCACATTTAAATTGTAAAATGACAGCATCCTACTAAAAAATACAACAGTAGTATGGTTAAGTATGGTTGAATTACTAATGCAACTTTATGAATGCAATGGTACAGTATGGTTATTTGAGATATGGTTATTAATATTATAAAACCATATTGCCATACATTAAAGTAAGGGTCGCCAATAATGAAGACATAATGAAAAGGTTCACCTGTGTTCTCAGGACGAGTATTCTTCATAAATGTCAGGTCAGTGCAGATTGTGTGTTTTAAAGTGTTTATGATATATTTATTACAATATCTGTTGGCCAAACAATGTTTTTTTTATCTTTGTAAAGTGCCAATTAGTACATCTTTTGGTGCTTCATAATTGTTTTACTGTTTAAGTAATTGTAGGACAACATACCCCGCTAGGTCAGCTTGTGTTTAATAATCTGAATCATTGCAATGACCGAAGACACTAAACAGATGAGATTGTAGATTGCAATAAAGACAGACAAATCTGGTTTCATGCTTTAGCCTTGCTATTCATTTTATGATTTGATTATTTCTAAAACAGAGATTAATATATTTTCTTTGACATATAAAGAGAAATAGGCCTAATAAACTGTTCTCGGCTCTTCATATAGCTCTCTCATATATCCTATATTATCCAGCAGCATAATTTGCATTGGCCAGAGTGCATTTATTAGATTACTGCTAGCAAGCAAGTACATTCGTGCCAGTTTTATTAATGTAATATTAAAAATTACTTACCTTGGTGTGTTTTTCAAGTTTGACAGCGAGTTCTTGAAAGCCAATACCGTCATTGTGTATTTTGCTAGGCAGTCACAGAAGACATTTAAAGGTGCACTAAATTCTTGTTCATGTCGTCTTAGACTTACACTGACACCTAGTGGCCTGGATGCAGCATCATTCATCCGCAATAGTTTTTACTTACTGATGCCAATGTAAAAATTCATAATTCACAGTCAGCCATGATGACTTTAATCAATGCTTGAAGGTGTAATATGACAGGATGGTTACTGAGATTAAGCGAGAAGTATGTGGCTGGTCATGTGAATCTAAGATGAACATGTGAATCTAAATGACTCAAATATGATTGGACCATCCTGACCAGTGCTGAGAAAAGTAACAAGTATCATGTGACCTAAGCAACATCATTTTACAAAATACTTATCAAGGGGGCCTTGGTAGCTCAGCGAGTATTGACGCTGACTACCACCCCTGGAGTTGTGATGTTGGATGTAAAAACATGTCAAGAGACTTACATGGCTCTGGAGAAAGTGACAGTGCACACAGGGCCAGCACTGGCCAAATTGATGCCCTACACAAAGTTCCGTGATCGTCGACAATGAAGCAGGGTATGCAAGGCCATAATCTGATGTGATGCGAGCTGTGAAGCGATCATCTGTGTTTCGCGACCGCTATCAAGTCCTTGAATAAGGTATAATGTGAGAGGAAGGGCAGCCAGTGGAATAAGGTATAACATGAGAGGAAAGGCAGCCAGTGGAGTTTCTGGTGCCCCTCAAGGGTAAGATGGTGTCCCCCTAGGTTGGTGCCCTATGAGTTCACAGAATGTGTTACAAAGACAACACACCTAATATTCTTTTGGGGTTTGGACCTCATGAAAATCTCGAATTTCCTCTTGCTGTCTACAGTTCTTTGCCAGAAGGGGGTTACAGAAACCAAATTTCCAGTAACGAGAGTTTAATCAAGTCCTGGGTAAAAAAAATGTAGGGAACAAAAAGCCCATCTACAGATTCTATCTGTATCTAACCTCCATATACCTCCAGTTTGACTAAACGAGCGACCTAACACTTCTGGTTATATAAATTTAGGTAAATATGTGAAAGTCTAATTTTAACTAGTCTTGTTTGGAAATAAAAGGAGGAACTTAATATTTAATTTTGGGTTTTTCTGTGAAAGCTAAAAGTTATAAACCATCCAGAAATCACCCATTTTGAGTTGTTATATGAAATATAAAACAGAAGAGCAGGATGTTCAGACATTAATTAAGTAAAGGGATGCTGACACAGACGATCATGGAGGTCTCAGTCAGTGAACTCACTGAGCCTCATCAGTATTTACACAGAGTTTCTTGGCTCAGGAGTTTATTTGTTCCAGACATTGTAGATGCAAATAAGCCACTTCTCTGTGAGAGTTCTTTAAAGGATGTTGTGGCTTTTGCAAGATCACCCAAAACGCAAATGCTAACAACAACAGTTAACTCACCCGTCATCACATGAGTGACTGGCCCTGTGGTATGAGGGAATATCGATCATTCCTCTGGGGTCGAACTGCATTCTCACGTCAGCTTTTATGGTGAGGTACACTCTTGAGCAGAATCAAATAAACAAGTAATAAACAGATCCATATGAGTCAGCTTTGTCTCCAAAGTTTGGGCCAATGGAACGATAAATTACTTATTGAAGAATAACACTGACTCATCAAAGACTTAAAAGGTATAAGCTAAGGCAGCCAGAATGCAATTCAGCCCAAACAGTGAAGGACCAGACCATCATAATGTTATAAAGGACCCAGCTGAGTCTTAACTATGTTCTAATCCAGGCTTCAGACAGTGTCTACATCACAACTGTCTCAGGGAAGAAGGACCCAGTTGCAGAGATGAAGCCAAAATTAGCTTTATTAAGCAAAAATTCAAAATACAAACAAAACTCTCACGATGGAGAAAAAGGTCAACTGAAAACAGAACTAGCAAAATACTAGAACTGACCAAAGCTTCAAAAGCTAACTGACAGACTCAGGAAACAGACCAACAGACTAACAAACACACAAAATGATTCAGCACTGGACTAGAGACGAAGGGAGCTGATATAGGGAGAGGTAATTGGGGGAGCAGGTGCCATGGATGATTGTCTGATTGGAGTAACGATCATTGCCAAGGCAACTGGAGCTGACCAACTCAACGTGGCACCTGCAACACACAAGAGGGTGTGAGAGGCAAGGCAAACACAGGAAAAATATTCAGACAAGACAAACAGATAGTCAGGGGAGGCACAGTCAGGCCAGACTGTGACAGTACCCCTCCCCTGATGGATGCCTCCTGGTGTCCACAAGAGACAGACCAACACAAAAGGAACTGACCTGGGAGGGAGGAAAAAAGACAAGTGGAGCATGAGTGTCCAGATCCCGACACCAGAACTGAAACCGAACCAGACAGGAGAGTCAGGATCCAGACACCATGCTCCGAACATGAAACACAAAACCAACCAAAGAGTGCATAGCAAGGAAACTGCAACCGAAGCTGTTCGCCCACATAGAGACAAAACAGTCAGAAAGATCACTTGGCCAGGCGAATAACACTGAGCCATGCACTCAACACAGACCCAGTCTAGACAGACACAAAACATGAGTGTCAGATTTCAGCCACAAAGACAATAAAAACAGAACCAACAGAAGTGGCTGAGCCCTGCAACTACCCCCCCCCCCAAAAGGGAGACATAAAACAACAGATAAGACAAACAGAACAGGCACTAACTCAGAACAGAAAGAACACAAGAAAGGGAGGTGTGGTGATGGGAGCGTGGTTGTGTGTCTGTCTGCGGGAGAGAGGGAGTGGTGTGGCTCGTCAAGCTGGTTGACATGATTTCTAACAGCTGTTTCTCATTACAATGATAGCGGAGAGACACCTTAAAACAGATGAATACACCAGAGAAAGGCAGAGAGAGAACAACACCAGAGTGCAGTGACTGGCGTGCCTTATTGTGTGTTTTAGTATTATTATTGTTGTAAAGCTGAAGTGTTTGAGAGGTTATTGAGAGTTTTTGTTGCTTTGAACTGACAAATAAGAAAGCCCTGAGAAGACTGCACTCAAACGAACTGAAGGCAGAGAATAAAAGCTACCTGAAGCATGTCTCTGCTCTCCGTCTCCTCCTTTTCCATACCTGAACCTGAAGATCCATTATGGTAGGGAAGGGAGGGAAACCAGGGAGGAAATATAAGGAAGTGAACAGGGTCCAGCAGCCAGGGAGGAGGCCTCAGGAACTGTACATGGAGCCAAGACCAGTCTGGTGGACAGCCAGGGGACCAGGCCAGACAGGGCGAAGTTGGCAGGACAAGCCAGGGTGGATCTAGTGGATCTGAACAGGGAGCGGGGTCTGGCAGACAGGGAGGGGGCTTTAGGGAAGGAGCAGGGTCAAGAGGCCAGGGAAAAGGTGTAAGGAGAGGAGTGAGGTCAGGTGGCCAGGGAGGAAGGCCCAGGAATGAAGCGGGATCAAGAAACGAGCAGGGAACAGGCTGGGCAGACAAGGAAGCAGATCCAGACTGGGAAGGCAGGCTACAGGGGACAGACTGGATGACCAGAGATTCGGGAAAAGGTAAGGGACCAAAAGCTGAGGGGACTAGTGGTAGGGAATGGATTGGTGGAGAGGCAGACCGAGTTCAGGGATAGGATAAGGGTAGGAAAGTCTCAGTCTTGGAGAGGATGGTGTGTAAAGTGGCTGGGGAATGGACAGCCCAAGCAGTGGCCAGACGGATATAGGTGTGAGCAACAGACTGGTGACTGGTGTCTGATGGGTTCTGGTTACTGGGCTGAGCAACAGACTGGTGACTGGTGTCTGATGGGAGCTTGGTTACTGGGCTGACCAAAGGGCTGGTCGACAGCCGCTAGGGACTGGACAGGATAGTTGATGGTCACCGGGGACTAAACAGGCTTATCAACAGCCTCAGGTATCTGGACAGACTCAGTGACTACAGGAAACTGGACAGGCTCATTGACAGCCACAGGGAACAGGACAGGCTTGTCAATAGCCTCCGTGGCCGGGAGTGCTGGCAGCGGAGGGGGAACAGCCTTCGTGGCTGTGAGCACTGGCATTGACTGGGGAATGGCCTCCATGGCCAGGGGCGTATCCTCAGCATAAATGCCAAAGCCACGCCCATCCTGCGAAATCTGACCCAAGGTGGCAGCATGAGAGACCCGGTCCCTGGCCGGGAGCTGGGTGGAGAGAAGTGCCTCCTTTGCTGGGTCCAAAACTGGCTGATTCGTTCTGTCATGATTGTCTCAGGGAAGAAGGACCTAGTTGCAGAGATGAGGCCAAAATGATCATTATTAAGCAAAAAGCCAAAATACAAATGAAACTCTCACAATGGAGAAAAGGGTAAACTGAAAACAGAACTAGCAAAATACTAGAACCGAGCAAAGCTTCAAAAGCTAACTGACAGTCTCAGGAAACAGACCAACACAATAATAAACACACAAAACGATTCAGCACAGGACTAGAGATGAAGGGAGCTGAAATAGCGAGATGTAATTGGGGGAGCAGGTGCTGCGGATGATGGTCTGATTGGAGTAACAATCATTGCCAAGGCAACTGGAGCTGGCCAACTTGATATGGAACCTGCAGGACACAAGAGGGCATAAGAGGCAAGGCAAACACAGGAAAAACATTCAGACGAGACAGATAGTCAGGGGAGGCACAGTCAGGCCAGACTGTGACAGTCAGTTTCATCTAGCCTGTTTAATTAATCTTTGAGTAACTGTATTGCTTCTCTTTTAAATTGACATTGTCCTTTCATTCACAACTACCCTACTTAAATCATCATTAACTTACTGTATTATGGTGTCTCTTTAAAACATATGGATTGTTGTGGTCCTTTAATACTTATTGTGTAATTGTAACAATATATATAAAGCTACATGATTGTATGCACTTTTATTAAGTGTTTATTATTAGGGCCCAAGCACTGAAAGTGCGGAGCCCTATTGTTCTTCTAAGGATTATTAGGGCCCAAGCACTGAAAGTGTGGAGACCCTATTGTTCTTCTAAGGATTATTATTATTTTTATTTTTATTAGGGCCGAAGCACTGAAAGTGTGGAGGCCCTATTGTTCTTCTAAGGATTATTATTATTATTATTATTATTATTATTATTATCAAGGTTTTCAGTACTTTTGGGGTACATAAAATGTGTGAAAACTCTTGAAAGTTTGCACACACATCAGATTCGCTGGCCATTAGGGCGTGACAGAGTTACAGGTGGGGGGGTGCACGAGAGGCTCTGCGGCGCCACCTAGAACATGGGCATGTTTGGGGGGCTATGTAGCACATCCCTTTTGAGCTACAGTCACCAAACTTTGTACACATATAGATCTCATCAAGCCGGACAACTTTCATGCTGACAGTCATAAGCTCTGCCCAAAAGGAAGTTGGCCATTTTGGATTGTTTGAAAAATGCATGTTAAGGAATTTGATATACTCCTCCCAGGAATTTCATGTTACAGGTACCAAATGTGGGCGACATCATGCCAAGACATTCACGATGCTAAATTGCGAAGGGATTTTTGATATATTGAACAGTTTTGCCATGGTGATGCAATAAATTAAGGGTAAAAATGTGAAACAGGAATTTTCTTATATCTTCTGTGTGAATTGTATGATTTTAATGAAAATTCAGCTGTATGTTTGGTAATGGGGGCTGATCACATTTATACGGCTATTATGGGTCATGGCCATAGCACCACCAACTGACAACAGGAAGTGTGACACTTTGTGTGACTTTGAAAAAGTCCTCTTATATTTACCCTCTCAAATGCATGCGGCCACCATGCTTTGTTTTCCTAGAGCCACCAGGTGGTGATGGTGCCGTAGTGCTTTGGCCCGTCATTGCTTCTTGCAGCTATATTTATTATAATTATTTTTATTATTATTATTATTTTCAAGGTTTTCAGTACTTTTGGGGTACATAAAATGCGTGAAAACTCTTGAAAGTTTGCACACACATCAGAGTCGCCGGCCATTAGAGCGTGACAGAGTTACAGGTGGAGGGGTGGGGGGGGGGTGCGGGAGGGACTCTGCGGTGCCACCTAGAACATGGGCATGTTCGGGGGGCTATGTAGCACATCCCTTTTGAGCTACAGTCACCAAACTTTGTACACATATAGATCTCATCAAGCCGGACAACTTTCACACTGTCAGTCATAAGCTCTGCCCAAAAGGAAGTTGGACATTTTGGATTGTTTGAAAAATGGATGTTAAGGAATTTGATACACTCCTCCAAGGGATTTCATGTTACAGGTACCAAATGTGGGCAACATCATGCCAAGACATTGACGATGCTAAATTGTGAAGGGATTTTTGATATATCAAATGGTGTTGCCATGGCAAAGCGATAAATTAACAAAAAAAAAAAATGGAATAAGGAAATGTCTCATATATTCTGCATGCATGGCGTGATTTTATATAAAATTTGAGCCAAATGTTTGTCCTTGCAGGCTGATCACATTGATGTGGCTATTGTGGGTCATGACCATAGCGCCACCAACTGGCGGAATGAAGTGTGTCACTTTTAACAAACTTTGTGATATCCCTATTATATTTACCTGAATTGCTTCAAAAGATTTTAGAATAATGTCAAGACAGTGCAGATTTAAATTCTGAAGGGATTGTTGATATCTTAAATACTGTTGCCATAGCAATGCATTAAATGTCATCATTCCTTTTTGTGCTTTGAGGTATTTGGTAAGCTTGGTTTTTAAAGTTTATTGTTAATAAACATATGTCTTAATTTTTATATAAATAAAATGTAATATAAATATCAACTGAAATGTAAAAATAATAGAAAACTGTCATAATGTGTATATGTAATGAGTGGCAATTACAAGAAATGTCCAATTGATGGCATCCAAACTCCATGAATGATTCCCAAAATAACAGAAGATATTTGGTGTCCTTGTTAGAAGGGATCCCTGTTTCATACCGTATGTATATGAAGTATGTGTAACTACGTTCTTCAGTTAATTATATTTCTCATTTCATGTGTTAAACATCTCCAGTTCTTGAGATGGTGTTTTATTCGTGTGATCTGTGTACGTTTTGATTGCCGAACCGGTGCTGGAATGTGTTATTTTGAATTTATGATAAATGTTCGTTTTGTCTGTTATCAATGTCGTTTAGTGTCAGCAGTGTTTTCTGCAGCTCGTGCTCTTTTCCAGAAAATAGAAAAGCGAAATATGTCCCCCATTGTGATCGCCTTCTCGGCCGTATTGTTTGTGTGTGTGTAGAGCATGTGTTTTGTCTTTATCTCTCTCTCTCTCTCTCTCTTAATCACTCTCAGGTGTGGGGTAACCAGGTGATCTGATTGTTTTTTAATCTAAGCAGTGTTGATATGGCAACAAGTAAACAAATGAAGTTTCGTCTTACCAGCATGTGTGGAAACGTTTAAACCATGTGTGTGACAACTAACCCCATGTTTGAGTTTGAGCTCTTTTCCAATCGAATCCTATAGAACAATGCAAACAAATGTGTCCCCACTCATTATATACATCAACTGAGGTGCGGATGCAATCTTTGTTAATTAAAACATATAGTTTTATATGGATGGATTAGAACCTTTAACCTCTTATGCAACATGCCGTTCACATGCTTGAATGCGTTTGTTTTTGCACTAAAATTACACGCAGCGCCACAAAAGAGCAAAATGTATGTGTCTTGACTCGAGATGTTTCACAGTTTAAGTTCTTTTTAACTTGATATGGCGTCTAAAAACACAAACAAGCCATCAAAGACGTCTATCTAGCACACGTTTACATTGAAATCATACATAAAACAGCGCACACGGACACAAATGCGCTCAATGTGTACGGCCCCTCAGTGTAAGACTAGAACTCTGTAGAAAAGTTTGATCACACTTGCCTATTCTTTATTATTTGTTACTGCACATTTTCACTTCAAGTAAATTGATAAGTGATTTTGCATTGATATTGCAACATCAGGAGTTTTCTAAGCGTAAATTAGGCTGCCTCAGCATTCAGTGTCGGGTCAAGTTTTGAAAAGTAACCGTGTACCCTGACGAAACAAAATGTATTGCAAACAAAATTGAAATTAGACCTACTTGGTTCTGGCTTTCATGCGTGGACGTGCTTTTAAAATGTCAAAAATGTCGATTACATGGCCATTTCCTAACTATACCGTAATTTGATGATTAATTTGTTAATTTAATTTAAAGCCAGTTTATGGATAAATAAAAATGGTAAATAATTTCATTGCAATATAATCTTTAGATCTACATATTTTTTCAATAAATAATTAAATTATAGCAAAAATGTAAAATTAATCATTTAGCAAAAAATTTAAAATTACAATTAAAAATTGATATAGATAGATAGATGATAGATAGATTCTCTGAATGGTGATTCATGAGACTGTTCTTCACCACATTTAGACAACATTATGCGAAGACATCAAAGATGCTAAATTGCGAACAGATTTTTAAATATCGTACGGTGTTGCCATGGCGATTCACTAAATTAATGGCAAAAATAGGCAAACAGGAAGTATCTCATATCTTCTGCGTTCATTGTGTGATTTAGATAAAAATTTAGTTGTATGTTTTTTCTTGGGGGCTAATCACATGTACATGGCTATTGTGAGTCATGGTCATAGCACCACCAATTGGCAGCAGGAAGTGTGGCACTTACAACAGACTATGAAAAGTTCTCTTACATTTACCCAAACTGCTTAAATTGTTTAAACACTGCTGATGGAAAATTTTGAAGGGATGCTTGATAGCTTTAATAGTGTTGTCATGGCAATGGATTAAATTACATGAAGTTGTAGTCAACTGGAATGGTGACATATATCAAATACACATTGTATTTTTAGGGTCCAAGTTTACATTAATGTTGAATTGTTGCTGTGTCCATCATGCTTTGTTTTCCGAAAGCCAACGAGTGGAAATGGACCCACGGTGCTTGGGCTCATCATCGCTGCTCGCAGCTATATTTATTATTATTATTGATGTGACCACAATATTTACTAGCATCAGTTAGACTGACAACATGGGTAGAAATTCAACCTATTCTCAAAGAATGAACGTTAATATAACTACATTTTTGCAAACTGACTTTTACGTGCCGTGTTATATGTTTCGCTGCAATTTCTCACTGAAATGAACACTAGAGGAGTTACAACTGTGTGTTTTATTCAGTTTCACACAAATCATGACTACAACATCTGATTATGACTTTATAAACACATATTTTCAGTTACTCACACACTGTAATGTTATGATATTGAAACTCTAGGCATCATTTGAAAAATGATACATTTTAACGCTTGTATTACAGACTCACATTTAGACACTCTAAGTGATTCGATTCTGCGGTAGCTCACCTCATAAAGGGTTGAAATTTGATCTCGGAAGACTGCAGTTCGCAACCAGTTAAGGACGCAACTGACAGGAGAGACAAGAGTGTCATAGAAGTGACACGAATTGATGGTTGCTTCAGAAAAAGTGCTTTTCATTTCTTATTTTGTTTTTGGACACTGTTGGTTAGGTTCAGGCATTGGTTTAGGAGTAAGGATGTCTGTTTTGGTAACTCTCATTTTATTTTAGATCACTACTGGTTAAGTTCAGGTTAAAGATTTAGTTTAGGGAGATACATTTTACTTATTAAAACCACCACCTAATATTCACCCTAAAGGGAAAGTTCACCTAAAAATGAAAATTCTCTCATCATTTACTCACCCTCATGCCATCCCAGATGTGTATGACTTTATCTCTTCAGCAGAACACAAATTAAGGTTTTCAGAAGAATATCTCCGCTCTGTAGGTCCAGACCATTCAAGTGGATGGTGATCAGCACTTTAAAGCTCCAAAAAGCACAGATATTCAAAGTAAAAGTAATCCATATGACTCCAGAGCTGAGATATTCTTCTAAAAATCTTTGCTTGTGTTCAGCAGAAGAAAGTCATACGCATCTGGAATGGTATGAGGGTGAGTAAATGATGAGAGAATTGTAATTTTGGGGTGAACTATTCCTTTAGAAACCTCGTCTGTTTACAACAACATTTCACTGGCTTTTGGCACCCCCCACTGGACATTTCACTGGGAAACTGCAGCCAAATGTGTAATGAAGCACGTAAT
This sequence comes from Myxocyprinus asiaticus, assembly GCF_019703515.2. Lineage (NCBI taxonomy): Eukaryota > Metazoa > Chordata > Actinopteri > Cypriniformes > Catostomidae > Myxocyprinus > Myxocyprinus asiaticus. The sequence continues at coordinate 40,034,807 of NC_059347.1, read as the reverse complement.
TTAGTTTTTGCAAAATTTTTGCCATGGTCACGTAATGTTCATGAGACCATGCTGTAGAAATCAATATCAATCCTATTAATTGTCCTTTATATTCAAGCTGGTAAAATAAGGTTACTATCTAAAGTAGAAAAAAAAAATAATTATATATATATATATATATATATATATATATATATATATATATATATATAGATATAGATATAGATATATAGATATATAGATATAGATATAATATGTCTACAGGATCAGTGGTAATACAGTTTATGACAGCTTCTTTTATTCATGCATGTTATGTCCATGGTGATGACAGAATAAAATTGTAGCTTAAATAACAATCCAAAGAAAGCTTGTTTCAAAACATCATAGTTACTGGTGTAACCTCCGTTCCCTGATGGAGGGAACGAGACGTTGGTGTCGATGTAGTGACACTAGGGGTCACTCTTGGGAGCCCGAGACACCTCTGGTCTTTGATAAAAGGCCAATGAAAATTGGCGAGTGGTATTTGCATGCCACTCCCCCGAACATACGGGTATAAAAGGAGCTGGTATGCAACCACTCATTCAGGTTTTACGCTGAGGAGCCGATATAAGGTCCGGCCATTTCAGCGGGTAGTTCAGCGTTGTGGCAGGAGGGACCAACGTCTCGTTCCCTCCATCAGGGAACGGAGGTTACACCAGTAACCATGACGTTCCCTATCTGTCACTCACTCGATCTTGGTGTCGATGTAGTGACACTAGGAGTCCCTATACAAAACGCCACAAGGCTGAACTGTGTTACGTGAACTGGCGGTGTGTGGTGGGCAGACTTGCTGTGTGCCTCATAGCCAGCACACCAGGTCGACACGTAACCTCCCCCAACACAGTTATGAGTGTCAAACGGCCCTTTTTGGGGACAAGTTGACTACCCAGAGATAGAGACAGGCTTAACCCAGTCGTGGCCTCTTTCCCCTTCTCTTTTTCCACTCCCTAAAAAAGAAGGGGGATTATCCGACTGGGCCGCCAGGTCCAGTCGGGGGGTGTCCCTCCCAAGGGGAGGACACCGTGGAGACCACACCTCGCCCCAAGAGGGGGGGGGTATTTAAGTGGAAGCATACATCACATGGTCTTTCCAACCATATGGAGAGCCTTCAAGGTAGATCCTGCCCTATGGGGGAGGAGTTACTACAACATGGAGACTGGGGCAGAGGGGCTCTGCCTAAGGAAGACGCAGTTTGCCAGTAGGGAAACGAACTAGTGGAAGATATAGATCGCATGGGGTTAGCCTTACAGGGAACCGCCACATGTGGAGCACCTACCCCAGAACCGGGCTCTTAGCGCATATACTGGGCCGGCAGCGAGTATCTCCGAAAACTCGACTGCCACAGGGCTCGGAGGAAGTCAACCAGGGAACAACTTTTGTGAACACTACTGGGAATTAACAGCGCACATCTTCAGCTCAAAAGGAGGTGGAAGGCGCTATGTGCAAGCGATACACCCGGCCGGCTATCCCAGGCTTATCCGCTTGTGTTGCGTGCCACTACCTGGGACAAAACCGGTTCCACCCGGAGGTTGTAGAACCTTTCAAAGGTGTTGGGTGTTGCCCAGCCCGCTGCTCTGCAAATGTCTGTTAGAGAGGCACCTCTGGCCAGGGCCCAAAAAGCTGCTACACCACGGGTAGAATGGGCTCGTAGCCCTACCGGGGGCGGCATGTTTTGGGCGAGATATGCCATAGTTATGGCGTCAATGAGCCAGTGGGCGATCCTCTGCTTGGAGACAGCGCTTCCTTTCCACTGTGCACCGAAGCAGACATTCTCATTTCACCGCTCTTCCCTGAACCCTCGCGGCTCGGTGATTGGTTCCTGGGCTCGCGGCGCCGCTCAGAGATTCTAAAGCTCTGCGTGCGATCCAAATAGATGCGTAAAGCGCGCACCGGACACAGCAACGACAGGGCTGGGTCTGCCTCCTCCTGGGGCAGTGCTTGCAGGTTCACCACCTGGTCCCTAAAAGGAGTGGTGGGAGCCTTGGGCACATAGCCCGGTCGGGGGTCTCAGGATCACGTGAGAATAGTCCGGACCGAACTCCAGGCACGTTTCACTGACAGAGAACGCTTGCAGGTCACCTACCCTCTTGATGGAAGTGAGCGCAGTCAGGAGGGCAGTCTTCAAGAAGAGTGCCTTAAGCCCGGCTGACTGCAAAGCTCAAAGGGGGCTCTCTGTAGACCCCGAAAAACTACAGAGGTCCGATGAGAGAACGAGGCGCGGCCTGGAGGGATTCAGCCTCCTGGTGCCTCTTAGGAACCTGATGATCAGATGATGCTTCCCTAAGGACTTACCGTCGACTGCGTCATGGTGTGCTGCTATGGCAGCAATGTACACCTTCAAGGTGGAAGGGGACAGCCTCCCTTCCAACCTCTCTTGCAGGAAGGAAAGCACTGATCTGACTGCGCACCTCTGGGGGTCTTCCTGACGGGAAGAACACCACTTAGTGAACAGACGCCACTTAAAGGCATACAGGCGCCTCGTAGAGGGAGCCCTAGCCTGAGTGAACGTGTCTACCACCACAGGTGGGAGACAGCTTAGGTCTTCTGCGTCCCGTCCAGGGGCCAGACATGAAGATTCCAGAGGTCTGGGCGCGGGTGCCGGATGGTGCCCCTTCCCTGAGAAAGAAGGTCCTTCCTCAGGGGAATTTGCACAGGGGGAGCTGTCACGAGGAGCGTGAGGTCCGAGCACCATGTCTGGGCGGGCCAGTAGGGTGCTTACCAGGACAACCTTCTCCTCGTCCTCCCTGACCTTGCACAGGGTCTGTGCGAGCCAGCTCACTGGGGTAAAACGCATATTTGCGAATGCCAGGGGACCAGCTGTGTGCCAGCGCGTCTATGCCGAGGAAGGCCTTGGTCAGGGCGTACCAGAGCGGGCAGTGGGGAGGATTCTTGGGAGGCGAACAGGTGCACCTGTGCCTGACCGAATCGACTCCAAATCAGCTGGACCACCTGAAGGTGGAGCCTCCACTCTCCCTTGAGGGTAACCTGTTGTGACGGCGCATCTGCCGAAGTGTTGAGGTTGCCCGGGATGTGAGTGGCTTGCAGCGACTTGGTGCTGCTGACTCCGTTGGAGGAGACGGCGGGCGAGTTATGACATACAGCAGGAGCGCAGACCGCCTTGGCGGTTGACATATGCTACCGCTGCCATGCTGTCTGTCCGACTAGTGCTTGCCCTGGATCAACGGCTGGAACCTCCGCAGGGCGAGCAGAATTGCCAGTAACTCGAGGCAGTTGATGTGCCAAACGCAGCCGCGGACCCGTCCAGAGGCCGGCGGCTGCGTGCCCGTTGCCAACAGCGCCCCAGCCTGTTTTGGAGGCGTCTGTCATGGCCACGACGCGCCTGGAGACCAGTTCTAGGGGAACACCTGCTCGTAGAAACGAGAGGTCGGTCCAAGGGCTGATAAGACGGTGACAGACCGACATAATGGCCACGCGGTGTGTCCCGTTGCGCCATGCCCGTCTCGGGACTCGAGTCTGGAGCCAGTACTGAAGCGGCCTCATATGCATCAACCCGAGCGGGGTGGCCACCGCCGAGGATGCCATATGCCCCAGGAGCCTCTGAAAAAGTTTCAGTGGAACCGCTGTTTTCTGTTTGAACGCCTTCAAACAGGCCAGCACCGACTGGGCGCGCTCGTTCGTAAGGTGCGCCGTCAAGGAGACGGAGAAAAGAGATGCTCTGAACCGGGAGGAGCTTGCTCTTTTCCCAGTTGACCCGAAGCCCTAGTCGGCTGAGGTGAAAGTCCTCGACGGTGTCGCCGAATAGGCCCGCCTGGGAAATGGGGGCAGCAAGGAATCGTGTCCTGTCGGCCTCACCCATCTCGACCAGGTTGAGCCAAAGGTGGCGCTCCTGGACAACTAGTGTGGCCATCGTCCGCCCGAGAGACCGTGCCGTGACCTCCGTCGCTCGGAGAGCGAGGTCGGTCGCCGAGCGCAGTTCCTGCATCAATCCCGGGGCGGAACTACCCTCATGCAGTTCCTTTAGCACCTTGGCAGACTTGCAGGAGAGCCATGGCGTGCAGGGCGGAGGCGGCTTGTCCAGCGGCACCATAGGCCTTGGCCGTCAGAGACAACGTAAACCTACAGGCCTAGGACGGGGGCTTTGGGCACCCACGCCAGATGGCGGCGCTCTGCGGGCACAGGTGCACCGCGAGCGCCTTTATCCACCGGGGGATTGCCGAATAACCCTTGGCCGCCCCACCATTGAGGGTAGTGAGAGTGGGGAAGCTGAAAAGATCGGGACCGGGCAGTAAAAAGTGCCTCCCACGACCTTGTCAGCTCTTCATGCACTTCCGGGGTTTTGAGCGGCGCCGCGAGCCCAGGAACCAATCACCGAGCCGCGAGGGTTCAGGGAAGAGCGGTGAAATCCACTCTAACCGATGTTCGCGGCTGACCGTGAAAGCATGTCGTCATCTCCGCATCAGCCTGTGACTGGGCGATCGACCCCGAAGGGAGGAGCCCAGCTGAGGCTTCCGACTGGACGAGCCCGCTCTCCGATGCTGCGCTCGAGAGCTCATCACTTTCGCGGGCTCCGAATAAGAGGTCGAACTCGCCGTGAGACGAGCCGGCGGACTCACCCGGAAGCCCGATCGGGGCAGACGAGCGTGCTGGGGAATGGGAGGTCCGCGGGGGGATACCCGGCGGAGGCGGTCCCATTGGGGTCCCCAAATCGCCCCCAGTGCTAGCCGCGCTGGCCTCAAACCCGTGGGTAAAAGGACCGAGGCGGGAGCCTCTGGGGTGGCTCACTTTCTTATGAAGGTGAGCCGCGACCGCAACGTTGCCATGGACATATTCTCGCAATGGGAACATGACCATCCACGAATGCTGTCTCCGCGTGAGCAGTGCCCAGACACGAAAGACAGTGATCGTGACCGTTAGAAGGCGAGAGATAACGAGCACAACCAGGAATAACACACAATCGGAAAAGCATCTTTAAAAAGACGCGTCTTTAAAAAGACGTTCCGTGTGTGCGCTCTTTTAGAGAAATATATACTCTTTTAGAGGGGAAAAATGCTCTTTCAGAAAATATACTCTCTAGTTTTTCTGCCGAAGCGCCCAGGGGCGTTCTCTGCAGTGCACCAATGCAGAGGAGGAGAAGCCGCTGAAATGCGCCGTCAGATCCAGCAGGTGAATGAACAGTAGTATTCAGCTCAGCGAGCATGACTGTTCGGCTCCGAAGAGAAAATCTGTATGAGTGGTTGCATACCAGCTCCTTTTATACCCGTATGTTCGGGGGAGTGGCATGCAAATACCACTCGCCAATTTTCATTGGCCTTTTATCAAAGACCAGAGGTGTCTCGGGCTCCCAAGAGTGACCCCTAGTGTCACTACATCGACACCAACGTCGAGTGAGTGACAGATAGGGAACTGAATTGGGCTCCTGTTTCTGTTGACTTTTTGTGAAAAAAAAAAAAAATGGACATCACCCCTTGCAAAACCACTGCACCTGCTGTCCTGCTCAAGCCAATTACAAATTTTGATCTCACCACATTTCGCTCAACTGACAAGACCTTGGCAGATCTGTCTCGATGTGGTCTGGAAACTAAGAAAGTAAGGAATTTCTAGATTTTTTTAGTTTTATGTTGTTTTCCACAAAATCCAGGCATACTGCTATAAGCATGTAGCTCAATTATTAACATTATTTGTTTTTTGAGTTTGAGATATAAAGTGAATGTAAACACTACATTTATGCGGTTTAAACTAAGACATGAAAATCACTTCATGAGACTGAGTACGGACCCATTTCAGAAGGGAAATTTGGTTTTATTTAATCTATCCAAACAGATTTAGTTTTTGACATTAAACCTAACAACTAAATGCTGTAATTTAGCTTAAATAAAAGAAACCCTACAAATGCTGAAAGAGAACAAATCAAATTGAGAAAAATACTCCTCCCCATTGTGTTTAACCTTTAAGAACCATTCTATCCCATCATCTGCAGCAAAACATATTTAAACCCAACTGACCTCTGTCAGGCAGTCCCACCCTTCACTGTAACCATTAAGAGCCTTCAATTTTATAGCCTTCCTTCTAAGCAAAGCTTATCCCAAATTCTAACAGGCCTTTCCCTTTTAACATCTGACAACATTACTAAGTCAGGTAAGAAAACAACTGATAGGAAAAGATAAGAATTCAATGGCACCTAAATGGTGTTGAATGTACTGCTGAATTCCAGTTGTGAAGGGAACAAAGTCCTAGAGCAATCTGTCAGAATAAATTCACAAAATAAATTAATTATTCGAACTTTAATTAAAACTTTACAATGTGGAACATCTTGTAGGTCCCTTGGGGATTAGAGGCTTGGAGAAATGAAAAATTGTCCAAAAGGATTTAGTTTTATTAGAAACATATGAACCCAAACAAGACCTCATAAAATCCTCATCTCCCTGATTGTAACCTCTGATTACTGTCTGCCATTAGTAAATTATTGCCTTGTAAACTAGAGTGCCCTGTTGGTTACATTAGGTTCAGATATCTTAATAGCCATGCACACTTTGTTATTTGACTGATTGCTTCTTACAAGTTACACACTATATACTTAAAATAATACAACCCCTGAAGAACTATGAGCATTAATAGCTGCTGTGTATGACAGCTGGTATGCTGTTTAATAAACAAATTATAGAGCATGTTGAGCTCAATGTTCTCTCTCAGATGAGAAATGTGTCAGGGTGAATATTAACTTAAACATTGCTTAGTTAACGAGGGAGGATAGTCAATGGGAGGGAATGATATATAAGCATATAAATAACCAAGTAATGCAATTTGGTAATGCTGCTTCCGGAAGCAGAAAGGGATGAAGGAACGTCTGAATCCAATGTTCGCGTCACATCATGTCTCCTGAGATACCTTCATCTGATCGATCTTTGAAGGTAGCATAGATGTATCAGAGATTCTTTTAATTACTGAGATAACAACCTCCGCGGTTCTATCACAGGAGAGAGTGTATCGGTCAACTAACATGTTACGACAGTAAGTTACCATTTGCTGATACCATACAAATGAATGGGGAGAGCCGTAAACTAACACCTATCTGTAGTAAAATCGTCTTTGCCTCCTCTTATAAAACAGCAATTTTATCATGGTAAACTCCACACATAGTTCATTCCAAAAGGATTGTTAAGTGTAAAACATGTTGAAGATTAGCAGACAGGTGGTCAGTTTATTAAGTGATGAGTTGTTTTCTGACAAAAGCAGTTTATTCAGCACACTGAAGCATCTCCTCCATAGCTTTAACCTGCTGCGTTATGCTATTTTATGCTAAGCTTGTAGGCTCACCTTATTAGAAGGATTCTTGATGTATCCTTTGCTGCCTGTGAAATCCCACAATCCTGTGCGTGCCAATCCACAGCAGCTGAGCTTAAAGGCTAATTTATACTTACTGTGCGAACAGGCTTCTTTTTCTGCCAAAGTGTTAATTTGGTTATATTTCTCCTGATCACTTACATCTCTGAAATTCTTGTCTGAAAACTTGGCTGGTTGAAGAGCGATGGTGATTGGTTAAAACTAATCATGGGTGTGGTTTGGACGTGATTTTTTTTATTTACAACTATGCGTGCCATCTGGAGTTGTTACCTAACTCTGAAGCCCGTTTCACAGAGATTATGCAGAAGTATACTTTTTTTGTTGGTGCCAGATGGGATGGTTTGAGTATTTCTGTAACTGCTGATCTCCTGGGATTTTCACACACAACAGTCCCTAGGATTTACTCAGAATGGTGCCAAAAACAAAAAACATCCAGTGGTGGCAGTTCTGCAGATGGAAATGCCTTGTTGATGAGAGAGGTCAACAGAGAATGGCCAGACTGGTTCGAACTGACAAAGTCTACAATAACTCAGATAACCGCTCTGTACAATTGAGGTGAGAAGAATATCATCTCAGAATGTTATTCTGAGATATGGGTTGGCACTGTTTTGGCGGCACGAGGGGGACCTACACAATATTAGGCAGGTGGTTTTAATGTTGTGGCTGATAGGTGTATATATATACTGTATATATAAATGAGAAATCATTGGTGATTTAGCCAATGCCAAAGCTCAAAAAAGAAGTACACAGAAGGAAAAAATAAAGCTGCACGATCTTCTCATCATAAGGATGGCACATGCTTTCTGTTAAGAGGTTCTGGAATTATTAAGTTAAAATCCTGTACCCCATTAAAAAAATAAAAAAATAAAAAACACTTCCGTAGAAGCACAGCCACAGAGTTGTATGTCTTTCCTGTAATGCTGACAGAGTGACAGGTTCTCCATCCATGATCAATACTTGAGTTTGATCAATCCACAATTAAATGTTTGAGGGCAACATGCATTTTTCTACAGGCAAGTTTCTAGAATAATGGGTAGGTGGACTGGTGAGATACTGTAACTTTGATTGTCACCTTAGTTTGAAAGAAGTCTGACACTGGTTGTCACTGCTTAACTATCAGTGATGTGAGTGTGTTAACAGATCAGCCACGTGATATGTGTAAATCAATGTCACTGAAGTCTGAAAAGTTATAAAAAATGCAAAAGTGCATGTATATTTTTGACATATAGGTGATTGTGCATAACAGAAGAAAATGTGTATATTTGTGGACTGCATTGTGAGCTTACAAAACAATTTACAATACAGTGTATTTGTGCATTTTGTTGCGTGCAGCTGTGAATTGCTGTGCACATTTACAAGAGGTTTTGATACTGTTAAATCCATAAAAGCAAAATAAAACTGATTGGACCAGAGACAGTTCTCTACCCCCTGCTGTCCACAGCTTTCCACACCTACTTTATAGGCATTTTTACTGGTGCTGAAATGTCTCACCCAAGCATGGTGAAATAATAAGTAAGTAGGAGGAAAGGTTTTATACTAAAAGGACAAGATACTTTAATTCAATTGGTATACAACTAATGATAAGAGTAAGTGTTGTGCTGTTCTTGGCTCAGTGCTGTTTCAGTCTGCTTCCCGCACAAAGCAATCATATGGCTTCAGAAGATTTATTAATACAGTGCATGAGTCCTATGGACTACTTTTATGGTGTTTTTTTGTAATTATTTGGAGCTTGACAATGTCAGTCCCCTATTCACTATAATTATATAGTGATATATAATTATAGTTGCTAAACTTGCTTTGAGTTTTACAGCTCCTCAGAAGCTCCAACCCCCATAACACTGGTTGAAAAATATCCCACATAAACTAGCATCATGCTCTATGCTAACCTTGCACTCTTATTTCCATTAGGCATCTGAGAAGAAGGTTTTGAGGGAAGTCCATTACACTATCATGTGATATCATGAGATTACCTGCAGAGCGGAGTCATGACGAGCTATTTTCACATTGATATATATGTTATTCGCTTAAACATTTAGAACTGATATTTTTGAGGAAGATAAACAACATTCTTAATTATATTTTAATATAATAATTAGTGTTTTATCTACACATTAATGTTTGTAGCTATTGTACTTCACATATCAATTTAAGAAAACTTGTGAAATGGCTGATATGAGTTCAACTGAAGACACTTTATTTTTATATTACAATCTACATCCGCAGTGGAGAATGAGAGTGAGCCATAATACTACAATAGTAGGTCTATGCACTGCAAACAATAACACTGTAATATAAAAATGCAAAACGAGGATTTAATAATGATGAAATACTTTATTGAACATGAATATAATTAGCAGAAATATGCAATTTCACAATTACAATATATATATATTTTTTTTTTATCATTTATTTGGAAGTTAGAACACAGAGTTGGTTACATGCTAAACAAATGAATATACAGTACATTACTGTGCTATGAAATCGGTACATTATTGCTCCAAAAATACTTTATTGGCTTGTACCATGCTTGTACACTTGCTTAAACCATTAGGTCTTCGTCAGGCAAAATGTAAATAAATAAATAATAAGAAGAATCTTTCAACTTGTGCATTACTGAATTCACAGAGGACGAATTGAAACTAAACTAAAATACTTTTTCCTAACTCCAAAAAGAAACTAAAATAAAATAAATATGACCTTGAATTAATTTCATTTTTTTCATATATATATATATATATATATATATATATGTACACAGTAGGGTGAATTTGGGCAAAGTGGGACCTTTTTGGAAATTTTACGTTTTTGTCACTTTTAATTATAATCCAAATGCCACTTAACCAGACACTATATCTTTTTAGAAAGCTTAGGATGTCTCCTACATTAGTCAAAAGCAAACATTATGAAATACTCAATACTGGGAAAAAGAACCTTTGGAAACCCTTTTTTGACCAAATCCCAGATTTTTTTTTTCAGGCAGTGTTGTTAAAAAGGGACAGGGGAAAATTATTCTATAGAAAATAGAGAAGGGATTTATTTACAGGAGTCTGCAGTTGCGTGTAAGTGTGTTTATTTCATTGTTTTACTTTGTTGTAGATTGGTATTCTTTGCTAGACTTGTGCTGTTTGTTTACTGGCTTGAACTCGTGTCACTTAAACGTGTGTTGGTGTGTGTGCTATATTGTTTTGACTTGTCCCAGGGTATTCACTGCTAGATTTAGAGTTGTTTGTCCAGTGTGTGTAAAACCATCATTGTTTTTAGTGTCTAGAAACAGTGCTTCACTTGTTTTAGAGTATTATTTATTGCTAAAGTGTAGCATAATTTATTTGCGGTGTACTGAAGTCGCATTTGTTCCCACGCTGTTCACCTCGCGCGACCCGCAGTTTCGGTTGCACATGTGACAAGCTTTTTGCTAAGAAGCATTAAGGCGTGTCCTGCTTTTTCACTGTACGGCTCGTTAGCATCGTGAATATATTTGACGTGAATGCTGATGTGGAAGTGGTAGCCCTCGTGTAAAGCCCTCCTAAAGACCAGCAAGTCTACCTGTGCAAGTCCACCGAGCAAGGACATTTTCCTTGTACATACTAACATGTCTACTTCAAATAACATATGCATTCAAGCACGTCTCTTTTATCTGTTACAGCCCGTTCACACGATATAGATGCAAGACAAAATGCAAAAACACTCTTCTCTATGTAACAATACTACTTTTGAATTCCATGCTATTACTACAATGCAACCCTCAAAAATATATGTTGTTGTCATTTATAGCCCTCCAAGTTAGCTGGCAAACTTTCTCGTGGAGTTGGATGTCCTGCTGTCCTCCGTCCTGTAGGATGGTAAGCCACTTGTGGTTCTTGGTGATTTCAACATACACCAAGACAAGCCCCAGGCCACTGAACTGAATGCTCTTCTGGCCTCATTTGACTTGGAAAGACTAAGCACCACAGCAACTCACAGATCGGGCAACCAACTGGACCTCATTTTTACACGTAACTGTACCAACTCAAATATTCTTGTTACTCCTTTACATGTCTCTGATCACTACTTTGTTCAAGTCAGCATGACACTCCCATCTACATTAAAACAGACTCCACCTTTAGTTTCCTTTCGCCGTATCCTCCGTTCTCTTTCACCCTCTCGCCTTTCCACTGCTGTCTCTACCTCTCTTCCCACACAAAATGTATTTTCCACCCTTGATGTAAACACTGCCACAGACACACTAAGCTCTACTTTAACAACCTGTCTAGACAACATCTGTCCTCTCTCGTCAAGGCCAGCACATACTACACCACCCAGCCCCTGGCTCTCTGACGTCCTTCGTGAACTGACCTCAGGGCAGCTGAGAGGAGATGGCAGAAATCTAAAGATCCAGCAGATCTAGGTAAGTATCAGTCTCTGCTTGCAACTTTTTCAGATAATGTTAAATCTGCAAAAACTTCCTACTACCAGTACAATATCAACAGCACTACAGACACTCGCAGCTTTTTTAGAACATTCAACACACTTCTCTGCCCTCCAGCTCCACCACCTGACACATCACTGACAGCAGATGTCTTCCCCACATTTTTTTACTAATAAGGTTACAACCATCAGCAATACATTCTCAGCACCACACCCCACATCCGCCTCCTGTATGCAGCTCTTCCATCTCTATGTTCTCTCCTCTGACTGACACTGATGTCTCTAAACTCCTCCTCTTCAACCACCCCACCACCTGTTCCCTTGACCCCATTCCTTCCCACCTTCTCCAGGCCATCTCTCCGTCTGTCCTACCTGCACTCACACACATAATGAACACATCTCTACTTACAGGTACTTTTCCCACTACATTTAAGCAGACTCGAGTACCCCTGCTGCTGAAGAAACCCGCACTTAACCCCACACAAATGGAACACTACAGACCAGTCTCTCTCATCCCATTCATGGCAAAAACACTTGAAAGGGCAGTTTTCAATCAAATCTCTGCCTATCTCTCATAGAACAAGCTGCTGGGTAACAATCAGTCAGGCTTCAAAAGTGGACACTCCACCGAGACTGCCCTGCTGTCTGTCACGAGTCGCTGAGACAGGCGAAAGCTGAATCCAGATCATCTGTCCTGATTCTACTGGACCTTTCTGCAGCCTTTGACACGGTCACCCATCAGATCTTACTCTCCACCCTCTGTTCACTGGGCATCACAGGAACTGTGCTTGACTGGTTTAATTCCTATCTCTCAGGTAGGTCCTTCAAGGTAGTCTGGAGAGGTGAGGTGTCCAAGCCACATCAGCTACTTACTGGGGTACCTCAGGGTTCAGTACTTGGGTCACTTCTCTATATATACAACATCACTGGGACCCATCATTCAGGCATATGGTTTCTCTTACCATTGCTACACTGATGACATGCAACTCTACTTGTCTTTCAAGCTCAATGACACCACAGTGACTGCTCGAATCTCTGCCTGCCTGGCGGACATCTCGGCCTGGATGAAGGAACACCAACTGCAACTTAACCCAGCCAAGACCGAACTCCTTGTTTTTCCAGCCAACCCTGCTGTTGAACACAACATCACCGTGCAGCTGGGTGCAACTACAGTAACACCTTCCAAAACGGTCAGAAATCTAGGGGTAACCATCGATAACAAACTAAATTTCACAGACCACATCTCAAAGACTGCGAGATCAAGTAGATTTACACTCTACAATATCAGGAATTAAGACCCTTCCTCTCTGAACATGCCACATAACTTCTTGTTCAGTCACTTGTCATAACTAGATTGGACTACTGTAATGCTCTCATTGCAGGCCTCCCTGCATGTGCAATTAGATCCCTGAAAATGATCCAGAATGCAGCAGCACGTCTGGCCTTTAATAAACCAAAGAGAGCGCATGTTACACCACTCCTTGTCTCTCTTCACTGGCTGCCGGTTGATGCACGTATCAAGTTCAAGGCTCTGATGCTGGCGTACAAAACAGTCACTGGGTCAGCTCCAGCATACCTAAAATCATTTCTGCAGAGCTACATGCCCACTAGAATCCTGCGGTCGGCTAAGGAACGTCGCCTTGTTGTACCTACACAAAGAGGCACCAAAACACTTTCCCGGACTTTCGGCTTCATCATACCACATTGGTGGAATGACCTTCCCAACTCCATCCGTGAAGCTGACTCACTTTCTGTATTAAAAAAATGGCTAAAAACACATCTTTTCCATGAGCACTTAACCAGTCACTAAAAAAAAAAAAAAAAAAAAATGTCCTTGTAGCACTTCAATCTGTTTTGAATGCTATTCTGATGCTAGTGAAACTTTGTAATATGGCACTTTTCATACCACGGTCTCCTTAAGATGATTCACTTATGTTTTTCCTCTTTTGTAAGTTGCTTTGGATAAAAGCCAAACGAATAAATGTAAATGTATATGTAGAAAATATCAACAAATTATTTTAAATACATTTTTATTTTCTTACACACTTTCACATCATAAATCATCATATGTAATATTTACAAACATTAGGTCAACTTTTACTTTTTTATCACCTTAAAAAGATTTGCCTCAAATTTCTGTCATTTACTTTACCATTGCTTTCCTCACCGGTGGTCATGAACTGAGCTCTGCCACATCCTATTGTAAAATCATCCATTTAAAACCTTTAAAAAAAGTTAACTGTTTAATTCTCAAAGATTTGTTTAATAATTAGTAATTCACTTAAGGGAATATGTATGGAAACAGTAAGGGTCAATCTTAACTGTCCCACTTTACCCATCTTTACCTATAAAATTTGAAACATTTACAATCTACCATAATTAAACATGAAAATACCACTAGATAAAGGTGACACAAGACTGCCCTGAGTAATTTAATGAATTTAGACATTTTAAATGATACCAGTATATGCTTTAGGTTTGGCAGCACTAGAATACTAAAACTAAAATAAAAACTAACAGAACTGAAACTATAAAACACTGAGAAAACAAAAACTAAACTAAAATTAATGGAGAAATTGTGAAAACTAATGAAAACGAAACAAATTTAAAATTACAAATTAAAATATATAATATATATATATAAAACAAACTAAATGAAAAATCGAAAACTGACACTCACTGGATGTTTTTTGTTTTTGGCACCATTCTGAGTAAACTCTAGAGACTGTTGTCTGTAAAAATCCCATGAGATCAGCAGTTAAAGAAATACTCAAACCAGCCCGTCTGGCACCAAAAATCATGCCACGGTCGAAATCACTAAGATCAGTTTTTTTTTCCCCATTCTGATGGCTGATGTGAACATTTACTGAAGCTCCTGACCCGTATCCAGGGTTGGGAGGGTTACTTTTGAAATGTATTCCACTACAGATTACAGAATACATGTTGTAAAATGTAAATTGTAGCGTATTCCATTAGATTACTCAAGGTCAGTAATGTATTCTAAATACTTTGGATTACTTCTTTAGCACTGGTAGATTTTTTCACTTGTTTTGACTATAAAAAAACTCTGCCAGTACAGTAAGACAAAATACACATGTTAAAAATACATTCTCTGAAAAACCTAAATATCTTATGCAGTGTTGTTTCTAAAACAAGATAAATCAAATGGATCTTGTTTTAAGGATTTTTAGATATTTCTACTGGAAAACAATAAAAAAAATTATTATCAAGAATATGATTTTTCCTTATATCAAAGGTCTTACCAGAAAAAAAGAAATTATGATCCAACGTGAATTTTCTTGATAAAAAAAATATGATCGTGCCTGGTAACGTGCATGTAAAATGGCTACAAACAGCATTTTAGCTTAGCGTAAAGCTGACAATTTACACAAGGTTTATTTCTATTTCTTCGCTCCAAACTTCTTTGTCTGCTCGTATGAATGTAACACATCATAAGAAAGTGTATCACCGCTGTTCAAATGCACTTTGGATCGCATCATTTATATATCTAAATGTTTTCCATCTGAAAGAACTAAATATTAAATGAAACAAATGACAATAAAATGCAAAGTAATCTCTTCAGTAATCAAAATACAGTAAATGGAATATAGTTACTTATATTTTGTATTTAAATACGTAATCCCGTTACATGTATTCCGTTACTCCCCAAACCTGCCCGTATCTGCATGGTTTTATGAATTGCACTGCTGCCACATGATTGGCTGAATAGATAATTGCATGAATAAGTAGGTGTACAGGTGTTCCTAATAAAGTGGTCACTGAGCGTATGTATCTAACATAGTTATGTATTTCTCAGCTGGGCAGATTTATTAATATTTCTATTCTGGTGTCACTATTCCCCACTGCTGGGCTGATTTTTTGTCCCACTCCATCCATGATGAACAGTTTTACTCTTTAATGAACAGTAATTTTTTAGCTTTACAAGTAAAGGAAATAAATTATTTTTCTTATGTCCTGAAACTAATTATAATAATGAAAAGTTAAAACTTAATTATTCATGATTCAGGCTTTGTTCAAAGTTTTCTGAGAGAATAGAATCGTGAATTCAGTACAGTAAATCAAACCAAATACTTTTACCAAATTTTTGTTTTAAAAAAATCTAATTTTAATAAAATACGGGAAATAAAATTTAGCTATTTATCCAATTAATCAAAGAAATAATCAAAGATTCATTGATTATCAAAATAATAATTAGTTGCAGCCCTACACTCTTCAACATTAGGAAGATAAGACCCTGCCTCTCTGAACATGTTACACGGTCCATGTACTTTCGGATCATTTTTTTTTTTTTTCCGTTTACTCGTTTTTCATCAAGAAAGAAATTAGCAAAATTGAGAAAACATTTTATTTTTTTTTTGTTTCATATAAGAAATAGAAAAACAGGAATTCAGCTTGATTTCTAATTTTTTCATTCAAGCACTTAAAATAAGTGTACAATATTATTATTTGATTTGCACAAGTGGATGGACGTGACTCGCCTATTTCTACTGATTGGTTAAACCTGCAATGTCGTCACGCCGATCTGTCACCGCCTCTTCAGCCCTTGTACCGACCTTGCATTTCTACGGGCAGGGGTTCCCCTAGAGCAGGTCTCCAGGCACGTCGTGGGGCGCCATATGCAATACGGAGTCAGCACGGAGTCTCAAGTCGCTGCGAGCCACTCACATAAATGAACTTTTTACACAATAATAAATCATTTGCTACAGTGAATATAAACAAATAGCAAACTATTTGTATGTAGCCTTTTAATGTAGGAGCAATAGTTTATAAATGATCAATTGACTATAAATTAATGCTTTACAAATACTTTATACTTATACCGGGGCAAGCGAGCGTGCTGAGGAATAGGAGGTCCGTGGGGGGTTACCCGGTGGAGGTGCTCCCATTGAAGTCCCCAAATTGCCCCCAGTGCTAACCGACGTGGCCTCATACCCGTAGGTAGAAGGACCGAAGCGGGGAGCCACTGGGGTGGCTTGCTTTCTTACGAAGGCAAGCCGTGACCACAACGTTGCCATGGTCATGTTCTCGCAATGAGCACAAGACCCATCCACGAACGATGTCTCTGCGTGGGCAGTGCCCAGACACATAAGACAGCGATCATGGCCATCAGAAGCGGAGAGATAACAACTGCAACCAGGAATAACACACAAACACAAAGGCATCTTTAAAAAGATGTTCCGTGTGTGCCACTCTTTTAGAATCGAAAATATACTCTTTTAGAATATACTCTTTTGTTTTGCCCTGCCGAAGCGCCCAGGGGCGTTCTCTGCACTCCACAGGTTCAGAGGGGGAGAAGCTGCTGAAATGCACCGTATATCCAGCAGTTTGAGGTGAACGGTAGGGAGAAATGAATTCAGTGCACTTGCATACCAGCTCCTTTTATACACATATGTCAGGGGGAGTGGTATGCAAATTCCACTCGCCAATTCCCATTGGCCTTTTTTCAAAGAGCAGAGGTGTTTGGGGCTCCCAAGAGTGACCACTAGTGTCACTACATCGACACAACGTTGAGTGAGTGACAGATAGAGAACAAGTACATTTGAATGGACTGGGGACAAAAAGATATATATATTTTTCAAAAAGATTCAACTCAAATTGCTGCCCGAGACCGCCATGACAGTTGTTGATTGAAAGAAGAGAATGCAGTGCGTACTTGCATTGTGTTATGAATTGAGCTAATACACAGTTTACAGAAGTCATAATGTGATGTTTTTAGCGAGTCAGTGCTTTGGGATGTATGCTGGTTCAGTCAGGCAGTCATTAGAGGCACATAGTATTTAAAATGCAGTGCCCCATATTTAAACTCATACTTACACATTACCTGGGTCAGGATGTATCTACATTTCCCATAGCTCAGTCATCACCTTACCTGTATCCTGTACCAGAGGGCCTGGCTGTCTCCATCCTAGCAGCACTACGGTTTGTCGGCTTTGACTAAGATGCACTGTTTGCAGATGTGTCTTTATCAGTGCAGTCATAGTAGCTCCCCAGGGCCTTTCAGCACTTGCCCACCACAGGAAAAGTGCAGTCAGAACAGGTGTTCTGTTCCTGAGCATGAAAGATGTGGTTGATAATAATAAAATGTTCTTGTTTGTTATGAGAGAAGAGATCAGAGTGTACTGAGAAGGGATCAGTGTGCCCTGCATCCTGAACATAGGCAAACAAGCAAGCAAAGCAAAGATGCTCACACCTTAGGACTTACAGATACAATATGTGAAGTTAGTAATATAAGCTGAACTAACTGTTAACATTAAGCATTTCTGAACAGTTAGTCTTTGGACACTATCAATAATGACTACCAGTTATGTAAAGGAATCAAGTAAAGTGGTATTTCAATGTTAAAATATTTTCTCCTATTCTAACTTTGAAGGAATAGTTAACCAAAAATTAAAATTCTGTTATTATTTACTCACCCTAATGTCACTACAAACCAACATTATAGATGCACCAATACCACCTTTTCTCTACCAATCAAATACCTAAACTCTCGGTATCAGTCGATCATAATAATTATTATTATTAATTACAGTAATAATTTTTATTATTTATTAACTTTTAGAATTTTATTATGCAATAGTAACATTCAGTCATGCCTTCTTAAATTTAAAGGGGCATTAGTAGTTCTCCAGCTAGTGTTAGCATTACTCTTCTTTGTGTACTTTAAGTACCGATGTTACAGGGGTGTTAGACGCTGTACTGCCATCTTTCGACGTGGATCAGCATGATCATCTCTGTTGCCCCTGTCAGCTTTGGAATATAATTTGCATCTTGAAAATGTCAGAGTTTGAGGTAATTTCTAAAGTTATTCATTACTCCTATAATATAATTGCTTTGCAAAAAAAAAAACAAACATCAGAAATCCTGTGAACATGCTTCTACTGTTAAGCATAGATTATTATTGTCCCTAATATCAATAATCTTTGGAGACTGTCTATGTTTAACATTATTTCTAAAGACCGATATTACCTTTATTAGAGAACTGCTTAGTGTAAAATAAACCTCAATTATCTAGCAATACAAAATGTCATGGTAAAGGAAAGATTAGAATGGTTTTTGATTAACAAATTTAGCATGTCTGATGTATTTGAAGAACTTGTTTTATTTCCAAGCAACCAACATCATGGTTTACACAAAATCCACAACAATCGCAGTGCCAAACTACTTTGCAATAAATGAATGAAGACGTAGATGCCTTACTGTTACCGATGTTTACTCTAGTTTTTTGCCTTTGCCGGTCTTTCTGTCTTCTTGCTTGAAGTTGCTTAAGACCTTTTTTTGCTTCTTCGGCAGTACAGCTACTGGATCTCCTGTTGTCTCCACTGCTAAAGCAAGATAAATAAGTATGTTCCATTGTGTTCTGTCACCATGACAAGTTCCTTGTGTGTGTAAATCTCATTCTGATTCTTTTTGCTCTTCGCTTCACCAAACAACAATGTTCTAATCATAGCCAAACATATTTATCTAAACAGGCGGCAGCCAATTAGCACGAGGATTCTCTTCTTCAACATTTAGTGAAACACCATGGGCCATGTTATTTCAACATGGCGAAACATATTCAAGGGGGTGACCCGCACCATGTAGAATAAAACACTTTTTATAAAAAACTATTATAAGTACAATCTTCATCTCATGTGAGTGTACACCATTCAGATCAAACTTCACAAAAACATAATTCATTTGTTAATGTGTAAACTTTTTATATTGGCTCCAATCTACTGAATGCACAATTTGAGTTGAATCTTTTCGAAAAATATATATAACTTTTTGTCCCCAGTCCATTCAAATGTACTTGTTCCCTAACTGTCACTCACTCAATGTTGTGTCGAAGTAGTGACACTAGGGGTCACTCTTGGGAGCCCCAAACACCTCTGCTTTTTTTAAAAAGGCCAATGGGAATTGGTGAGTGGAATTTGCATGCCACTCCCCCGGACATCTGGCCATACTTACTGTTGAACCACGTTAATAAATGTTTAATTAGGTATATATAGTTCTCACTTTAGATTAGGTCACGCAAACATATCTATCTAAACAGGCGGCAGCCAATTAGCGTGAGGATTCTCTTCTTCAACATTTAGTGAAACACCGTGGGCCATGTTATTTCAAATTGGCGAAACACATTGAAGGGGGTGACCCGCACCATGTAGAATAAAACACCTTTTATAGAAAACTATTATAAGTACAGTCTTCATCTCATGTGAGTGTACACCATTCGGATCAAACTTCACAAAAACACAATTCATTCATTAATGTGTAAAACTTTTTATATTGGCTCCAAACTACTGAATGCACCCTTAAAACCCTCAGGCTTTTATTCTAATGGTCGGAACAATAAAGTTCTTCGAGTGTGTGTATATAGCCTAGTTCAGAGTAGTTTAATACGCTTCTTATTTTAAAATCTGGTGAAAGACTCCTCTTTCCTCACATATTGCGTGCTGCTCTGAGAGCTGGAAGCAGAGTGAGTCCACAGAGCAGCCCGCATTCACTGAAACGCACTGCACATGCATACTATATATTTACCTATTAAACACAACCTTTTGCGATTCCCAAGGGGAATCACCACGTATGGAGCACTGAGCCCGAGCACACGGGCTCGCCTGAAAAGGGGCATACCACGAGTACTGGGCTTGGTGCCGTAACTCCTCCGCCGAGTTTGTCACCGAACAGTGCTTAAGAATTAAAGAGGTGTCCGGGGTTCTCCGGATACGGGGAATTGTTGTGAACAAAAGGCGCACATTATAACCTTTGAAAAAGGGGAAAGGCGCAATGCAAGCAGTACACCCAACTGGCCGCCCGGCCTACCTGCTGTTACTGCGTAACACTCGGGTCGAAACCGGCTCTATGTGTAGGTTGTAAAACCTCACGAAGGTATTGGGTGTAGCCCAACCCGCAGTCTCTGCATATGTCTGTTAGAGAAGCCCCCCTTGTCAGTGCCCAGGAGGACGCAACACCTCTAGTGGAGTGTGCCCGGACTCCCAAGGGGCACGGCAAGTCCTGCAATTGGTGTGTGAGGAAAATGGCATCCACAATCCAATGGGCCAACCTCTGCTTGGAGACAGCTTTTCCCTTCTGCTGCCCTCCAAAGCAGACAAAGAGCTGCTCCGAGTGTCTAAAGCTCTGCGTGCGGTCCAGATAGATGCGCAGTGCACGAATTAGACACATAAACTACAAGGCTGGGTCTTCCTCCTCTGAAGGGAGCACTTACAGGTCACCATCTGGTACCGAAAAGGAGTGGTGGGAACTTTGGGCATGTAACCGGGCCAGGGTCTCAAGATCACGTGAGAGTGTGCCAGCCTGAACTCCAGGCATTCACTGGTAACAGAGAGCACCAGCAGGTCCCCCACCCTCTTGATGGAAGTGAGCGCCACCAGGAGGGCCATCTTCAGAGACAAAGTGCTGAGCTCGGCCTACTCCAGGGGCTCAAAGGGGGCTCTCTGTAGGGCAGGTAGGACCACAGAGAGATCCCAAGAGGGAATCAGGCGTGGTCTAGGAGAATTCAACCTCCTCTCGCCCTTGAGGAACCTGTTGATCAGGTCGCGCTGTCGTGAGGGTCTCCCGTCCGGTGTATCATGGTGAGCTGCTATGGCAGCCACGTAGACTTTCAGGGTAGAGGGAGACATACGTCTCTCCAGCCCTTCCTGAAGGAAAGACAGCACAGACCCGACGGCGCATCTCTGTGGGTCTTCCCCACGGGAAGAACACCAGTTCGCAAAGAGTCACCACTTCAAGGCTCTGGCCTGAGTGTTTACCACCGCTGGTGGAAGACCCATCCAGGAGCCAGACATGGAGATTCCAGAGGTCTGCCCGCGGGTGCTGGAGCGTGCCCTGCCCCTGAATGAGAAGGTCCTGCCTCAGGAGAATGCGCCAGGGAGGCGCTACTGCCAGGAGCATCAGATCCGAGAACAAAGTCTGGTTGGGCCAGTATGGTGCAACGAACAGGACTTGCTGCTTGTCCTCCCTGACTTTGCATAGAGTCTGTGCAATGAGGCTCACAGGAGGAAACGCATACTTGCGTAGCCCTCAAGGCCAGCTGTGCGCCAAGGTATCCGTGCCGAGGGGGGCCTCGGGCAGGGAGTACCAAAGGGGGCAGTGAGAGGACTCTTGGGAGGCGAACAGGTCTATCTGCGCCTACCTGAATCTCTCCCAAATCAGCTGGACTACGTGGGGGTGGAGTCTCCACTCCCCGCGGAGTGTTACATGCCATGAGAGTGTGTCTGCCGCACAGTTGAGGACGCCCGGGAGGTGAGTGGCTCACAGAAACTTCAACATCTGCTGACTCCAAAGGAGGAGGCTGCGGGTGAGTTGCAACATGCGACGTGAGTGTACGCCACCATGGCGGTTAATGTACGCTACGGTCGCTGTGTTACCGGTCCGGACCAACACATGCTTGCCCTGAATCAACGGCTGAAGCCTCCTCAGGGCCAGCAATACCGCCAGCAACTCTGTTTGCGGCAAGGCAGAGCAGGCGCCCCACCTGGAAGACAGCCCAGGGGGGATGTGCTGCTCCGCATGCCCACAACGGTGACCTGTGACTGGGGTGGGCGAGCGACCCCAGAGACCAGCACACTTACCTGTTCGCTGGCTGTCTCTTGATGGAGAATGAGGGAACGGGAAGTACTTGCATTCGCCTGATTGACCGGAAAGACTTGCAGTGCCTGGCTGTCGCAAGTGCGCTGGCCCAGGGAATGAGGAAACTGCTCTTTTATTGATCATGTGGGTGCTGAGGCTCAGGGGGCCCTCAGCGGTATAATACTCACCACGCACTGGCCCAGGGGCAACGGTGGGGCTGGAGAGATCACCTGGGTCAGACCAGAGTAGTTGTCTCATCCCTGGGCTGCCAGTGTCAGGACCACCTCGAAGCCTGTCTGGGGCTCTTGGGGGCCGGCCGACTGGCAGGTGGAGCTGACTTCCCACGGGAGGATCTTCTTCTCTGAGGCTGGCGTACGGGCTCTGATGGTGTGGGAGCTGGGCCGGCACCACAGGGGAATGGCTCTGGTGAGAAGCAGATGGGGTGCAGGACTTCGGAGGCCTGAAGGAGGCTGAGTCACGCCGTGGCAGGATGTGCTTAATCGCCTCGTTCTGCTTCCTCACTGTCGAGAACTGATGGGCAAAATCCTCGGCGGTGTTGCCAAAAAGCCACCCTTGGGAGATGGATGCATCAAGAAAGCGGACTTTCTCGGCGTCATGCATCTCCGCAAAGTTGAGCCACAGGTGCCGCTCTTGGACCACAAGAGTGGACATCATCTGGCCCAGGGTGCGTGCCATGACCTTCGTCGCACGCAAGGCAAGGTCAGTTGAAGTGCAGAGTTCCTGCATCAGCCCTGGGTCGGTCCTACCCTCGTGCAGATCTTTCAGCACCTTGGCCTGGTGGACCTGCAGGATGGCCATGGCATGCAGGACGGAAGCAGCCTGACCCATGGCATTGTAAGCCTTTGTCATTAAAGAGGAAGAGAACTTACAGACCTTGGAAGGGAGCCTTGGTTGTCACACCAGGTGGCTGCGCCCTGCGGGTATTAATGCACCGCTATGGCGTGCTCTACCTGGGGAAGCTCGACATATCCCTTAGCCGCTCCATCGTCAAGGGTAGTCAGAGTGGATGAGCCCACGAAGCTTGTACGGGCAGAAAAAATTGCCTTCCACGACTTTGTTAGCGCCTCGTGCACTTCCGGCCCGAAAGGCACCAGGGCAGGGCATGGCCGTGAGTCACGCTCTGAGCCCAGAAACCAATCATCCAGCCACGAACGCTCAGGGCAGGGTGGAGGGTTCCACTTTAGCCTGATGTTCGCAGCCGCCCGGGCAAGCATGGCTGCCATCTCAGCATCCGCCTCATTCTGTGCTCTACTGCCCATGGGCGGGAGCTCAGAAGATTCGTCTTTTTCCGATAGCAGAAGCCCACCCTCCGATGCTGCAACCGAAAGCTCATCCTTGTCACGAGCCGCGAACGACACATTAAATCCGCCCTGAAGCGGACCGCCTGTATCGCTTGACAGCTCTTCCGGTTAGAATGGGCGTGCTGGGGGATGGGAGGTCCACGAGGGCTGAGCTGGCAGAAACGCTCACACATCCAGATCGCCCATGGTGCTTGCCGACCCGGCCGGCTGAGCATCAGCCCAGGACGGACCAGGTTGGGGAGCAGCCGCAGTGGCTCCTTGCTTCATGAATTAGGAAGTGAGCCGCGACCACAACGTGCTGATGGGTATGTTCTCACAATGAGAAGATGACCCTTCCATGAAAGCTGCCTCAAGCACTCAAAACAGATTTCATGGCTGTCCGGAGGGGAGAGATAACAGCCACATCCAGTAGCGCAAACACGAAAGGACATCTTTAAAAATATGCCAAGCGTTTGCGTGAGCTCTTTTAGAATGAAATATACTCTTTTGAATATACTCTTTTAGCACCCGTGGACTCAGCCGCTGAAGCGCCCAGGGGAAACACAACACTCGATCATGCGAGGGTAACCACTGATATGCGCCATAAAAATCCAGCAGCGTAAGCAAAGGATAATAGGGACCAACACACATGCGTTCGGCTCCGAAGAAAAGAGTGGTGCACGCCATCTCCTTTTATAACCGTATGTCCGGGGCGGAGAGTGGCATGCAAATTCCACTCGCCAATTCTCATTGGCCTTTTCTATTTTAAGCAAAAGTGATTGAGGCTCTCAAGATTGAACCTCTAGTGTCACTACATCGACACAACGTCGAGTGAGTGACAGACAGGGAACAGACTGTTGTGGCTCCGCTTTCTGATGTCATTTTATTGTAGGAAAAAAGGGCAGGAAAAACATTTGGTGACAGAATCACTTTGGATTGCAATCAGCATTTGTGAATGATATGCAGCTGAGTGCTATGAAAACGTTCAGATCAGCTTGACATTTTGTCAGTTCTTCAGTAAAAGAAGAAGCTCATTGATCAATTAACGAAAACACAAGAACCTGCCTCGGCATCAGAGTGATTTTGCAATAGGAATTGCATTAAATGCCTTCAGTTGCCTGTTACCAAATGATGAATTCATTTCAGATTTCTACAGTGCAGAAAAAACAAATCAGAAAACAATGTTTGAATATTTTTGGAGGAATACATGCAATCCAAAAACATATTCTAACCACATATTAAATAAAATTGTAAACAAACAAGAAATGTGATAATATTTCTTATTATTATATATGGCATTTAATTTATTCTTTTATTAAATTACACTAATTTCAACAAAACTCACGTGTATCTTAAATTGTGCATTGTCATATGAACAACCAGTTTGTAACTGCACTGCCTGATTGAAATCTTACTGGTCTGAAGGACAACATTACATAACAGTAACAGTTCCAGTGACAGTTTATTAATTGTTATGTTGCCTAATGTTGTACTTCAGTCATGTTTGTGAGACTTCAACAGGTTTAATTTAATTTAGAGTTTGACATTCATAACTTGAACATCATTATGGGAATTATTTAGTAACCGTCCGACTGATGTATAAGTTGTTTTTGATTCACTAAAACTAACCAGTATTTTAAATGGTTCCCAACCCTGGGTTTAAGAGGCTGGTCTCGAACTGCCCCAGAGTCGCCTTCAGTGGAAATGCATGCAACATGGCGAGACTGGGCTCCGGCACCAGCACATGCACCATGTCGGTGAAAAAGCACTAATAGCATCAATTTTCAGCATCAATAATCCCAGATCAACAATGCTCTGGGGGCTTATTTACTCATACTCATTTTGCTGGGATGTCACAGTAACCTATTTCCTTGCAGTGCTCTCTCATGTTCCCGTGGCTTGGCAACTAAACAGTCATCCAAACAGAAAAAACCACAGGCGCTCCCTTGGGGATCATGCCTGGTTGAAACCTCAGGGCCAGATTGGAAGCTAGCCTGTTCTGCCCCACCCCTACAAAAGGGAGCCAAGGGGGGAACCCCACCCAGGAACACAAACATTGATTGATAGCATAGAGTACTCAAAGTGAGCCATCTTTCAGTCAAACACACTCATGGTCTGCAGCACATTTGTCTCCAGAAGGGCCCAGCTACATCTAATGTAGGAAGTGGTGACTAGAGAGAATGCAGCTCAGTGTAACAGCTGTGGCTGAGTGTCTCTTTCAATATTATAGTACATTCAGGAAATTACAGAAAATTTAATTCACAGTTAAAACTAAAGCACTGTGTCTATCAACTACTACCCTAGAATGAGTATTTCAAATACAGTAATTACCTAAATGATTTACAGAATTGAAACAGAATGTTCATATTGTACATTAGCTCCACTTTTTATAAACACATCATAGAAACTTTGTGTTTTGAAATCAGTGATATAATTTCAGGAAATTTGATGAATCTCACTTTATAATAAAAACATTGACAGTTCTTTTTGAAAGATTATTTTTGCAACAAATATGAAACCAAAAATCATACTGTATGCAACTATAAAGAAAAGCTCATATTAAAGTGTAACTTTAGCCAACTAAATATGCAAGTACATTTCACACATGAAAGTTTGGAAAAGTCACTAAATCAAAAGAAAGACTTCAAAAGAATAAATCCTGTGAGGACCAACTGACATTCTGTATCCTTTTAAATTACCCAGAGAGACTGTGAGAATATTCATATACAAACATTTTAAAACCAGTAACTGTAATACCATCTTTAAAAAATACCATTTCCAGTGAGTTTCAAAACTAATTCTGTAATTTGTAGTCAATGAAATTACACTTGAAAGATGACACACATTTTGTAACAGAGAGAAATACATGAAATACAACATGTTAACTGAGCTTGATATGTTTCAGTCATCAGATTTCACAAATATTTGACAGGAAATAATATATTTCAAAAACATTTCAAAATCATTTGTGCTAAAGAACATGAACAGGAAATACTCAACCATCTTTTACCGAAGAACAGAGGGCTTGGGAATAACTGTAAAAGTTAGAACGAGAGAGAGAGAGAGAGAGAGAGAGAGAGAGTTGGATTGTGTGTGTGTGTGTGTGTGTGTGTCTAGTGCAGCAGTGCAGTAGTTAGAGGGAAGCTGCATGCATGCTTCCTGCCTGCTTGCTAACCACTCACTTACAGCCTGCTGCTGCTGGCTAGCCCTTGTGGTGAACAGAGAAGCAGCCTTGTGCGTAAGTCTCCCCATGCCAATACACAGCCTCTCCTTCACCAAAACTCCTGCCAGGCCTCCCCATGGCCACACATGGTAGCTGGGTGCTTTGCAGCCCCAGGCTAACTTTGGTGGGGGATCTCGGAGCTGCAGTGGTCCCCAGAGGTTGTTCATGGCCAGCCACTGCCCTGCTGCCTTGTGGGTAAGTCTAGTGAGACAAAGGCAAGGGGAGCACACACTGAGAGTAAAGCAATGTGTTGGCAGCACACGTTAGGCAGTCCTTCGATAGACTGGAGCTCTGGCAGCCTCCTGAAGCCATGTTGGGGAACTGGTCGTCCTTGGTTTCCCCCTTGCCACCGGGATCTACCTCTAGCACCTGGGGTTGAGTGGAAGCTGCTTTCAGCAGACCCCTGTGCGATTGAGCAGCCCTATTTAGGGACCGCACTGCTCATCCCCAACAGGGGAAGAGCCTAGAAAAAGTGGCCTAAAAATTGCCCACTCTACCATCTCCTGGGCAGGTTACCGTACCAACCGGGAATTCCACCCTGCGGTCAAAATAAGAAAAGGATCCCCTTCAAATTGGCAACATGGAATGTCAGGACTCTCCTGGATAGCAATGGCAATAGACCTCACCGAAGGACTGCACTGATTGCTGAGGAACTGAGGTGCTACAACGTGGACATCGCTTCTCTTAGGGAGACAAGGCTCCTGGGTGAAGGTTCTCTGAATGAGGAGGGAGGAGGGTTCACCTTCTTCTGGAGAGGTACCCCCCCCCCCCATCAACTGTGCTGTCTTGGGCATGTTACTAGGATGCCTCAGGAGTGTCTGCCATGGCAAGTCCTGTATGGACAACTACATCTGGGTCGTTGGTCCATAGGAGGTCAGAAAGACCAGCTAAAAATATCACTAAGAAAATGTCAAATCGCCCCCTCACGACTGGAAAAGCTGCTGCTAACCATTCCATCTGACTGCAGCTCTGCCACACTGGAATTGAGCAGCTGGAATCGGAGAGGAACATGAAGAAACAGCTAAAAAGACTAAGGAGACACACAGCCATGCCTGCCCCCACTAACCCAGATTTCGCATGCCCAACATGCAATAAAATTTGTGGAACTAGGATTTAACTGTCTGTCAGTCTGGATTGGACACACAAAACACATCTTAAATTTTATCTAAGCACAAAAGCAACATTTTGAGCAGAATTGTCTGTAATTTTAGTGGATTACCTGAATTAACTTCTCATAAGTGTATGAGCATGTTGATTTCAGACACACTGAAGAAGATCCGTAAAGTTCTCATCCTTGTGTCTATAACCACTTTTTTAATTTTTCTGATCAAAAATTTTAACCGGCAAAGTTTAAACTCTGGTTTTAACGCAGTAGTTAATTGACAGATGAGGGGTGGCATTTCACTGCTGCTGGGACGCATTTAGGATGGATTACTGTTTATACCTCAAATGTGATGCGGTTATATACGTTTTTGACAACATATGTATGTGCTTTTTGTGATCCAATTAAAAAAAAAAAAAGACCTGTATTTAGTGCTGACCACATGTGATCGGATCACCAAAAACACATCTTAATACCAGGTGTAAACGTGGTCTAAAACTGATGACTATACCATTTTGTTCCTCATTGGCCATGATCTTTATTAATTACATGGTACAAAGGATTAAGTGAGTGTCACGTCCCATAACATTTGAAAAAAAGAAAACAACAACAAAACAAAGATCTGTTAATGAACAGTTATTTCCAGACTTCTTGTATAGTGAGTCAGGATCACAATAAGACTATCACAACAACATTCAGCACAGTAATGAACAAATCAGTTGTGGTTACTAAGAGACACTCATATTACTACAATCCAAGAAACTGTGTCACATTTAAAAGATAAAGCACTCAGAAAAGAGGGGGTTTATTTCTTTCACATACCATTGGCAATGACTGTGATTTCACCTGCTTAAAGCCAGAGACAGTATAAAGAGGATGAGATAGAAATTGCAAAATTCAATATGCCAACAATAAGAATGGACACCATGCCTTTCTGTTAAAAGGGACAATTGTCTTTCATGCTTGTGTATAACTGCTGAATTTATGCAAATATATTACCTTTTTTTATTGTGTTACTGTTTGTGTTTGTGAAATATTTGTTAGTTTATGAGGCGTCTTGTTAAAGTAGG
This sequence comes from Myxocyprinus asiaticus, assembly GCF_019703515.2. Classification (NCBI taxonomy): domain Eukaryota; kingdom Metazoa; phylum Chordata; class Actinopteri; order Cypriniformes; family Catostomidae; genus Myxocyprinus; species Myxocyprinus asiaticus. The sequence goes on along the minus strand of NC_059347.1, from coordinate 40,005,800 downwards.
AGAAAACCTGCAAGGAACCAAAGGCATTTCTCCTACAATGTGGTGGAAGTAGTCTGTTTCTAAATATCCTCAGCTGTGCAGTAACAGTCCCACAGAGTGGACAAGGTGTGTTATTGATGATGGTTTGGATCTTGGACATCATAATTTTTTCCTAATTAATAGATTTGGCTATTCCAGTAGTTTTTGTGAGAACAAAGCTTAATGCTACTCAATACAATGACATTCTTGCAAATTGTGTGCTTTAATCTTGGTGGCAGTTTAAAGGAATATTCCGGGTTCAATACAAGTTAAGCTCAATTGACAGCATTTGTGGCATAATGTTGATTACCACAAAAATTATTTCGACTCATCCCTCCTTTTCCTTAAAAAAAGCAAAAATCGAGGTTACAGTGAGGCACTTACAATGTAAGTGAATGTGGCCACTGAAAGAGAATGTCGCCAGTTTTTGGAGGGTTTAACACAGAAATGTGAAGCTTATAATTTTATAAAAGTACTTACATAAATTCTTCTTTTAAAACTCATGTATTATTTGAGCTGTAAAGTTGTTTAAATTGTCATTTTTACAGTCATTTTAGGGTTTGTTGACATCACATCATCATGGCAAAAATAATTACACAGACAAGTTTATTAAGTGGTTTTATCACACTAAAATCATGTTAACATGCATATTCTTTATGTCTTGTGGCTATACTTTTAAAACTGAGTATTTTAACGTTCAATAAATTGCACCTCATTCACTTCCATTGTAAGTGTCTCACTGTAACCCAGATTTTTGTTTTTTTTTAAAGAAAGGAGGGACGAGTAAAATTTTTGTGGTTATCAAAATATTATGCCACAAATGCTGTCGATTGAGCTTAACTTGCACTGAACCCAGAATATTCCTTTAAGAGTAGGTCCTATGCACATAGCGAGGTCCAAATGACATGATTTACTGAGTCTGGAAGATCTTGACTGGCCTGCACTAAACCCAGATGTGAGCCATTCTGAAAACCTTTGAGATGAATTGGAAACCAACCTCAGTAAAGCTCTGGAGCCTAAATGGGAGCAAATCTTCACAGCCATGCTTCAACATCTAGTGGAAAGCTTTCCCAGAAGAGTGGAATCTGTTACAGCAGCAAACAGAGGGATTAATACCTTTTATTTTGAAATTAAATGTTCAACAGGCACATTTGGGTGTGGTGTTTGGGTGTCCATCACCCACATTTTTTGATGTAATCACTATATGCAAATTGAGAATCTGAGAGGTTCGAGGATCAATTTTGTTTCAGCATTTTATCACATCTCCTCCACTTCCAAATTGTCTGCTCACTCCTCTCTCTCTCCTTCCTTCTTCTTTCTCTTTTTCCCCAAAATGTGTTCTTGCTGTTGTTTTATAAGTGAAATCCTGCCGGCAAATTGTCTCTGAACACCTCTTGGTGAAACACAGAAGCGACATAGATAAAAGACAAAAGATAAAAGACATAGATAAAAAGGGAAATTAAAAAGCAGCAGAGTTGGAAAGCAGTAGTTACAGATATAGATAGAGTAATAGAAAGATGAGCAAAGAAAGATCTGGAGTGGGGTAAGAAGAAGAGCTCTTGAGATATACTTTAGGCCTTCAACTAGGAAAACATAAGAACCAATTATAAATGCAAGTTGATGAGTTTCAAGGTGAGATGAGACCTGACACAGTCATGGTGTAAATATGAAATTCCTTATAAGACCTTTTTAATACAAACATACCAAGAACTGAGGGAGTTTCAATAAGTATCCATCAATTTTCTATAGCCACTTATTCTGTGTAGGGTCACAGGGTCTAATGTGTGTGGTTATAAGAGGGTATTCTAGATGTTTTCAAAATTACAACATACATAGGAACTTTACAAGTCAAGCAGCTTTTTGTCACTTTGCACAACATGACAGTCTCTATTGTCTCCTGATTTAAGTGTCTTCTGATCAAAGCTGATCCACTGTTGACACAATTAAGGCTGATTTTGCATAGGCTCTGCATAGTGGCCAACAAGTTGGTTTGCATTTATAGTTCTGACAATTTTTACAAATGTAATACCTTAAACATTACATTACCCACTAAGAATATACACCAATGCGAGTGAAAACACTGGAGACTGGAAATTGAAAACAGTCGAATCGTGGAACACTTCCACGATGAGGAAAAAGGTGGATACAATGCAGAATATGGCATGTTGCAAATGGTCATGAGACACTTGAGAGCCATAACATCACAGCCGTAAAACCACTGGTCGTAATGCTTTAGATGGCAATTTTTTAATTTTGAAAACTAAGGCATGTTGATGGTTACAGGGGGCGCAGACATCGTTGATTGCCAAAGGGTTGAATCTGGGCCTGTTCTTCACAGAAAGCAGTTTGAAGAATTGGGTTATAGCCAGGGCTCGAGTTGAGGGGGGATGCGAGGGGATGGCACACCAAAAACCATCCCCCTTGTAAAACCACCATCCCCCTTACCATCCCCTTTAGATTAATTATGTCATGTATTCCTTATAAATACTCTGTCATTTTTGGGCATACAGATAAGTGTAAGACATCATTAGAGACTATAAAGGGTCTACTTTTATTTGTGCACACTCACAATAACAACAAAACCTTGTGCTTTTGTAAAATAAAGAAAATAAACAGGGTGCGCTTTTAGCCGTCTCTGTCTCCGCGAGCATCTTTCTGAAACACATCACAAAAATGAACTGAAACTCAGCGAATAATTATCAGACAAACATGAAACATATGTCTAAAGAAAGCTTAAAATGTCTACTTTTAAATAAAACAATTCATATTTAAAACGTCCTGGTTACTTTCGTAACCTCCGTTCCCTGATGGAGGGAACGAGACATTGTGTCGATGTAGTGACACTAGGGGTCACTCTTGGGAGCCCGAAACACCTCTGGTCTTTGAAAAAAGGCCAATGGGAATTGGCAAGTGGTATTTGCATACCACTCCCCCGAACATATGTGTATAAAAGGAGCTGGTATGCAACCACTCATTCAGGTTTTGTGCTGAGGAGACGAGACATGGTCCCGGCCATTTCAGCGGGTAGTCCAGCGTTGTGGCAGGAGGGACACAAAGTCTCATTCCTCCATCAGGGAACAGAGATTACGAAAGTAACCAGGATGTTCCCTATCTGTCACGCACTCGACAGTATGTCGATGTAGTGACACTAGGGGTCCCTATACGAAACGCCACAACTAGCTGAACTGTGTTACGTGAACTGGCGGTGCGAGACGGGCAGACCACTGTGTGCCAGGCTGACACGTAACCTCCCCCAATGCTGTTATGAGCGTCGAACAGGCCTTTGGGGACAAGTCGACTACCGAAAAGATAGGGACAGTCTAGCCCAGTCGTGGCCTCTTATCCTCTTTTTTTTTCTCCCAAAAAAAAGAGTGAAATTTGTTAACCGACTGGGGCCACCAGTGTCTATGTCGGGGGGGTGTCACTCCCAAGGGGAAGACACCGCGGAGACCACACCCCACCCGGGGGGAGGGGGGGGGTATTTTGAGTGGAAATACGTCACATGGTCTTGCCGAGCCTTGTCGGAAGTATGTCATGCGGAGAAGTTCCATGGTGCTAACGAAGGCCACCAGAATCACTGTCTAATGAGCGCCTGGGTACGAGCAGCCCCTTGATGGCAGGTGGCATTAGACAAGTGGCCCCACTGGAGGACGTGTGTCTGGACCGAACACTGAGGAAATAACAGACCCATTAGGCACTCAGCAGGCGAGGTGGCATTGCACAGCGCTGAGCGGACTTTAGCCTCCACATCCCAGGACACCATGCCCACCACCTGAGAGTTGGGTAGGATGGTGTCTGGAGGGGCAGTGGAGATCTCGATTTCAAAACAGGGCATCGGGCTTAAAATTTTAGAGCCCGGACAATACCACAAGATGAAATCAAAGCGCATAAAAAATAGTGCCCAATGAGCCTGTCTGGAATTTAGAAGCTTTGCTCTGCAGATATATTCCAGATTTTTATGGTCAGTCCAGACCACAAAAGGTACCCCTGAACCCTCTAACAAGTGGCGCCACTGCCCCAAGGCCAATCTGACAGCCAACAATTCTCTATTACCGACGTCATAATTCCATTCTTCTGGGGTGAGGCGGTGCAAGAAAAAGGCGCATGGATGCATCTTCCTGTCCGAGGAAGAGCGCTGCAACAGAACAGCTCCGACACTGACCTCTAACACATCCACCTCCACCATGAACTGACGTGAAGGGTTGGGAGTGTTTAGAATGGGAGCGGTATTAAACCTTTCTTTTAATTTAGAAAACATGGCTTCAGCCCACAGGGACCAGCAAAACTCAGTACGGGTGGAAGTGAGATCCATCAAAGGCACAGCGAGCTGGCTTTAGTTTATGATGAAACTTCGATAAAAATTGGCAAACCCCAGAAACCTTTGCAAGGATTTGTGGGAATCTGGGGTTGGCCAATCGGAAACTGCTCTGACCATAACTGGATCAATGCGCACTCCCTCGGATGAGATGTTGAACCCCAGGAATGAAACCGATTGCGCATGAAAAGCAGACTTCTCCACCTTAATGAACAGCCGGTTCTCTAGCAGTTGCTAAAGCACCCGCCTGATGTGCTGGATATGGTCCTTGATATTCTGGGAAAAGATCAGAATATCATCTAAGTAAACAAACACAAATCTGTTGACCATGTCTCGAAGTACATCATTCACGAGCCCCTGGAAGACAGCGGGGGAGTTGACCAATCTGAAAGGCTTGACCGAATATTCAAAGTGCCCCTTATGGGTGTTAAAAGCTATCTTCCTTTCATCTCCTTCCCTGATCTGAACAAGGTGATAAGCATTGCGTAGGTCCAAATTCATAAAGATGGACGCTCCCTGCAAGAGTTCGAAAGCTGAAGACATCAACGACAAAGGATAACGATTCTTCACTTTGATATCATTCAGCCCCCAATAATCTATACAGGGTCTGAGCAAGCCGTCCTTCTTCTCCACAAAGAAGAACCCTGCCCCTGCAGGAGAAGAGGAAGGATGGATGAGACTGGCTGCCAGAGAATCATTAATGTATTAGTTCATGGCCTCCCACTCGGGAGCAGAGAGCAAATATAACCGACCTTGTGGAGAAGTACCAGGAAGCAGATCGATAGGGCAATCGTGCGGGCGATGAGGAGGAAGGGTCGTGGCATAGGACAGACTGAACACTGCCCTCAGATCATGGTATGCCACAGGTACTCTGGATTAATCCACCGTTTCATCCTGAAACAAGACACAAGGCTGGGCAGGAGAGACAGTAGAGTTAAGACAATGGGACAGACAATACGGACTCCAGGCAAGAACCGAATTGGTTGACCAGTCTATGTTAGGTTTGTGCATTACCAACCATGGATGCCCTAACACCACTGGTGCTGACGGAGACTGGGCCAGGAGGAAGGACAGCTGTTCCGAATGGCTGATGGAGACGAGGGTGAGCAGTTTAGTTGAATGGTTGACGATGGCCAGGGGCGTGCCCCTGATGGAGTATGCTGTGATGGGCTCATCCAGCTTGACTTTTGGAATCCGCCATCTGGAACCCGTGGTGACATCCAGTAAATTACCCTCCTCTATGGAGTCCACCAAGGCAGAGACAGAATGGCTGGTCGGTCCGTCTTGCAGTCGGGCCAGGAGAAGAGTCCGTAGTGCAGGGGTTTTGCTCAGTGGAGTGGCGCTTGCCAGTAACCCCATTCCTACCAACGGGTGTTGGCTTTTACTGGGCAGTTTGTGGAGAAGTGATCGGCATCAGCACAGTAGAGGCAGAGTCCCTTGGTGATCCGCCACTGTTTCTCTTCTGGTGACAGCCATGTCCTCCCGATCTTAATGGGTTCTGCCTTGGAATGCAGTTCCAATGACCTGGCAGCAGGAATGGTGTGGTGGTGACTGTCAGCTGGCTTGGGATGTGGAGTACAACGTCAGCTGCGTTGAAGCGCAAGACGCTGGTCCACTCTAATGGCCAGATCCACCAGGTCATCATAATATGGAGGCAAGTCCAAGGAGTAGATTTCATCCTGTATGGTATCATATAACCCATGAAGGAACTGATCCCACTGTGCTCAATCATTCCACTCACAAGATGCAGCGACTGACAGGTTACCCTGGAACAAACAGGCCAAATGATCGAAAACTTGATGGAGCTCTGCCGAAAATTCCTGGAACGATGAGCATCAGGGGTGGCCATTGTCCCACATAGCGGTTCCCCACCTGCCAGCCCTTCCAGAAATGAGCGTTATGACAAAAGCCACCTTAGCTGTCTCCGAAGAGAATGCGGAGGACTGCAGCAAGAAAAACAGTGAGCACTGAGAGAGGAATGTGCGGCATGACCCTGCCTCACCTGAGAATGGAGCAGGAGGGTTAAGACGGGGTTCCGATCGTCTGATGCTGGGGGGAACCGCTGGGGCCGGTGCGGGAGCTTCTGTAGTGGGACCAGTATCGGGAGGCAGGTGAAGTTGTTGGACCAGTGACATGAGCTCTGTAAGCTGGGACGCCATCATCTCAATGACGCGGTTGGAGGCAGAGATCTGGTCCTGCTGGCGACCTAAGAAAACTCTCTGCTGAGTAAGCGCAGATCGAAGATCAGTGCCTCCGTTGGATCCATCCTGGCTAGATTGTTCTGTCAAAAGATGAGATCAGAGATCCAAGTGTGGAGGCAAATAAACAGAATTTATTAACAATTAAACACAGCAGAGCTGGCGAAGCATGAGGGGGAGCCGGCACCGACTGCAGCTTGGAGATGGAGGGTGTGTTCGTAGGCTTGTGTGCGTAGTGGTAGTGTGGAGCACAGATCCACTAGGAATCCTCTGGAGAACAATGTGTTCATAGGTCTGTATGCGTCGAGATAGTGTGAAGAGCAGATCCGCGAGGAACCCTCTGAAGGATAGTGTGTTCATAGGTTTGTGTGCGTCATGGTAGTGTGAAGAGCAGATCCAGTGTAGAGAGATAACCTATGAGGAATACTCTGGTGAAGCATCAAGGCGAGCGATGCAACCAGCAGAATGGTAACCACAATCCAGGCACTACAGCGAAGACTGGCAACCAAAACTGAAAACACGCAACAGGACCGACTAGGGCAGAGAGAGAGTGGTGAGTAACTAAACACACAACAGCAATCTAGCAATGAACACGAAACAGAGTAGGGTAAATATAGGCAGAGAACAAATCACGATCAGGTGTCGCTTGTCTGCTGAAAGTTGGCATGATCAGCGTTCCCATGGAAACAATCAGGGTTCCCATAGAAACACTGATTCCGCGAGCCGGCGGCACCTGAAAAACATGAAGAAAACAAACACAGAAGGAACAAACCGCCGGACTCACAGAGACCGTGACAGTCTATGCAAATGTAAGAGAATGTACATTTGCTAGAACCAAACTTTACATAAGAGTACATACAAATTCTCATGAGATCACATTGGAGGAACCTTGATATTATCTACTGTATATTGCCTTTTAATCCAAAACATTCAGCATGACTTCACTTTGTGAAATCTTCATCCTTGAAGATGTTGCTTGATTTTCTACAGGAGGAAAAAGCATAAATTTAGCCCCCAAATAACGAACACAGTGTTCAATGTGTCCAGTGTTAAAACACTGCAGTTTATCAGATTTGTTTGGCAATCCTCAAAGGAAACGATTTGATTTGTGATTTTGAAAATCACAGAACAATACATTTTTCCAAACCTCAGGGCATTAAATTACCCTAAATTTACAGTCAACTAAAAATATGGATACTCACCTAAGGCTGGGCTTTTCTTGTTTGTAAATGAATAAACTGTACTCATGTGGCCAGGCTGAATCAGACCTGACTAAATAAGGTAATGTTATCCAACCGTTTTTTTACCACTTTGTTCCCATTTGCTGACCTTTGTTCTTGCCTATTTTCTCATGCTGCCCAGACATAAAACACTTAAACAAGGTTGCTCAACATCAGGTGCAGGGGCAGAGGGGTTCAGTACTTAGTGAACTGGGAGGGTTATGGGCCTGAGGAGAGATGCTGGAGCCCGGCTCAGGACATTCAGTTCCATCTTCGTCTGATTATACAAATATAATGTTAAAGTACAAATGGCTTAATAATACAAATGCTGACGTAAGACTGAACACAAATGACTGTATTATCATAGATCGAGTGTTAAAATGAAATTTATTAGAAGTTATAATGTGCTTCAAAGGACATTTATGATGTCAGTAGCAATGACTGAGTCAATTCAGTGTAATAGGAAAATTTAGAGAAGAAAAAATGAAAGAGAACTTAAAACCTTATATAGTAACCTACAGTATAATGGTAGGCTCTGACATATACGTATAATGTTTCTTTCTCAACCTGTGCAGTGTAACTTCTGTAAAGACAAATTAAAAGAGAACAACATATGAAGTCATCTAAGCGCATAACTGTAATGTGTTTTACCTGCTGCAATGTTTGAGTGCAATAAAAGACCTGGGATAAGTCTACCCTCTGAGACTCACAAGTCCACAAGTACACATAGTTAAGCTAGCACAGCTTGGATTAGGTGTGCAGTGTTGTACCGAAATCTGACTCCCTGGACAAATCATACTCCCCTTCGCGTGCATGTGTGTCACACAGTTGATACGTGGTGTAGTGAGCTTGAGCGCAAGCAGAATACTAGCAGAAATTGAATTTGTTCGGATCAAGGATGCAAAAAACATGGCAGATCGATTCAACTTAGAAACTGCAGAGGCGGGGGGCCTGGGTAGCTCAGTGAGCAAAGACATTGACTACCACACCTGGAGTTGCGAGTCCGAATCTGTGTGCTGAGTGACTCCAGCCTGGTCTCCTAAGCAACCAAATTGGCCCGGTTGCTAGGGAGGGTAGAGTCACATGGGTAACCTCCTCGTGGTCACTATAATGTGTGGTTATCGCTCTCAGTGGGGCATGTGGTGAGTTGTGCGTGGATGCCATGGAGAATAGCGTGAAGCCTCCACACCTGCTACGTTTCCGCAGTAACGTGCTCAACAAGCCACATGATAAGATGCGCGGATTGACGGTCTCAGACATGGAGGCAACTGAGATTCGTCCTCTGCCACCCGGATTGAGGTGAGTCACTACACCACCACAAGGACTTGGAGCACACTGGGAATTGGGCATTCCAAATTGTGGAGAAAAAAAGAAACTTCAGAGGCTTCGACAGCATCAGGAATAAAGTTTTAAGTTTAAAGTTTACTTAAATCTCTTTATTACCATTTGTCAAAGCAAAACTGTTAATTTCACCTTCAAATGAATGTCCTGCTGCCCAAGCTTCAGATCCATGACGTTTGTGCTGTTGACATTTCTTATTAATTCACAATGTGTTTTGTAGTAACATACTGTATTATTCACTCTTCCCATCGCACCTGCATATGAATGTCATTATATTTAATCACATAAGTGGATAGAAATATACATTCTCATACATTGTGTGATATATGACGCAATTAAATGTTTGCAGTGTAACAATAGGCCTGTAGATGGCATACTCCCACATTTTTGAAAGTTTTATGAGAGTTGTATGTCAATGTTTTATTACATCTTAAAAAGAAAAACAGAAATAAACCAAATTATTAGTCACCTCAGTGATGATGAACCTTTAAAAGGCAAAGGATGTAAAGAAAGCTCAGATATTTTTTGTAAATTCATCAGTATTTTCCAACATATTAGGGCCCAAAAAGCATTGTCATGTTTTTCTTCCAAAGAATGTTTTTTATTTTATTATTATTATTATTATTATTATTCATTTATTTTTTTTACATATTGTAGGCCTATAAATAATTAAACTAAAATTGAAAAGATAGTAACAATTACTTTGAGGTCAGCTGCCATTTTATAACTGCTGCCATGTTATTAAAGAGAAAAAGATTGATGAGGTCATGCATGCCAGAGTTTAATACAAAGTCACATGACTTCAGTATGTGCATGGAAACACCCTTTTCAAAAAAATGTTTTTGAGAAATTTGACAGACACATCACATTTATGCTGCTGACACATCTTGTTATCGAGGCTGTGCCTTCAAAAGCATTTGCATGTAACTTCAATAGGATGGGTTTACCAGGGGGAGTATAATTTCCACAATGTTAACATTACACCTGATGAAATTATACCCCCTCACCTCAGGTTTACAAGGTCACAGACACAGTACATTTATGCTGCAGACACATCTTGTTATAGAGGCTGTGCCTTCAGAAGCATTTGACTGTAGCTTCAATAGGATGGGTTTACCAGGAGGTGTGTAATGAATTGGGCTAATGAGCCAGGAGGGGATAAAGACGAGCCGGAGGTGCCAGTTCGAGGGAGAGAGAGAGAGAGAGAGAGAGAGAGAGAGAGAGAGAGAGACATGCGGCCGCTGTATGTGTGTGTCTATGTGTTTGTGTTTATGTTAATTTAAGTTCATTTATTATATTAAAACTTATGCTGAATGCTCAGTCGGTTCCTGCCTCCTCCTTGCCCACCTTTACTTGTTACACTGGTGCCGAAACCTGGAAAGGTTGAGGGATGCGCTGTTGCGGAGTCCTTACTACTGCCATCCACCAGGGAATGGAGGGGTTGCTGCAGGCCGCTGGGAGTCGGAGGAACTACTGCCATCCATCGAGAAGGGGAGGAGCCGTTCCGTCCACCAGGGGTCGGAGGACTCGCTGCCATCCACCAAGGGAGGAGTGGCTGTCATCTGCGAGAGGCCTGAGGAGTGGCTGAGGACCAGGCGACGACGTGTCCGGGGACTGGCGAGTGAGTTTTTCTCTCTCTCTCCTCACTCTCTCTCTCTCTGTCACTCCGCCTCGCTCTTCCCTCTCCCTCCCCTCGTCTCTCCCAGGGCTCCAGAAGGGCAACACCCCCCCCCCCAGCAAGGGAGGGGAGGGTAGTACATCATGCCGGAGGTTTCCCTGGCCTGAGTCGGACAATGGAGGAGTGTGACAAGGAGTAGGGCGGGGCCGGGTCATGAGGACACACGCCCTGCCCTGAATTGGGCTAATCAACTGGGAAGGGGATAAAGATGAGCCAGTGGTGCCAGTTCGAGAGAGAGAGAGACATGTGGCCACTGTGTGTGTGTGTGTGTCTATGTGTTTGTGTTTACGATGATTTAAGTTCATTTATGATATTAAAACTTATGCTGATTGCTCAGCCGGTTCCTGCCTCCTCCTTGCCCACCTTTACCTGTTGCAGATGGGTTTACCTGGGTGGAGTATAATTTCCACAATGTTAACATTACACCTGACGAAATTATTCACCCCTCTCCAACTCAGGTTTACAAGGTCACAGATACATTACATTTATGCTACTGACACATCTTTTTATGGAGGCTGTGACTTCAAAAGCATTTGCCTGTAGCTTCAATAGGATGGGTTTATCAGGGGGTAGTATAATTTCCACAATGTTAACATTACACCAGACTGTGGAGGTGAGGGCATGGTTGAGCCTTCATCTGGAAAGAGAGTAAGCGGTAAGGGTTCTCATCTGAGATGAATTGCTGGTAATTGCTTGTTTCTGTGTTCACAGTGAGAAATGGGGGAAATAAAAGGGTCAGTCCTCAGAGTGTGTGAGAGAGAGAGAGCCCATCTGACAAGCTGTTTGTATGTGATGGCTGATGCCGTTTTGAGAATTAGCATCACGCATTGAAGCGAACGCATTTGTTTGTAAATAAAAGTGACATTCCTGAGTTGGAACTGCCGTCTCCCGCTTTCTCGTTCCTTTAAACTTGTTACACTGGTGCCGAAACCTGGGAAAACAAGGAAGAGGATACGCAGCCATGGAGTCGTCATGTCCCTGGCCAGCATCCACCAGGCCCAACCCCAGGCCCTCGTGGACTTACACACGGAGAAGCAGCAGCGTTTTGAGGCACTCTTCAGAATTATCTCCCAAGTAAGGATTCCGAAAGAAATCCTCACTGATTAGGGCACTAAGTTTATGTCATGTACACTATGCAAGCTGTAGGAATTATTGGGTATTAAATAGATTCGGACAAGCATGTACCATCCACAACCAGACAGCTTGGTTGAATGATTTAATAAGACCGTAAAGAAAATGATTCAGAAGTTTGTGCACGAAGATGGTAAGGGCCCTTTGAGGTCACATGGCGAGTCAGGGAAGTCGACTATGAGGTAGTTACCATCTCAACCTACTAAAACCATGGAGAGAGGCGGTCCCCATATCCTTGGCGCCGGTAGTTCCGGAGAGGGACCGGAGGTGAATCTAAAAGCCAACCAGTTCACCCCGGTCCCATGTGGAGACCACCTCTTGCCGTCACAACTTACGGAGGTTGCCAGGTTGCAAAAGGACTTTTCGGATGTGTTCTCACCTCTTCCCGGCCGCACTAATCTCACAGAACACATAGAGACAACCCCCGGGGTAGTGGTACGTATTTGTCCCTACTGTCTACCCGCACACAAGAAACAGGTAGTATGGGAAGAATTAAAGGCCATGCTTGATATGGGGGTAATAGAAGAATCCCACAGTGATTGGGCCAGCTCAGTATTTCTGGTGCCTAAGTGCGATGGCTCGGTCCGGTTCTGTGTGGATTATAGGAAAGTCAATGCGGTGTCGAAATTTGATGCATATCCAGTGCCTCGAATTGACAAACTGCTCGATCAGTTGGGCACAGCTCGCTTTTATTCGACACTGGATTTAACAGAGGGTTATTTGCAGATCCCCATGAAAAAATGGCCTTCGCCACACAGCAAATCCGAAGAAGTGCGCAATTGGGCAGGTGGAGGTACAGTAACTGGTGTTCCACTTGGGTCACAGGCAGGTGCGGCCCCAAATTGATAAAACCGCAGTGATTACGATGTGCCCAAGACCCAAGACCAAAAAGGAGGTGAGACAGTTCCTGGGGCTGGCTGGCTATTATCAAAGGTTTGTGCCTAATTATTCGGATATCACCGGCCCACTGACTGACTTCACAAGAAAGGGAGCTCCAGACCCGGTCCAGTGGACGGAGCCATGCCAACAAGCATTCACACAGGTAAAAGCTGCACTGTTTGGCGGGCCGCTTCTGCATTCCCCTTACTGATCTCTCCCTTTTGTTTTGCAGATGGACACATCGGACAGGGGGCTGGGTGCTGTACTGTCCCAGGTGGTGGAGGGGGAGGAGTGCCTGGTGCTGTGCATTAGTCAGAAGCTCTCTGAGAGGCTAAGTACAGCACCATAGAGGAGTGCTTGGCCATCAAGTAGGCGGTCCTCACTCTCAGCTACTATTTGTTGGGACGAGCATTCACCCTCTGTTTGGACCATGCCCCACTCCAGTGGCTCCACCGCATGAAGGATGCCAACACCCGGATCACCCATTGTTATCTGGCACTCCAGCCATTTAAGTTCGAGGTGGTCCACAGGCCGGGGGCCCAGATGGCCCCCGGCCCAGACTATGCTTTTTGGGTCCTAATGTGTTAGAAAATACTGATGAATTTAGAAAAAAATATTTGAGCTTTCTTCACATCCTTTGACTTTTAAAGATTTATCATCACTGAGGTGACATGTAATTTGGTTTATTTCTGTTTTTCTTGATAGTATGTAATGAAACATTGACACAAACTCTCATAAAACTTTCAAAAATGTGTATGCTATCTACAGGCCTATTGTTACACTGCAAACATTTAATAGCCTTGTATATCACACAATGTATGAGAATATACATTTCTATACACTTATGTGATTAGATATTAGTATTTTTATTTACATTCATAGGCAGATGCAATGGGAAGAGTGAAGTATACAGTATGTTACTATCAAACACATTGTGAATTAATAAGAAATGTCAGCAGCACAAATGTCTTGGATCTGAAGCTCGGGCAGCAGGACATTCATTTCAATGTGAAATTTTAGGTTTTGCTTTGACAACTGGTAATAAAGAGATTTGAGTAAACTTTAAACCAATCCTGTAAAATTAGCCTAAAACGCCTATTCAAGGCATACCCAAAGTAAATTTAAAGCTGTTCTTGAACAATTTGGAGTACATGAATGGTTTAGGTCTCTTTTGAAAAGTGACACTCTGAAACTTTTTCCCCAGCAGTCAGAATCACTGTAAGTGGTACTGGTTCCCTGTCTGTCACTCACTCGACGTTGTGTCGATGTAGTGACACTAGGGGTTCGATCTTGAGAGCCCCAATCACCTTTGCTTAAAATAGAAAAGGCCAATGTAAATTGGCGAGTGGAATTTGCATGCCACTTTCCACATGCAAACGGGTATATAAGGAGATGGCGTGCATCACTCATTCAGATTTTTTCTTCAGAGCCGAATGCTTGTGTGTTCGTCCTCTCACCCTTTGCTATGCTGCTGGATTCTTACGGCGCATATCAGCGGTCACCCTCACACGGTTGAGTGCTGTGTATCCCCTGGGCACTTCGGCAGCCTGAGTCTGCAGTTGCTAAAAGAGTATATTAGAAAGAGTATATTTCCTTCTAAAAGAGCTCGTGCAAACGCTTGGTGTCTTTTTAAAGATGTCCTTCCACATTTGCGCTACTGGATGTGGCCGTTATCTCTCCCCTCCGGATACCCATGAAATCTGCCTTGAGTGTCTGGGGTGCCAGCATGCCGAAGCGGCTTTCGTGGAAGGGTTATGTTCTCATTGCGAGAACATGCCCATGAGAACGTTGCGGTCATGGCTCACTTCCTTCTTCATGAAGCAAGGAGCCACCGCGGCTGCTCCCAAACCTGGTCCATCCTGGGCTGATGCTCAGGTCCTGGGCTGACCTCCCATCCCCCACCACGCTCGTTCTGTCTGGACGAGCTGTCGAGCGATGCAGGCGGTCTGCCTCAGGGCGGTTTTAATGTGTCGTTCGCGGCTCGCGATGAGGATGAGTTTTCGGTTGTGGCATCGGAGGGTGGGCTTCTGCTATCGGAAGCAGACGAATCTTCTGAGCTCCCGCCCACGGGTGGTAGGATGAGCACAGGATGCTTGCCCGGGCAGCTGCGAACATCGGGCTGAAGTGGAACTGTCCACCCTGCCCTGAGCGTTCGTGGCTGGATGATTTGTTTCTGAGCTCGAAGCGTGACTCACGGCCATGCCCCGTCCCGGTGCCTTTCTTCCCGGAAGAGCACGAGGAGCTAACGAAGTCGTGGAAGGCACCTTTTACTGCCCGTACACGCTTCGCGGGCTCGTCCACTCTGACTACCCTTGACGGTGGAGCGGCTAAGGGATATGCATTTATGCCCGCAGGGTGCAGCCACCTGATGCGACTGACCAAGGCTCCCTTCCAAGGCTTGTAAGTTCTCTTCCTCTTTAATGATGAATGCTTACAAGGCCGCGGGTCAGGCCGCTTCTGCCCTGCACGCCATGGCCATCCTGCAGGTCCACCAGGCAAAGGTGCTAAAAGACCTGCATGAGGGTAGAACCAACCCAGGGCTGATGTTGGAACTGCACACTGCGACCGACCTCGCCTTATGTGCGACGAAGGTCACAGCGCGTGTCCTGGGGCGGACGATGTCCACGCTTGTGGTCCAAGAGCGGCACCTGTGGTTCAACCTTGCGAAGATGTGTGACATCGAGTATGCACCCATCTCCCAAGGGGGGCTTTTTGGCGACACCGTCGAGGATTTCACCCATCAGTTCTCGACAGTGAGAAAGCAGACCGAGACAATTAAACACATCCTACTGTGGCGCAACACGGCCGCCTTCAGGCCACCGAGGTCCCACACCCCGTCTGCTTCTCGCCAGAGCCGTTCCCCGCCTCCTGTACCATCGGAGCATGCACGCCGGCCTCAGAGAAAAAGATCCTCCCATGGTAAGTCGGCTCCATCTGCCCATCAGCCAGCCCCCAAGAACCCCAGACAGGCTTCGAGGCGGTCCTGACATTGCCCGCCCAGGGATGAGGTGACCACTCCTGACCGGTCTGGCCCAGGACATATCTCCAGCCCCACCATCGCCCCTGAGCCAGCGTGTGGTATGACATCACCGAGTGCCCTCTGGGCCTTGGCACCCACATGGTCAAATAAAGAGCAGTTTCCTCATTCCCTGGGCCAGCGCACTTGCAATGGCCAGGCGCTAGAAGTCTTTCCGGTCAATCAGGCGAACGCGAGTACTTCCCGTTCCCTCGTTCTCCGTTGAGAGGCAGCCGGCGAACAGGTAAGTGTGCTGGTCTCTGGGGCCGCTCGCCCGCCGCAGTCAGGCCTTCTAGGCAGTAGGTAGTGGCACCAGTGAAACAATTTCAGAGGCTGCTGGAGCATATGGCATCCTCGGTGGCGGTTCTCCCCCTTGGGTTGATGCATATGAGACCGCTTCAGCACTGGCTACAGACTCGAGTCCCAAGGTGGGCATGGCACCATGGCACCTGGTGTGTGACCATCACGCCACAGTGCCATCAGACTTTCAGCCCTTGGTTGGACCTGGCGTTTCTACAGGCAGGTGTTCCCCTAGAGCAGGTCTCAAGGAGCGTCATGGTCACGATGGATGCCTCGAACTCGGGCTGGAGTGCCGTGTGCAATGGGCAGGCAGTGTCGGGGCTCTGGACGGGGCCCCGAGTCCAATGGCACATCAACTGCTTAGAGTTGCTGGCAGTATCGCTGGCCCAGAGGAGGCTCCAGCCATTGATTCAGGGCAAGCATGTGTTGGTCTGAACCGACAACACAGCAACCGTAGCGTACATAAACCGCCAAGACGGCGTACACTTGTGTCGTATGTCACAACTCGCCTGCCATCTCCCCCTTTGGAGTCAGCAGACCTTGAAGTCTCTGCAAGCCACTCACCTTCCGGGCACCCTCAACTGTGCAGCGAACGCGCTCTCATGGCAGGTAACGCTCCGCGGGGAATGGAGACTCCACCCCCACGTAGTCCAGCTGATTTGGGAGAGATTCGGGGAGGCACAGGTAGACCTGTTCGCCTCCCAAGACTCCTCTCACTGCCCACTGTGGTACTCCCTGGCCGTGGCCCCCCTCGGCACGGATGCATTAGCGCACAGCTGGCCTCGGGGGCTACACAAGTATGCGTTTCTTCCTGTGAGCCTCATTGCACAGACTCTGTGCAAAGTCAGGGAGGATGAGCAGCAAGTCCTGTTTGTTGCACCGTACTGGCCCAACTGGACTTGGTTCTCAGATCTGATGCTCCTGACAGTAGCACCTCCCTGGCGCATTCCCCTGAGGCAGGACCTTCTCACTCAGGGGCAAGGCACGCTCCAGCACCTGTGGCCGGACCGCTGGAATCTCCACATCTGGCTCCTGGATGGGACACGGAAGACCTATCAAGTCTTCCGCCAGCGGTGGTAGACATGATCACTCAGGTCAGGGCCCCCTCTACGAGGCGGCTGTATGCCTTGAAGTGGTGTCTTTTCGCTAACTGGTATTCTTCCCGTGGGAAAGACCCATAGAGATGTGCCGTCGGGTCTGTGCTGTCTTTTCTTCAGGAAGGGCTGGAGAGACAGCTGTCTCCCTCTACCCTGAAAGTGTACGTGGCTGCCATAGCAGCTCATCACAATACACTGGACGGCAATCCCTCACGACAGCGCGACCTGATCAACAGGTTCCTCAAAGGCGTGAGGAGATTGAATCCTCCTAGACCACACCTGATCCCCTCTTGGGATCTCTCTTTGGTCCTACCTGTCCTACAGAGAGCCCCATTTGAGCCCCTGGAGCAGGCCGAGCTCAGCACTCTGTCTCTGAAGATGGCCCTCC
The DNA here is from genome assembly GCF_019703515.2 of Myxocyprinus asiaticus. NCBI lineage: Eukaryota > Metazoa > Chordata > Actinopteri > Cypriniformes > Catostomidae > Myxocyprinus > Myxocyprinus asiaticus. The sequence goes on along the minus strand of NC_059347.1, from coordinate 39,988,219 downwards.
TGGTGGCACGCACTTCCATCAAGAAGGTGGGGGACTTGCAGGTGCTCTCTGTTACCAGCAAATGCCTGGAGTTCAGGCCGGCACACTCTCATGTGACCTTGAGACCCCGGCCTGGTTACATGCCCAAAGTTCCCACCACTCCTTTTTGGGAGCAGGTGGTGAACCTGAAAGCACTCCCTTCAGAGGAGGAAGACCCGGCCTTGTTGTTGCTGTGTCCAGTTCACGCCCTGCGCATCTATCTGGACCGCACGCAGAGCTTTAGATGCTCGGAGCAGCTCTTTGTCTGTTTTGGAGGACAGCAGAAGGGGAAAGCTGTCTCAAAGCAGAGGTTGGCCCATTGGATTGTAGATGCCATTTCTCTCGCATACCAGTCTCAGGATTTGCCGTGCCCCTTGGGAGTCCGGGCGCACTCCACTAGAGGCATTGCATCCTCCTGGGCACTGGCAAGGGGGGCCTCTCTAGCAGACATATGCAGAGCTGCGGGTTGGGCTTCACCCAATACCTTTGCAAGGTTTTATAACCTACACATAGACCCGGTTTCGACCCAAGTGTTACGCAGTAACAGCAGGTAGACCGGGCAGCTGGTTGGTTGTACCACTTGCATTGCGCCTTTCCCCTTTTTTCAAAAGTGATAATGTGTGCTTTTTGTCCACAACAGTTCCCCATACCAGTGAACTCCGGATGCCTCTTTAAGCACTGTCCAGTGACAAACTCGGCATTGGAGTAACGCCACCAGGCCCAGTACTCATGGTATTCCCCTATTCAGGTGAGCCCGTGTGCTTGGGCTCAGTGCTCCATGTGTGGTGATTCCCCTTTGGTAATCTCGTATGATGAGTTTCCACTGTTTGGTTTCCCCCTTAGGAGAAACCTGTGTTTCCCCTCATCAGAGCTTTCTCTGTCTCGGCCACTGTGCTGCGTACCCTCTCTGTAGATAGGGTCCTCCTGTGGTATCATTCCATATGTGTACTTCCCCGTTGTTAAGTCCATGTGAGGTATGCTCCACATGTTAACCTCCCTCCGGCAGGATGTGGACTCCATAGTGCTCTCCTTCCTGGAAAGGGAAGAGCACTTCCCAGCGCTATTCTAGAAAGTGCTCGGTGGGAGATTGCTTAACAGCAAATTAAGAAAGGCACCGCCGGTAGCCTACTTGGGTAAGTGCCCTCTCCCCCCTTAACGGGACTAAGGAGACACCTTACCTCACTCGCTGGAAGGTCACAACATGGTTGAGCGCTCGCTGCGAGGCACGCAGCAGCTTGCCCATGTCCACTCTTCCGTGCCTCGTGACACGGTTCAGTGCCTGCGCCGTTTCCTATAGGAACCCCTAGTGTCATTATATTGACACAACGTCGAGTGAGTGACAGACAGGGAACATCTTGGTTACTGATGTAACCTCTGTTCCCTGATGGAGCGAACGAGACGTTGTGTCCCTCCTGCCGTGGCACTGAACCGGCCGCTGACATGTGGTAGTGTGGACATGTGGACATCTGGTGACAGAAAATAGAAAAGTAGCATAATGTAACAGATTATTACTGGAAAAACAAAACTGTTTAAAAAAACAGCTGAGCCACTATCGCACAACTGAAAAATGTATATAATTTCTAATAGTGTCACTACTTTTATTTAGTAACTCCCCAACACTGCATGCATCGAATACTAGAAACAGCAATTAGCTTAGCAGCCTTAGCATCATTTATTATGATGACAAGTTAGAAACCCACTTTCCACTAAAACACTCTATAAATTACAACTGCTCTCTCTACATACATTCATCAAGGTATAACCCCTACATGAATTTTACCTTGTGCTTGATTAATGAGGAAGACCTTCTGGCCTTTATGTTGTTGTTCAATAGGAAGCTTTGCTTTTTTGCAGTGTTCACTGGAGCAAAAAAAGTACCCTCAGCCCTCAGTCCTCTTACTATTAGATATATGAATAATTCATCACTTGAAACACACTTGAACATATTTGCACAAGCCCCAACACAGAACTTCCCTACAGAGTGAATTTAATATAATTCATCAAGTATTTCAAAGTGTGTTGTTTTTGTTCTTGGTTTGTTGCCCCGCTGTGTAATGGAGCTATTGTTTATATTACATATGCATTTAAGATAATCAGTCCTCCAATGCATGGTTGCACATATTTGGTAAACATCTTGTGATTCATCACAAGGATAATTGGCCGTCAAAGCTCCTCTTGATTCTTTGTAGATAAATAATTTGAAAGCTCTGTTTAGTACACACACACACACACACACACACACACACGAGTCAATGGTGAAATCATACACCTACTTAGCATGAGACACATGAGGTCAAAAAACAAAACTATGCTGTTTTCCCCCATGGAAACAACAACATCATAATTATAATGTCTTCAACTCACTATAGATCAATCCACAGGCAAAAGCTAGCTTTAGCATGGGCCGTTAGAGAACAGAGACTGCACAATGCATTAAATATTAAAATAAAGCAATAAGACACTCGAGTCTTACCACTGTTACCACTTACCACCCGAGTTTTACCACTGTCAAGGGCAAATCACGATGTGACAGCTACAGCAATATGATCAAAGACTTTAATGCTTTATTAACAGTTCAATTAATTATTAACAATCATTGGAATAAGCAATTCTTCCATCATGTAAAACAGTTCATTAGCCTAACTGGAGGAGGGGCCAAGCAATGTAGCAACTTTGGCAACAGCTACAAACACGGCTCATCCAATCAGAATTTAGAGTCAGAACTGTTCGTTTAATAAAGTGCTTTTATTTAAAGCCTCACTGGTGGACATCACTGCTGAAAAAACAAACAAACAGCTAAAACCATCCTAAGCTTGTTGTCAGGTTTAAGCTGGTCATCGAACCTGGCAAGGCTGGTCTAGCTGGTCTCCAAGCCTGATCAGCTAAAAGGTAGCCAAAATCTCCCCAAAACCAGCCAACTGACCAGCCTGGCCAGGCTGAGCAGCCAGCTTAGTCTTAAAGTGGTCATGACATGCCTTTTTATTATTTTAAAATGCTTCTTGAGGTTTACTAATAATATTAGACTTTTTATTGTTTTATATTATAATTTTTCACACTTATTCTAAGCCTGTCAGAAATGCTTGGTTTTGGTGCTGCATCTTCTTTAAGACTTGACAGTAAAGGTCTTAACCCCCCCTCAATACCGGGCCCGGGACAAAAGGTCCAGTTGTCCACCCTTATCGGCAGCCCTGCTCACCACTGTTTGGCGGGGCTACGGAAGTGGGGTGCGTTCCATTCTGAAGGGCTCATCCCTATGCCCTAATCCCTTCAGAGGGTTTGCCCTCCAGAGTGGGAGCTTCAGAGGGTTGAAGGGCACACACACACACACACACACACACACACACAAAGTTTTCCTTTTTTGTGTACAAAAGCATTGTTTGCTGCTTGGCATTTTCTTATTCGTAGTTTACACAAAAGCTTTTTATGGGTATAAAACTGTGCTCTTCTCAATGTACTGGTATGGGTTAAATACTGTAAAATCACATTAAGTCATTAACAAGATCATTGAGATTATTTACTGCAGTTTTACAGTGAGTACGTTTACATGCACTTAAGGTTTATTCCAGGGTTTTTGCAGAAAGCAGCATGAAACATCATGCAATCAAGAATGCTCAATTCCTCACACCATTTAAGGGATTAAGAGAAAGCGGTTTAACACACCTACGTTTCTCCCGAAGAACACGGCTAATTGTGGTCATGCAAACGCATAAGCAGCATGTGTGTAAACAGACTGGATAAGAAACATCATAGAATAGAGCCCAACATATTGTTGGGCTCTATTCTATTTTAGTATAGAGGAAAATCACATAAACTCTAAACTGTACACATTTATACACACCAATGTAAATTACCGACTGTCCCTCACGTTTGCATATGTGCTGGTACATTGGGGGAATCCCAGAGTTTTATAAAAGAGGGAAACCCCACTATTGCAGTGCAATTCCGCTGCAGGTCATGATAGAAAGTGAAGTAAACAAACACAGCAACAATTCTGGAATACCTGGAAATAAAGCGAAGAAACAGAGAATAAAATAGCAATGTCTTCTTCGGATCCCATGGTAGGTATTTACACAAGCATCACGGGAAAATTACATGCCATGGAGAAAGATGCTTACTGACCGAGCCGCATGTACATGGTAGTAAAAGAAAGGTGTCCATGTAAACGTAGTCAGAAAGAGAACATGATTATTAAAACTGGAAATGCTTCTCGGCAAAATGACAACCTGAGTGTATAAATCCCTTGGAAGATACATTATAAGGGCTTTTCACACTTGAAATTTTTAACCCAGGGCCATCCTTAACCTTGCGTAAACGAAATCCTGGGTTATCTTCTTTCATGTTTCACACTGTTAATACTTTACCCTGGTGTTAGATCTTCTTGTATTTGGCTGACCAGAGATCGGGTGGCTCGCCAGTGTATCAGAGTTCTTCTAATACATAAAGATGAGTAAGCCAGACCAAGTGCTAGTAGGGAAAAGAGTTTATTGATGATGATCGTGTAGCAAAGCTCTTCTGAATCTTAACCCAAAGAACAGTCTGTGTGAAAGTCCTTTGTACCTGGTTACAGATGTGCTAACTAAACATACACAGGACCTCCTGAGTGGAACACAGCAGGTGGCATCCACAGGATACTCCTGAGAAAAAGCCAGCAAATGGTGTCTCACAGAAACCTCCTGAGGGTAACTCAACCAATAGATAGGATTGATGAATCTGTCCCATCTTAACAAACACAGCTGCAATGGATTTATATATGAGGCACAGTTGCAATGTAAAACCATCTGACTTTAAAAATTTAAAATACACATAATTCTACACCGGGTTAATAATTAATCCTGGGTATTCATGTTCTGACGTTTCACACTGTACATTCGTAAACCCCCGGGTAAATATTCTTATTTGCATATTTGCAATGTCAATAACATAGATAACTGTCAATGGAGCTGCTCTTCTGTGGAAATGTCATCATGTTAATCAGCTCTGTTTGCATTTGGTCTTTTGAAACATACCATGAAAACAAGCAAAAGGAACACTGTCTCTTCATCATGCCAGTTATCGCATTTGCCATCACTGTTCAACATTTTACAGATTTCCCTCAGATGGAGAATGTAAACAGCATGTGAACATTTTTGCGACTTCACAAAGTGCATGAATATAAAATCAGGTAAGCACTGAGGCATTATATGATTGGAAATGTGTTGCAAAACAACTTTCTGTAACATTCTAACACTACATGTTTTTACACTGTATATACCCTTGGCACTGAAATGCGGGGATAACCCCACAAAACGGTGCTAATCCTCCTCCAGAGCAGAGTTTCATATAAGTGTGAAACGTTGCTTTATCCTGGGTTAAAGTTGGGTTTACAAAGACAATAACCCGGAGTTAAGTGCTGTGTGAAAAGCTCTTCTATGGCCAAAAGTTTGTAGACACCTGAACACCACACCCATATGTGCTTGTGGAATGTTTAATTTTTTACTGGGATTAATCCCAGTCTAATCCCACTCTGATTTAAAATCTTACACTCTTCTGGAAAGGCTTTCCACTTGATTTTGGAATATAACTGCATCGATTTGATCCTATTCAGACACAGGAGCTTCAGTGAGGTCAGGCACTGATGTTGGGTGATGGACCCTGGCTCACAGTCAGGATCCAATTCATCCCAAAGGTGTTCAGGGGGGTTAAGGTCTGGGCTTTGTGCAGGCCAGTGAAGTTCTTCCACACCAGATTCAGTATGTTATTTCTTTATGGACCTCACTTTGTGCATAGGGGCATTGTCAAGCTGGAAAAGAAAAGGGCCCTCCCCAAACTGTTACCACTAAATTGGAAGCACACAATTCTTTAGAATGCCACGGTATGCCCTAGCATTAATATTTGTCTTCACTGGAATAAATGTAATAGCAAAACATGTTAATTAAAAGGTGGTGTTGTAACGCTTTTACCCGGAGATAAATGGTTTAGTCTGACAAATCACGGAGCCAAACAGCAAAAGTCTGTATTCCACACATTTAATGGCAGATACACAGGCTGCACGTTCTTCTCATACATGAGAAAATTAACAAACCATTAGCGTCACAAAACATAAAAGTATAATAAAGGTCAGGGAGAGCAGATCGGTCATCATCTTTCTGCACCTGCACACAGACTGAGTAACTCTCTAATCACACAGCACACTCATATGCAAATGAGATGGTCAGCATCTTAAAGGTACCCTGCATACTAAAAGAATGAATGTAAATACATTGTCTTAATCGTTACAGTGTCCACAAACATTGGTCCATATAGTGTATATACTGTATTATTCAATTCTGCTGATAGCAATTGCAGAATACAGTACATGGATTTTTGTTTGATTTTAATTTTAAAATTGTCTAAACTCTGAGGTCTTTTGAGATGTTTTTTTCTGTTCAGCAGAATCAGATTCAATCATGTTTTGCATATGATATGTGTAGTTTATTTGATACTGAACAGTCAAGGGTGACTTTGAGGCAAGAGAGAAGTTGGCAAACCCACAGATTTTTTGTTTTTGTTTATAGGTTGATCATTGGTTAAATCACACATGCTCACTGAAAATTAGATTTGTGTAAGTACAGATTTTAAGAGCCTTTTAAGATTAAAGTAACTATATTAATATATATATATATATATATATATATATATATATATATATATATATATATATATATATATATATTTTTTTTTTTTTTTTTTTTTTTTTTTTTTTGCCAAGCATGTCAAGCCATTTTGCCAGGAAAATTGCTCCCTCATTACAGAACTGAGTGAAAAAGAACAACATGAAAAATAGATAAAATGCAGAAAAAAAAAATAAAAAATAAATGTTTTGTTAAAAGTGAAAAATAACATATTAATTTAGTCACATAACCAAGTCACAGAGACAGCTTAGCTTGACCAACACTTATGCATGGTTCTTGTTACTTTTCTCCCTTGATCATAACCTTGCTGGTCGTGAGAGATTTTTACAATAACAAAATGAAATATGAGCCTTTTCTACAAAATCATACTAATTGGCATCAAAAATGGCATTGCTTTAACTTGTTGGCCACTTCCTCAGTGTTGTTTGAGGTAATGTTTGTTGATTTTTCAGTGCTAGAAATGGCTGTTTAAATTTACAATGACAATCTGAATTAAACTTTGGAAAGAGCAATTTTAAGGCATTTCTTCGGTATTGACATTCCTGTCTAGTCCTTTCAAGTTTAAGTGTAAGCCAATTTAAAAAAGAATGAAGAAATAAATTACCAGTCTATTCATTTGAAAATAAAAACGTGGATAAATAAATTTATAAATGGACAAATAAATAGACACATTTAAATGTTTATTTAATTCATGTTTTAAAATGTAATTATATTTAACAATAAAATTGTGCATTAGTAAATCATGTTTTTAATTCATGTTTAAAATGCAATTAAATTAAACAATATACTGTAATAGCACATTAATAATTCATTTTTAAATGCTCCTTTTGAATTGCATTTTAATAAAGCATTTGGCAATTGCTTTTCTTCATTCATTTGCCAGTTGCTTGTCTTCACCCATTTGCCAATGGCTTTTCATTTTTGTTTTAATCTCCATTTGCCAAATACTTTTCTTTCTCCATTTGACAATCGAGTTTAAAAATACCATTGGAGAGTTGACTCATGGGAGCAACCAATGAACTATCGACTCTGTTTTAAGACACAGCCCCTCTCCCATGTGCCACTCGAAGTAGATGTAAGATGGCCTTTCATTGGAAGGTTATTGATAGTGGTATAAGCAGTTTATGTGCTCTATGAAGACCACGGCCCTCGTCGAGTGTGCATAGTGGAAGGGAGCCGTTAACCGCAATGCAGTCAACAGAACGAGACCCCCGATCCATGCCTCTGACTGAAAGCATGCAACCATCACTTGCTTCCCTCTCCATCGGCGCTTAAGGTACAGAGCCGCTTGAGAAAGCTGCCGGACCTCTGGGCTGCAGCGGCTGCAAGATCAAATGCTTCTGTTTAAAATTCATGTTTAAAATGATATAAAATATAACAATAAATATAATTTAAAAAAAAAAATTTTTTATTATTGAATAAACTCATTCAAATGTGCCTATTTATTAGTCCATTTATAAATTGGTCTATTTATCCAAATTGTTATTTTCAAAGTAATAGATTGATCATTTATTTCTGCATTCTTTTTTTTCTTTTTTTATCAGCACTTCAAGGCTTCCATAGAAGTGCATTATTGTCATGATCCTGCCTCTTCTGTCTTGTTTTATTGTAGTGTTGGCAGGATTGTGACAGTTCCCTCCGCCCATATCTCAGGTTGTCCCATGTGCTGTTGTTTCTCTGGCTGTGTCTCGTTTAGAAGGTTACATCCTCAGGAAGTCGCATTTATCGGCCACATACGTCATCGAGTCTGTCTCGTTTCAGAAAAGCGAGTAGGACACTCCGAATTCTGCCTTCGAATGCGACCTTCTTTTATGGGAATTTGGAGGATGTATGAGGCGTATCCTTCGTGGGCACTCACAACTCACAATTCTTTGCTTCAACGGAAATGAACACAATTTGTCTAAAAAATTACACCAATTTGCCTGTAAATATGATGTTCGAATGCAAGTAATGTTAATTCCCAAGTTGAAGTACCTCAGTAGACAGGTGCAAAGTATATTGTTGGGCCTCATGTATCCAGATAGAAGACAAAGGCAGGCCTAACACAAGTCGTAAAACCTAACTCAGCCCCCACACACCAAGTCGTAAATCTTCCTGATAAAAATCGCGCCAAAATCAAACAAAGGGAGTCCAAAACAGACTACAAATCCATGAAGCCTTGCTCACTAAAGGATCGAACTCTCAACTCCTATTGGATGAGGCACACAACAGAACGTCCCTCAAACATGACATCATCAGGAGTTGAAATACCTCTGAAATGTTTCGTGAGTTACTTCCAGCGACTTTGTTCACCGAATATAGACGTAGCTCTTTGCTGCTCTCAGGTGCAACCTCGTGGCACAAGGAAGTAATGTCTGACTTGAAACTGTGGCTATACAATCTCCATCTCGCTGGACGAGTTGAGATTACTCTGTGTTCAACCGAACACTCTAACGGATCCGAAGGAGACCGCCGAGCAATTCGCATCTTCATCCGTTTGCCTACAGAAGTGAGGAGATTAAAGATTTCTCTTCCATCTTCAATCAAATCAACATTTCTGAGTTCTCCGCCAGCCCACCGAGAATCAACAGCCATACCGCCCGCCGACAGAGCGAGGAAACGGCCTCCCGTCATCACACGAGCCTCAAGGAACCGGGTCAGAGTTAAAGGACGGAGGAAAACACATTCTACCTGTGTCCTCATGCGATTCAAGTAAGAGGTTTACGTCTGGGCAGAGATAGAATATTATAGTGTGTTATTCTTGTGTTTCAAGGTTTTTGCTTGTACAGTTTACGGACCGCCATGTCCTCTCATTATTAATACTCAGGGTATTAATTATCACGAATTTGTTTTGCTGTATTGTGGTCCAACCAAATTGGACTATTGTGCAATTTTGCCATCGCGGGTGAGACAGCAACTGAGTTCATCCATTAAAGAGTCAGATAACACGGGACTTTTACGAGCTGTCCACCGCGTCTCTGAGTGATAAACACAGCTGCTTTCTCTCCCACGATCGCAAAATCGGCTTTAGGGCTGTCACTTAATCATCTCTCTCTCTCTCTCTCTCTTACTAATCACACACACACACACACACACACACCTTATGTGTTATAGGATTGTTTTATTTCCATATCTAATCATATCACTGTTTAATTTGTAGTTGTAAGTCGGAAGTTTATTGACTGCATTGTATTAATTATTAATTGATATTACTGCATAAATAATCTTTGTTTATATTACAAAGAGAAGTGTTTTGGTTTGTTTTGCATACGCCTGTGTCATGCTGACGGGATGTCAGTTCTCGGATTCAAACCTTCATTCATTGTTTTTTCCCGAAAATCGATATTCTTCGGATGTCGATTTTCCTAAGAAAACAATCTAATATTGAGACTGTTTTACTACCTGGTTAATTCCAGGGTGGTGCCCCGTCAATGTTACTCCTTATTAATATTCTATTGATTTTTGATAATTGATAATTATCTTTGATTGTTGAATTTGAATGATCAATAAGCTAGTGTTAATTTTAATGTTTCATCGATGTTAACAATTAACGATTATCTTTGATAATTGTTGATTTAAAGGATTAAAAAAAGCTAACATTGATTCTCATCAATGTTCTATTGATTTTAATAATTAATAATTATCTTTAAAAATTATTAATTATTGCTAATAACCAAACTTGCTCCTAAACGTAGCACACTACATTTACTGGAGCCCCATATGAGGTTTTAATGAGTTAAATTCAATTGATTAATTTAAATATTAATTAATAACTACAGAAATAATTATTAATTATTTCTGATAGTAACACTGATCTGAACAACCAGTAAAGCTCTACAATATAATATGTATAATTATAGTAATACATAATGAAAATAAAGTATTATAGACTAAAAGTACACCTGTAAAATCTATTTTCTTCTCTCTCTACATCATTATAACTCATAAAATGTACCTCATACATTCTCTTCCAAAGGGACTTTGTTCCCTTGTCACTCAAAGCGCTTGCGCTTTTTAAAGAGTGGCTTGCTGTCATAGCAACCATGTTACTGTGGCGGGGTGAGCAAGAGACAGACACAGTGGGTGTGGTGTCAAGCCTCCGAGAGGCATTTATTGGAAATAATAATAAAATGTACATAAAAGAGGAAAATAAAGTGTCCAGGGGGAATAGTGTTCATAACAAAGGGGGAATCTGGCATCCTCGCGGTGAGACGGGGCTCTGTGAAGGGCGGGGCAGTGTCTATGGAATGGCCCAGGCATGAGCTGGGTCCGTCGGCCACACACACTCCCCTCCAGGGTCCACGGCGCGAGGGGCCTCTAGCCCGTCGGCCTTGACATGTGCAGTTCTCCCCCGGTGACTCATTCAATCCATCCGGGGGTCCAAGGAGCGGGTCCGGCGGCGCATCCACCCAGCTGAACACTCCCAGCTCTGGTCCTGCGTGTGCAAGGACGCCAGTGTGTGCACACATGGAGATTTGAAGCCGGCTCCCCTAGAAGAGGTGCGCTCTGCATTTTAAAGACAGCGGTCAGAACGAGGCTTATTAATTATGCACCTCTTCTTGCTCGCCCGCCCAACTACCATTGTGAGCCTGGCTGAAGGGCGGCCCTAAGATGCGGGGCGACGATGACAAGCTGGAGGGGCGGATCATTCCGCCACATTACTTTCTATTTCCATTTGTCCTACAAAGACTGTCTCATTTAAACAAGGCTTGTTTAAAGGAGGACGCACGGTATACTGCAGCCTTCAAAGTCTGCGTCCTAGCTAGCACACGGCCTTCGGAACGAGACACAGCTTCTTTCTCCCTTGTTTCTCACAGGTGCTGCTCAGCAGCGCAATCAGCATTGCCATGGCAGCACTGATTTGTACTGCTGTGATTAGTGGAAGCACCTGTATCCTATCTCCCTTTCCTCGATTTAGGGTACGTTTACATGACAACGATGTACTAAAAATGGAAAAGTTTTTCCTGCGTTTTTGAAAAGTTTTGCGTACAGACGACAACGTTGTCAAAACGATCCCCATTCACACGGATCAGCAAAAACGACTAAAAACGCTGTATTATGCATGCCAGGCCAGTAGTTGGCGATGTCACTTTGTAAAGAAACACTACACACCTGCGCACATAAGCATTTTTTTTTTTTATTTAATTTTTTTATTGCTTTAATCAATACAGGTGCATCTCAATAAATTAGAATGTCGTGGAAAAGTTCATTTATTTCAGTAATTCAACTCAAATTGTGAAACTCGTGCATTAAATAAATTCAGTGCACACAGACTGAAGTAGTTTAAGTCTTTGGTTCTTTTAATTGTGATGATTTTGGCTCACATTTAACAAAAACCCACCAATTCACTATCTCAAAAAATTAGAATATGGTGACATGCCAATCAGCTAATCAACTCAAAACACCTGCAAAGGTTTCCTGAGCCTTCAGAATGGTCTCTCAGTTTGGTTCACTAGGCTACACAATCATGGGGAAGACTGCTGATCTGACAGTTGTCCAGAAGACAATCATTGACACCCTTCACAAGGAGGGTAAGCCACAAACATTCATTGCCAAAGAAGCTGGCTGTTCCAAGCATGTTAACAGAAAGTTGAGTGGAAGGAAAAAGTGTGGAAGAAAAAGATGCACAGCCAACCGAGAGAACCGCAGCCTTATGATTGTCAAGCAAAATCGATTCAAGAATTTGGGTGAACTTCACAAGGAATGGACTGAGGCTGGGGTCAAGGCATCAAGAGCCACCACACACAGACGTGTCAAGGAATTTGGCTACAGTTGTCGTATTCCTCTTGTTAAGCCACTCCTGAACCACAGACAACGTCAGAGGCGTCTTACCTGGGCTAAGGAGAAGAAGAACTGGACTGTTGCCCAGTGGTTCAAAGTCCTCTTTTCAGATGAGAGCAAGTTTTGTATTTCATTTGGAAACCAAGGTCCTAGAGTCTGGAGGAAGGGTGGAGAAGCTCATAGCCCAAGTTGCTTGAAGTCCAGTGTTAAGTTTCCACAGTCTGTGATGATTTGGGGTGCAATGTCATCTGCTGGTGTTGGTCCATTGTGTTTTTTGAAAACCAAAGTCACTGCACCTGTTTACCAAGAAATGTTGGAGCACTTCATGCTTCCTTCTGCTGACCAGCTTTTTAAAGATGCTGATTTCATTTTCCAGCAGGATTTGGCACCTGCCCACACTGCCAAAAGCACCAAAAGTTGGTTAAATGACCATGGTGTTGGTGTGCTTGACTGGCCAGCAAACTCACCAGACCTGAACCCCATAGAGAATCTATGGGATATTGTCAAGAGGAAAATGAGAAACAAGAGACCAAAAAATGCAGATGAGCTGAAGGCCACTGTCGAAGAAACCTGGGCTTCCATACCACCTTAGCAGTGCCACAAACTGATCACCTCCATGCCACACCGAATTGAGGCAGTAATTAAAGCAAAAGGAGCCCCTAGCAAGTACTGAGTACATATACAGTAAATGAACATACTTTCCAGAAGGCCAACAATTCACTAAAAATGTTTTTCTTATTGGTCTTATGATGTATTCTAATTTTTTGAGATAGTGAATTGGTGGGTTTTTGTTAAATGTGAGCCAAAATCATCACAATTAAAAGAACCAAAGACTTAAACTACTTCAGTCTGTGTGCACTGAATTTATTTAATACACGAGTTTCACAATTTGAGTTGAATTACTGAAATAAATGAACTTTTCCACGACATTCTAATTTATTGAGATGCACCTGTATATCATGACAGTCAAACCAACTGAAAGCATAAGAAATAAACAAAAAGAAAAAAAAACGTACAAAAAGGTATATCGACAATATAAAGAATTCAAAAGGCTATAAATTATACAATATACAATGCATATAATATTAAGATTCAAAAGGGAATATTCAAGGCTTTATAAAAGTTAATACTCTTTAGCACTTTACTGTTTTTTTTTTTTTTTTACTCCTGTTAACATATTAAAGTAATACTTCTATTTTTAAGTGTGTGAAGTTTTGTTTCTGTGACGACCGTTTACATTTATGAACATTTTTTTTTCCATAAATCAACAAGAAATTTATAATATACCATGTTTTATGTTCAATTTTACTATCAAAATAAAACAAAACATCCACTTTCCTTAAATGCATATCAATACCCATATTCATCTTAATAAAATATTCTAAATCACACCAGAACATTTTTGCATAGATACAGTCAAAAAAGAGGTGTACAATGCTTTCAATTTTAATGTTACAAAAAGCACATTTTAAATCAATATCTTTCCTAAATCTTGCAATAACTTGTTTAACAGGGTAAATCCTGTGAATACAACCTCACGAATCTTATTGGTCACACAATATCGTCTTGTAACTTTAAAGGTTTCTTCCCAATTAATATTTTAAAATTGTGCATTGAAGATGGCGTAAGCATTGAGCAATTTTGTCTGAACGGACGATGAGGTTGCTTTATTACTACAATTACTTTGCTGGAGAAGCGTCAATAAACTCAAAATCTTGAGCATCACAAACACAGTCCTGTAGTCCGCCATTGCAGTTTTGAATGTCTTGCGCATTGTTTTGAAGTACTCGCGCACATGCCTATAGACTGAACACGTAATACGCGTGCGCATGACGTTATCGTTTTCACAAATTCGCGTTTTTGTATGTTTACACGGAGACGATAATGGCATCGTTTTCAAAAACTTGCACTTTGAAACTTCAAAAGTTTGCGTTTTCAGGCCCCAAAACGCGTTGTTGTGTAAACGAATAGCCAAAAAGCATAAAAAGTTTTCCGTTTTTAGTTGAAAACGTTGTCGTGTAAACGGCCCCTTATTCTCTCCTTTGTCTAGTCTTCCTTGACAGATCTTTGTGTTTTGTTCCCAGTCATGTTATTCCTGTGAATTCCAGCTACCCCAGTTGGTTTGTTTTGTGTTGTTCCTGTGAATTCCTGTTACCCACTGTAGGTTTGTTTTCAGTTTTATTGTTGTCTTGTTTTATTTTTACTCCCTCATGAGTGTTTTGTTTGTAGTTGTTTTGTTTCTTTTTTCAATAAAACTCCATTGCCATCCTGCATCTTGGGTCCTTCCTCAAAACCGTGACAGTTATTTATGTGCCACCAAACGAAATTGAAAAAATAAATATTGTATTAAAACAGCTTTACTGAAAACTTTCCTGTCTGCCATTGACCAACTAAACAGATAGTCCTCCTTCAATGCTCATACAGAGGTGAGTTATGTTTAATTTTTTTTTTTAATGAAACCTTTTCTTCAGGTCACATAGAGTAACCTTAAGAAAATGTATTGATGTTCTTGACAAAAAATTCATATTGCAAAATAAATACATTTAAAATAAAATGTTTTTTTTTTTTTTTTTTTTTTGGGGTTTTCAAAAATATATAAAAACCAACATTGACACAGATATTACATTACCATGAATTTGACACATTTTAAACAACATTTTTAAAAATTTCTCATTTCTATAATCTCGGACAACTTTATTTGTCAGTGACCCCTCTGCATTTTAAGGTGGGATATTACAACAAATTTTAACACTTTAAAAAGTGACACACTTCAGCTTTTACTTTGTTGTTCATTTTTAGTGTGTGAGATGTATCTGCATGTGCAAAGTGTGTAAGATGAGAAAGTAAGATCCATGATGTGTAGATTTTTAACACATGACGGAGCTAGCAAGCATTGCCAAATTATGTATTATTTGCAACACCCTGAGGTCCTGATGAGAGAACACACTGGCACAGTAAACAAAGAGTAGAACATCCAAACATTTATAGATGACACATCTGAGCTAGAACCAGCAGACAACCTCATTAAAGCCTGCGCCACACTAGCATATTTTTCAGGTCTGAGCTTCATTAACATAATTGCCGGCCAGGCAGAGGGAGACGAAGCACGCATTAGCATCTGACAGTGGGTGGTCGTTATTACTTGACCATTGGGACTCCCTGTTGAGTTAATTGTTCCAGTATTGGAAAAGCACATCAAAACTGTTAGAAAAAATCATTCTGTTACCGAGGCGAGATCTTATGTTCTCGTCAAGTGACCAATAAGCTTCTTCTCTTACTAAGGAACTGAAACACATCAAGCTGATCTGAACATTTTCGTCTGTGATCACAACTCAGCTGCATATCATCACAAATGCTGATTGTAATCCCAAGTGATACTGTCACCAAGCGTTTTCCTGCCTTTATTTTCCTACACTGAAATGGCATCAGAAAGTGGAGCCACACAGTCTTATTGAATTTATTTACTCACTGAAAGCTGTATATGGACATACGCATTCTACGGCAAGCCTTGAGGGGATAAATACACAATCACACACTTTCACAATGTATGTTACTCCATGAATCACACACCAGGCTGGTTTGGAGCATTTGTTTCTGAACCTGATACGTTTTCTCTCTTGGTTCGGTTCTTATAGGCATATATGGACACTGCAATCACATTCTGATACACCTCAAAACAATCGGTCCGAGACCACCTGGATGACACACACACACCATTTGATATCCCAGGCAACACCCTTTGATTTCCCAGGAACTATTGTTGACCCCACAGGAAAAACTTTCCTGCTAATATTTAAATGCCTTACTGAAAGTGTTCCTTTGAAAAGACAATTGAGCAAGTACAGTTTTTGCATAAATATATGAAGGAATCATATATAAAACTCAGAAGGCAAGTTTTTTTATTGAAACGTTGGCCAGCATGTTTGCCTGCAGCACCCCCACTTCTAACGTCCCTGCCGTTGACACATTTTCACAAGTGTATAATTTTAACCAGTATATCGATGTATGAGCAAAATCTTCAGAGTGGGTTGGTATGTCTGTCACGCCTCCACCATTTTGTTCAGTAAGTGTGTCATACCTCCGACTGAACAGAGTAACATCTCAGCAAAACAGTCTGCATGTGTGACACCCTCTGCCAAAACTGAGTTGTTTGGAGTCTGCTAGTGTGGCGCCAGCATTACAGAAGGAACTTCACAGGACAAACCCTGCGACCACAGTCAGTCTGATTGAAGATTTCTTTCCAAAAAACATTAAAGAACTTCGAAGACAACAACAAAGCAGACCACACAAACACAGAGGCATAAACAAAGCCGATATCCATCATAAATAATGAAAGAGTAGGCCTGTACTGTTTGGACAAACAGGAATGTTGTCCCAGGCCTTCGAAAAGAAAGTGGCCCTGCAGTGACGGAGGAGGAGAGTTGACACAAATCAAGATGAATAACTGAAAGAACCTCTTTCTCTCTCACTCGTTTTATAATTCCCCATCCTGGGGTTTGATTTAGATGGCCACTTACATGTTAATAACACAGCTTATGTTATTGCAGAACATGTTTGATTTGGTCTTTGTCCAGCTAAGCATGCCATAAATCTACATACAGATACGCTACATGGAAAGTTCTAGAGAAGAACTTTCCAGAGATAAAGAAAGCCAGGGATTAATGTGGGGGGATGCAGGAGAAAGTAAGAATGTTCAAATATCTGCAGTGAACATCTTGAATCAGTTGTTTTTGTTTCAGTCAGGTTTGTACAATGTCTCAAAATGGTGCTTTGTGTGGAGAGGTCCAGGAGCAAATTTGTATGTTTGTGTAGTAAGTAACACTCCATAAACTGTGACTTTAAAGTTACCAAAGCAAGAGAGCATGCTTCTATCATTCCCACTGGCTTCTTTGAAAGATGTGTCACTGAGCTTTTACTCCACCTCAAGGGTGTTGGTTAATTGTATGTGGTTTCCTGGCTCTCTAGCACACATCTGTTAACGTGAGACTCAGACATTTACAGTTCCATGGTGAGGAATAAAAGCTTCCACGGCAGTGAGCTCAGTATTTCTCCCAGTGTTCCTTAGTTCCTTAGCATCCCAAAGAACAGGTGAAACTGATTTTTTTAATCTTCTGGAATATTCTTTAATGAGCCTTGATTTACTTTGTATCTCCTCTGTGGTGTTAAGATTACATAGTCCATCAGCACTGTGACTTTATAAGCACCAGACTGAGGACGTGGACATAGAATGGACAAACAGATGCACAATGGGGAGTGTTCTGGTTATAGATAACAACTCAGAGCAGCTTTGTTTTAAGAACCTGCCCCACCACCAAACCATTTTTTGTGTGATTTAAACGTTACCGAGGTATATCCAGCCATGCTTAGTAAACAATGGATTGCTGAGAAAGGCAGTCAAGATGAAAACAGTTAGAAGATTCTGACGGGCGAATTCACTAATAGTTTGTGGCAATTTTGTGCTTCATCCTATACACAAAGTTTAACCAACTAAACTAAATGTCAGGTTGGGTTTCTGTCTGACGAGGACTGTGACATCACCGTCCCCATCTGTCTCATGTACGTTCTTTGTGTAAGCGCACATGTCTGGTTGTTAGTGATCGCTGTGAGCGATTTACCGCCGTGCGCTGTCCTGTGATGTGACCATGGCATCATCGTTCCCTGTTTTGTTCCAAGCGTGTTTACATTTTTACCCTCATGTGTTTCAGGTGCCGCTGGCACACGGAATCAGTGTTTTCATAGGAACCCTGATTGTTTCCATGGGAACGCTGATCATGCCAACTTTCAGCTGTGAGTGGCACCTGCTCCTTGTTTGTTCTTGCCTACATTAATTCCCTCGTATGTCATGTCCTGGGCTGGATTGTTGAATGTTAAATGTGTTTTGAGCATTGTTGTTCGTGGTGAATTAACTAACCTTGATCTCTTTGCCTAGTTGGTCCAGTCTTGTGTATCTGTTGGTTGCCCTTGTTTGGGTGTGTGGTTGCCCTCCAGTATTGCTGCGTGTCAGCTGGTCTTCCATGGAGGATACCTCATCTCTGCCCACGTGTCGGGAGTTAAGTTCCCTCTTCTCTGCTGGCTGTTGTTCTGCATCACTAGCTCACAGTGACTGCTCATTATTATTGTTAATAAATCCTTTGAACTTTTCCTCTGCTCTTGGGTCTTTTGTTCTCGCTATCACTCATTACACTAAATGTGCTTAAATAAAGCTGTGGTGTATTTAAATTAAGTCATCGTCATTCTTTTCTGTGCAAACACGTCTCCTTTCAAAGTAAATTAGGCTTATTGATTGTGCCAATTTGCCAGATGTATTTAAGATATTGCTATGTGAACAAATTCCAGGGTAATATAGTACAAAGTACATTGTTATAAATTTACTCAAAATAATAAAACAATTGGAAATATAAAAAGTTTGCTAGATTTACACTGGTAAATAAAGTGGAAACACATCATCAGAGTCTGTGAAAAAGGTATATTACTGCTCACAGAAAGCAGACAGTAAAATCTTTTTTGATAAACAATTTTATTAAAAAATATGTTTTTGTACATTTTCTAGTGATCATGGCAGTAGTAATTCTTCAAATGACTATCAAATAATGGAGAGTTATAATCGGACGAATATCCAGACACAGAGTGCAGATGCACTTTTTGAATTTTAAACAACCGATTGACCTGTCTGTGCCTGGATTGCAGTGGAGGGGTGATGCTGTACATGTTCTGTAAAGAACGTCCTGGTTACTTTCGTAACCTCCGTTCCCTGATAGAGGGAATGAGACGTTGTGTCAATGTAGTGACACTAGGGGTCACTCTTGGGAGCCCCACACCTCTGCTTTTTGAAAAAAGGCCAATGGGAATTGGTGAGTGGAATTTGCATACCACTCCCCCAGAAATACGGGTCTAAAAGGAGCTGGTATGCAACCACTCATTCAGGTTTTATGTTGAGGAGCCGAGACAAGGTCCCGGCCATTTCAGCGTGTAGTTCAGCGTTGTGGCAAGAGGAACACAATGTCTCATTCCCTCCATCAGGGAACGGAGGTTACGAAAGTAACCAGGAGGTTCCCTATCTGTCTCTCACTCGATGTTGTGTCAATGTAGTGACACTAGGGGTCCCTATACAAAACGCCACAACTAGCTGAACTGTGTTACATGGAATGTCTATGTTGGGGGGGGGGGGTCATTCCCAAGGGGAAGACACCGTGGAGACCACACCCCGCCCAGAGAAAGTGGGGGGGGGGGGGGGTATTTTGAGTGGAAATACTTCACATGTTCTTACCGAGTCTTCTTTCTAATATGTCATGTGGAAAAGTCCCATGGTAGGTCCTACCCGAAGGGGGAGGAGTTTCTACAAACAGGGGCCTCTGCCCAAGGAAGACGCAGTTTACCATCAGGGAAACGATTTAGCAGAAGATATCACATGGGATCACCTACGGGGAACCACCACATCTGGAGCACCTACCTCAGTACAGGGTCTAGTTAGTACACATACTGGGCCGGCAGCGAGTTTCTCCGCAAACTCGTCTGCCACAGGGCTAAGGAGGAAATTCATCCAGGGATCACAACTTGTGAACATGACTGGGAGTCAAAAGCGCACGTCTTCACCTCATGGGAGGGGAAGGGTGCTATGCGCAAGTGGTACACCCGGCCAGATGTCCTGGAACTTACCTGTTCGGACCTGACAACACACGGGATGAAACCGGCTCAACCCGCAGATTATAGAACCTCGCAAAGGTGTTGGGTGTTGCCCAGCCCGCTGCTCTGCAGATGTCTGCCAAAGAGGTGCACTGGTCAGGGCCCAGGAGGCTGCTACACTCCTAGTAGAGTGGGCTCGTAGCCCCACGGGGGGGCTGCACGTCCTGGGCGTGATATGCCATCATGATTCACTGACAGAGAACGCTTGCAGGTCCCCTAACCTCTTGATGGAAGTGAGCGCAGTCAGGAGGGCAGTCTTCAAAGAGAGTGCCTTAAGCTCAACTGGCTCCAGGGGCTCAAAGGGAGCACCCCGTAGACTCCGAAGGACTACAGAGAGGTCCCATGAGGGCATGAGGTGCGGTCTGGAGGGATTCAACCTCCTAGCACCTCTCAGGAACCTGATGATCAAGTCGTGCTTCCCCAAATACTTACCATCCACTGCCTCGTGATGTGCCTAAATGGCAGCTACATACACCTTCAAGGTGGAGGGGGACAGCCGCCACTTCATGGCATACAGGCGCCTCATAGAGGGAGCCCTAGCCTGAGTGATCGTGTCTACCACAGCGGGTGGTAAGCCACTTAGGTCTTCCGCGTCCCATCCAAGTGCCAGACATGGAGATTCCAGAGGTCTGGTCGCGGGTGCCAGATGGTGCCCCGTCCCTGAGAAAGAAGGTCTGTCGTGAGACGAGTTGTGACATGCAACAGGAGCGTAGACCACCTTGATGGTTGATGTATGCTACTGTCGCCATGTTGTCTGTCTGGACCAACATGTGCTTGCCCTGGATCAATGGCTGGAACCTCCACAGGGCGAGCAGTACTGCCAACAACTCGAGGCAGCTGATGTGCCAACGCAGCTGCGGGCCAGTCCAGGAGCCGGCGGCTGTGTGCCCGTTGCATACGGCACCCCAGCCCGTCTTGGAGGCGTCCGTCATAATCACGATGTGCCTGGAGACCTGCTTTAGGGGAACCCCTGCTCGTAGAAATGCAAGGTCGGTCCAAGGGCTGAAGAGACGGTGACAGAGCGGCGTGATGACCACGCGATGTGTCCCGTGGTGCCATGCCCATCTCGGGACTCGAGTCTGAAGCCAGTGCTGAAGTGGTCTCATATGCATCAACCCGAGCAGTGTGGCAACCGCTGAGGATGCCATATGCCCCAGAAGCCTCTGATAAAGTCTTCTGTCTGAACGCCTTCAGACAGTTCAGCACCGACTGTGCACGCTCGTTCGTGAGGTGCGCCGTCATCGAGACTGAGTCCAACTATGCACCAAGAGATGCTCTGAACCGGGGAGAGCTTGCTCTTTTCTCAGTTGACCCGAAGCCCCAGTCGGCTGCGGTACGTGAGCACGAGGTCCCTGTGCGCACACAACATATCCCGAGAGTGAGCTAGGATTAGCCAGTCATCGAGATAATTGAGGATGCAGATGCCCACTTCCCTTAGCGGGGCAAGGGCTGCCTCTGCGACCTTCGTGAAGACGTGAGGGGACAAGGACAGGCTGAAGGGGAGGACCTTGTACTGGTACACCCTGCCCTCGAAAGCAAACCGCAGGAGGGGTCTGTGTCGAGGCAAGACCGAGACGTGGCAAAAAATTAAACAAAAGATTCTCCTCCCAGCCCTCCACCAGGGGATGGAGTGGTCTGTCTACCAGCTCAGTAGAAGCAGGTCTCCTCACCTCCTGGGTTGCCCATCTCAGGGGCACTTCGAAGCCTTCCTAGGGTTCTTGGCGGCCGGCCGTGAGATGGGTAGCGTCTGCTTCCTGTGGTGGGTTCCATGCTGGCGACACGGCGGAGCCGATGCTGTTGCTGCAGGAGGACTCCCTTGGCGACAAGCAGACGGGGCATGATACTTTTTTTTTTTTTTTTAAATATACTCTTTTTGATGTTCTGCCGAAGCACCCAGGGGTGATCTCTGCACTCCACAGGTGCAGAGGGGGAGAAGCCGCTGAAATGTGCCATAAAATCCAGCAGATAAAGTGAATGAACTCAGCGGGTGAATTCAGCTCAATGAATAGAACCGCTCGGCTCCGAAGAGAAAATCTGAATGAGTGGTTGCATTCCAGCTCCTTTTATACCCGTATGTCCGGGGGAGTGGCATGCAAATTCCACTCGCCAATTCCCTTTGGCCTTTTTTCAAAAAGCAGTGGTGTTTGGGGCTCCCAAGAGTGACCCCTAGTGTCACTACATCGATACAATGTCGAGTGAGTGACAGATAGGGAATGTCATATTGCAGGGGTCTGCTGCATCTTCCACAACCGAGCACATGGCAATTGCACTCGAATCTGCATCAATACAATAAGTCTGAGACCGCCTCGACGAGGTAGGCTTGTTCTGTTTTTTAAACAAACTCTTAAACAGTTTGCTTGTGGTGGAATGCAATCCAATCTTAGGAGAAGAAATCAGTAAGCCAGCATGTTACTGTAATTCATAATCAAAACACAGATTTAACCTTCTATTAAATACTGGACACCTTTTTGGTGACTATATTAGATACATTTGCAGGTTTTAACAAAGGTGTTATTTAAGAATTCCTGAAGTAATTTTAGTACGATTGCTTCTTTATGTTGGAAAGCGGCAGAACAGACACAGTTAGGACAGGATTAGCAACTTTCTGAAGTGTAAGAAACTAAGAAAGAACAGCATTTAGGAGACGTGAAATAGAACTAGTGCATCAGTTTTCATTTTAACTATCCTTGCATGGCTTTGATCTCTCTGCTGTGTATGTGTGTGCGCATGCATGTGTGTGTGTGTGTGTGTGTGTGTGTGTGTGTGTGTGTGAAAGAGAAAGCGAGAGAGCTCTGTGACTATAAAAACAGGCCCTTTTCATTGCACAAATAACACAAAAGTAAGTAATCATGGATTAAAATAACCTCTACGGAAATATTACAACTTGTATCCTTCTGAATGATGAATAATGTTTAGTTGTAGCATAACCTCTGATTGGAATGTGCACTCTGTACCATGCGGCGGCCGTGACATAAACAATACTCAAATTTGTACTGGTTGACACATTTTTACAGGTATATCATTTTAACTGGTATATCGATGTATGAGATAAATCCCGGAACACAGCACAAACATTCTGACCAATGAGTACCAATGACTTTTATTAACTATTTTTGTCAGTTTTGAGATGTTACCTTGTGAACCAAACCAAGGAGAAGCCCTTTTACACTTTTGGAACAAATCAAACAAGCTGAAGGTCTGAAAACGCCCTAGGGTGCTTTCACACTTAATTCGATTGCTTGGACCAAACCAGAATTCATTTTCTCTGCTGCTCTCCATTCACATCATATAATTTGGGTCTGAACCGTGGTCCGATTGTGTCATCAGCAGGAGTACAAGTGGCAGCTGTTTACCACTGTAACTAGGTAACAACCCAAGAAGACATCAGCTTTGCTGTGTTATTAAAGCTGCGTTATTCTAAATCTCTTGGATTTACCACCAAAACTTTACATGTACAGTACAACACGTGTTTGTCTGCCACAGATGCATTGAATGTGAAATGGTGTAATGAAAAGTGCTACTGTAAAAACACCCTATGTGTCCTTGAAACTGACCAGTATGTATCAGACATTCGTCATGTAAAGTTCATTTAAACCTAAACACAAACTTTGCAGAACTAGATAGGATCTGATTTGAATCAACAAAATGAATAATCTTGTTCTCTAACATCATTGGATTTACATTTTTTTTTATGTCAATAAGATGACTAAACACAGGGTCAGGTGCATGGCATGTTGAAGTGGGGTTTGTGGTGGGATACAACAGGTCCATAGAGACCTTGTTTTGGAACGTGATACTGCATGTTGCACTGAAATCTGACTTCCCGGACAAATCATACTCCTCTTCGTGTGCACACGCGTCACACAGTTGATACACGATGTAGCGAGCTTGAGCACTTTTCTGTTTACCATAGCCATTTATCTCTATTATTCACACAGCTAGCACCAAGAATGTACATGGAAGTGTTGTCTACGCTTAAATTAACAAGCAGAAATTGACTGCGGGCGGGCCGTCGCATTGTTAAGTACAAAACTATGCGATGTACACAACTGCTGTGTGTATGCTGGTACACATGCCACATATCTTTGTGATTCTATTGATGTAAACCATTCCAAGATACAATCACAACAGCAGGTACAATCAACGTCTATGTCAGACCACCAACCTACAAACAAACAATAACAAAATTGAGGCAACTCACCTATGAAGCCTCATAGTAGTCCACTGATCCATAACATCCCGACAAAAACAGTCTTGTTACATTGGCAAAGGTCCAAACGATCCAATCAAGTAAAATATTTAGTCCAAAACACATTATTGCATCAATAAATACCCACAGACCCTTGTTGCATCATTTCAAAGTACCCGGCAGATGTGCCTAATCTTTCACGTATTCTCCATCATAACTTCAGTTCACATGTAAATATTTCTGATATCTTGGTATCAAAATGGCTGCTACACACTGACCTTTCGAATGACACCTCATTTGACCCAATAGGAGCTTCCATGCCCTGTCCATAGCCTTCAATAGCCAACGAGAGTCCGCATAGAAAGGAAGTGCCTGCCCCTTTTCCTTGGTGTAAAGATCGAGCCAATTGCAACCGATTGTGTGGATGACTGGCACAGCGTATAGCCAATGAAATTCTGAAAACAATGATATGCAGCTTTAGTAGGACGTTTCAAAGTTACATCTAAGAAGTCCGTGCGTAAAGCTGGATAACCATCGCCAAGTGTTTTGTGCGTCCGTGCACAAAAGGTGAAAAGTGAAGTTTTGTGACTGTTGATGCTTCTGGAAGGTGAATTATGGCGAAACGGACAAGGAAAACAAAATATTCGCTCCAAGATGTGCTGGAAGAATGTACTCAGCGTGAAAGCGACGAGCCTGGGGATGAAGTTTCAAAAGTAAACAGTGATGAATCATATATTGACTCCGAGGCAGAGGCAATGTTTCTGGAGGGAGGAGACATTACTCTCAACAAGTAAGTATTTTCTTATATTATATAACATATATTACTGTATTTTCCGCATAAATAAGCTTTAGTTTAATTATGAATACACATATTGTAGATTACCTTTTGTCACGTGTTTCCCCAGTGAGTCTGTTGAACTGTTTGTGGGAGGTGTTTGTATTTATTTGTGCGTGTATGAAGTTTTATTACCCCTTTGTTTCACTGTTTGTTTCAGATTCATATAGCTCTATTGGCATGGTATAAGATTTCTTACATTGCCAAAGCATACAATATTTACAGTAAATATACATACATGCATACATACTGTATTTACACACAAAAAGAAAAACTATATATATAAGTTGAATATAAGAATATAAGTTGTGTTTGTGTGTGTGTCTTGAGGTGTTACTGCTGACCTGTGGGGGAGGTGTGTGTGACCCTTTGTTTCATTGTATGAACTGCTGAGATGTGAGGCAGCGAGCTGTAAAAAGGGTCAAAGGTGCAGATCAGCACTGGGCACTGAAGGACATCCCAGTTCCACCAGCGGTAAAGGAGTACAACCAGTATGTACTATATATTCAACTATGTTTTATGCTCTTTGAAATGTAATAAAATATGTGGTTGATATATTTATGTTTTGGTATATTTTTTTTCTCAATGTTGTTTTCTTTCTGTCCATCCAGGTGCATGGGTGGAGTGGACCTTTCTGACACCCTGACAGGGTACTATAAAGTCATCCACAAGACCCAGAAGTGGTACAAGATGTTCTTTTATCATTTCATGGACATGGCAATTGTGAACGCCTTCCTCCTCCACAAAGACATTGCAAAAGGTAAAGGAGAAGTTCCTATGCACCAGAAGGCATTCAGAGAGACCCTTGTTGAGGAGCTGGCAGAGTTAGGGTCTCACTCTGCAGCCAGACCCGTACCTCCTGCTCCACGCAGAGCACATCACAGGTCAGTGCATATCAGTGGACTCAGCACCACTGGTTGACTGAAGTGCAGGCAGTGCCATGCAAAGACACCAGTGAAGTGCTCCTCCTGTGATGTGCCTCTGTGCTTTGTCCCCAAACGTGAATTCTACAATGACTGGCATGTTGCCAAAAACCTGTAAAAGGTATAATTGTATGTAAATATGTTGTGTAAAAAAGTATGTAAATAGTTTGGTGTGTATTTCTTATATAAACTGCTTTTCCACCATAGCACTTGTTTTGACTCTTTTATATGCACAAAGTTTAGTTTTAAGAAGGGAAAAAAGCACTCTAATGTGTTTATGCTTCAGTTACTCTGTGTCAGCAATACTAATAGTGGATCTGGATATGGGAAATGATAGCTCTAAGTGTCACCTTTCATTAGAGCCCAAAATTATGACTGTACATTAAAGCGTTCCAAAGTAGTAGCCTTTTTATCCTAGGTATGTGGCCATGGTTACCAAGGGTCCTTATGCTGAGGAGCCGACAGAGAGTCACGGCCATGTCAGCGGCTGGTTCAGTGCTGTGGCAGGAGGGACACAACGTCTCATTCCCTCCATCAGGGAACAGAGGTTACATCAGTAACCTAGACGTTCCCTGTCTGTCACTCACTCGACGTTGTGTCGATGTAGTGACACTAGGGGTTCCTATAAGAAATGGTGCAGGCACTGAACCGTGTCACGAGGCACAGAAGAGTGGACATGGGCAAGCTGCTGCGTGCCTCACAGCAAGCGCTCAACCATGTCATGACCTTCCAGTGAGTAAGGCATCTCCCTAGTCCCGTTAAGGGGGGAGAGGGCACTTACCCAAGTAGGCTACCGGCGGTGCCTTTGTTAATTTGCTGTTATGCAATCTCGTGCCAAGCACTTTCTAGAATAGCGCTGGGAAGTGCTCTTCCCTCTCCAGGAAGGAGAGCACTATGGAGACCACATCCTGTCGGAGGGAGGTTAACATGTGGAGCATACCTCACATGGACTTACCAATGGGGAAGTACACATATGGAATGATACCACAGGAGGACCCTATCTACAGAGAGGGTACACAGTACAGTGGCTGAGACAGAGAAAGCTCTGACAAGGAGAAACACAGGTTTCACCTAAGGGGGAAACTGAACAGTGGAAACTCATCATTCAGGATTACCAAAGGGGAATCACCATGCATGGAGCACTGAGCCCAAGCACACGGGCTCACCTGAAAAGGGGAATACCACGAATACTGGGCCTGGTGGCATTACTCCTCTGCTGAGTTCGTCACCGGACAGTGCTAAAGAATTAAAGAGGCATCTGGAGTTCACCGGTACTGGGACAAAAAGCACACATTATCACCTTTGAAAAAAGGGGAAAGGCGCAATGCAAGTGGTACACCCAACCGGCTGCCCAGTCTACCTGCTGTTACCACGAAACACTCGGGTCGAAACCAGGTCTATGCATAGTTTATAAAACCTTGCAAAGGTATTGGGCGTAGCCCAACCTGCAGCTCTGCATATGTCTGCTAGAGAGGCCCCCCTTGCCAGCGCCCAGACTCCCAAGGGGTATGGCAAGTCCTGAGACTGGTATGCGAGAGAAATAGCATCCACAATCCAATGGGCCAACCTCTGCTTAGAGACAATTTCCCCTTCTGCTGTCCTCCAAAACAGACAAAGAGCTGCTCCGAGCGTCTAAAGCTCTGCGTGCATTCCAGATAGATGTGCAGGGCGCAAACTGGACACAGTAACGACAAGGCCGGGTCTTCCTCCTCTGAAGGGAGCGCTTGCAGGTTCACCACCTGGTCCCGAAAAGGAGTGTTGGGAACTTTGGGCACATAACCGGGCTAGGGTCTCAAGATCACGTGAGAGTGTTCCTGCTGAACTCCAGGGGGTGGTGTCTCCACTCCCTGCGGAGCGTTACCTGCCATGAGCGCATCCACTACACGGTTGAGGGTGCCCGGAAGGTGAGTGGCTCGCAGAGACTTCAAGGTCTGCTGACTCCAAAGGAGGATGCGGCGGGCAAGTTGAGACATACGACATGAGCGTACACTGCCTTGGTGGTTTATGTACTCTACGGTCACTGTGTTGTCAGTTCAGACGAACACATGCTTGCCCTGAATCAACGGCTGGAGCCTCCTCAGGGCCAGCGATACTGCAAGCAACTCTAAGCAGTTTATGTGCCATTGGAGTCGGGGCCCCGTCCAGAGCCTGCCCATTGCACACGGCGCCCCAGCCTGAGTTCGAGGCGTCCATGCTCTAGGGGAACACCTGCTTGTAGAAACGCCAGGTCCGACCAAGGGATGAAAGTCTGATGGCACTGTGGTGTGATGGTCACACACTGGTTGCCATGGTGCCATGCCCACCTCGGGAATCTAGTTTGTAGCCACTGCTGATGCAGTCTCATATGCATCAACCCGAGGGGGAGAACTGCCGCCGAGGATGCCATATGCCCCAGGAGCCTCTGAAATTTTTTCACTGGCGCCGCTACCTTCTGCCTGAAGGTCTTCAGGTAGGTCAGCACTGACTGAGCACATTCAGTTGTAAGACGTGCCCTGAGAGTGACTGAGTCTAACTCCATACCGAGAAAAGAGATGCTCTGCTCAGGGGAGAGCTTGCTCTTCTCACAGTTGACCTGAAGCCCAAGTCAGTCGAGGTGCTGAAGCACAAGATCCCTGTGTGCACACAATAGATCTCACGAGTGAGCTAGGATTAGCCAGTCGTCGAGATAATTGAGAATGCGTATACGCCTTTCTCCCTTAGCGGGGCCAGGGCAGCCTCTGCGACTTTTGTAAAGGCGCGAGGGGACAGGGACAGACTGAAAGGAAGGACCTTGTACTGGTATGCTCATCCCCGAAAGCAAACCGAAGAAAGGGTCTGTGTCGAGGAAGGATCGATATGTGAAAGAACGCGTCCTTCAGGTCGATGGCCACGAACCAATCCTGATGTCGTACTGATGCCAGGATACGCTTCTGCGTTAACAGGTCCAAGATTGGGCGCGACCCTCCCCCTCTCTTATAAAATAAGGGCTGAAGAAGCCCTTGCGCAACTTGGCTATGGGGATGGGCTCTATTGCTCCCTTCACCAGAAGTGTGGCAACTTCCTCCCGATGGACGGAGGCACCCTCGCCTTTCACCATAGTGGAGAGGACACCACTAAACTGGGGCGGACGTCTGGTGCACTGGATCGCGTAGCCGAGGCGAATTGTCCTGATGAGCCACCGTGAGGGGCTGGAGAGCTCTAACCAGGCCTCCAGTCTCCGTGACAGCAGCATCAGGGGTACGACTGGACTTACCGTGCCAGGGCAGGGTGGTTCGCAGCAAGGCAGAGCAGGCGCCCCACCTGGAAGACAGCCCAGGGGGGACGTGCTGCTCCGCAAGTCTGCAACGGTGGCCGGTGACAGGGGTGGGCCAGTGGCCCCAGAGACCAGCACACTTACCTGTTCGCCGGCTGCCTCTCAATGGAGAACGAGGGAATGGCAATTACTCGCGTTCGCCTGATTGACTGGAAAGACTTCCAGCAACTGGCCGTTGCAAGCGCGCTGGCCCAGGGAATAAGGAAACTGCTCTATTATTGACCATGTGGGTGCCGAGGCCCAGAGTGCACTCAGTGATGTCATTCAAATCACACGCCGGCTCAGGGGCGGTGGTGGGGCTGGAGAGATGTCCCGAGCCAGACCGGTCGGGAGCGGTCGCCTCATCCCTGGGCGGGCCATGTCAGGACCGCCTCGAAGCCTATCTGGGGTTCCTGGGGGCCGGCTGATGGGCAGGTAGAGCCGACTTCCCGCGGGAGGATCTTTTTCTCTGAGGCCAGCGTGCGGGCTCTGATGGTACAGGGGCCGGGGCCAGCACCGCAGGGGAACAGCTCTGGCAAGAAGTAGACGGGGTGCGGGACCTCGGTGGCCTGAAGGCGACCGGGTTGTGCCATGGAAGAATGTGTTTAATTGCCTGTGTTTAACTGATGGGTGAAATCCTCGACGGTGTCGCCAAAAAGACCCCCTTGGGAGATGGTCGCTTCAAGAAAGCGGACTTTCTCTGCATCACGCATCTCCACAAGGTTGAGCCACAGGTGCCGCTTTTGGACCACAAAGATACCCCAGGGCGCACGCCGCGACCTTCGTTGCACGTAAGGCGAGGTCGGTCGCAGTGCGCAGTTCCTGCAACAGCCCTGGGTCGGTCCTACCCTCGTGCAGGTCTTTTAGCGCCTTGGCCTGGTGGACCTGCAGGATGGCCATGGCGTGCAGGGCGGAAGCGGCCTGACCGGCGGCCTTGTAAGCCTTCGTCATTAAAGAGGTGCCCAGGGGAAACATAGCACTCAACTATGTGAGGGTGACCGCTGATATGTGGCGTAAGAATCCAGCAGCGTAGCAAAGGTGAGAGGACGAACACACAAGCATTCGGCTCTAAAGAAAAAATCTGAATGAGCGATGCACGCCATCTCCTTTTATACACATATGTATCATTTGTCATTAATCTCCTTGACAAAACAGAGTATGCTCCTTGACAGAGCAGCATATTTTTCAGCATGGCAAACACACCGGAATCTATGCAGCGGTTTAAGCATGCCCCTGAACAATTTGTCTTAATAGGACAATACTATCATGACCACAACTCAAGAACTGTCTCTTTACAATGAAACCTTAAACTCAAGGCCTTTACTGAACCTCAAATTCATTTTAAACAGCTCTTTGAAATAGTGAACATGCAGAATACAAAAAGCATTAAACAATTCAATATATTTTCCAACATATATATGACCATACATGTACATGCACTTTCTTCTTTTTGCTCCAGTTCTGTATGGTAATAAATGAATATCTTAAGTCAAGTCCTACAGTCTCATGGACAAACCAAGCTATCCCAGTGCAGATGCAAACAGCATATCATTTCTCCAGTTATGAAGACAAAAGACTTTAGAGATTTGCCAAACTATGAGGCAGTATGAGAACTTTTTGGTCTCCCTCTCCAGAGGTGTCTCTCTCACACCTGTTTCACATTCAGAAATCCCTCGGCTCCTCTTAGGAATAACATAATGCTCCTTCGTCCTCCCCCTCCTCCTGAAAGCAGACACAAGATCAGTTAATTATTCTAACCCCAGGAACTCTAAAGTGGAATAATAATTATTTCTTCTCTTGTCACACTTATATTATCCAGAGAAAAGCATGCATTTTAATATATTTTTTACCCCACACTAGTTGATAAATTACAGTCACCCAACGACATCTTTCATAAAGAGCCTTAATCATTATTAAGGCAGCTTTGTCTTTGCGAGGAAACTGTCTCTCCTCACTCCAAGAAGTGTCATTGTGTCTTGGTATGGACTGGAGGCTGAAGACTCATTTCCCATGGTGGAACACTGTAACCTATATAATTAACTTGGCTTAGACCTACCAACACATGCAGCTATGAAAATAAATCCCCTTTTACATACTGAACTAACTGTGCTAATAGATGTCCCCTGTGGGAGTAACACGTTGGTGGTGCAGAATTTCAGCCTAAGACCAAAAATAAATGTGTTTCAAACAATAACTTCTGCTCTGACTTGTTTGTGAGAATAATTTTAGCTCAAACTATAGCGAGTCAGTTTTGCTTGTGTGCTTAAGTGGCTTTTTGGGAGAGAAAGGCTGAGCTGTTAAACAATTAAAAGAGATAACTCCTCTGTGAGCAGGTGCCACCTTCAACATCCAACTGATTACTTAACAAATGGAGCAATTAGTGCTTTGACCATTATATTTCCCAACATTTCAAAAAATTGTGGGCAAAGCCAATCATTTACAAAGTGGAACTTGAAAGGATCCCTATTGGCAATGGTTTTCTTACTCTCTCATTCGCTCTCTTCTCCATTAGTTGATTTTCTGTAGCATTATTGTGCGTTGCAAGACTAGGCCCCATGCCACGCAGTCTACAAAAAGCTCTTTCCAATGCCGGAGAGGCCATTTATGGTGATCTACCATTATACTTATATTGCTCTTGATCAGTGTGATTGTACATGCTAGCATTTTATATTGCTTCGTTTTAACAGTAGTTTCGAATAATCCTGCAAGTAATCTTGAAGTAATTTGAAAAACAAGACCTGCAGATAATTTTAGAACTAAAATACAGTTGAATTTAAACAACATGATCACACAGGAAGTTTGCATGTTGTTTCTGAGAGTTCCAGTACCCTAGGATCGGCCACATTAAGATGACTCACTGACAAGCAGCATCTCTTATCAGACATTGTTGTATTGGCTCAAGTGTGTTTACCTTCCCTTGTGGCGCGACCGGAAGCGCATTGCATCAGCAGCAGGGCTGGGTATCAACAACAACGTCAAGGTACAATAAGTATCCCGATACAATATGTATAGCGATTTATGTTAATTTTAAACTGAATTTCTCTTGAGCATAATTTAGTATATCAGTTGTGCATAGTAAACTGTATAACCATTTCGGCAAAATCTATAATTTTGCATCCTTCAAAACACAATAAGTTCCATAAAGATAATAAAAGCTGAATAAATTATTGTGGGGATGGGGGCGTGGTCATGTGTCTGTCTGCGGGAGAGGGAGTGTGGTAAGGCTCGTCACCTGGGCTGTCATTTTTATTAACACCTGTCTCTCGTTATAGTGATGGTGGAGGGAGACCTGAAAAGGCAGACAAGGGCATCAGTTGGGAGAAAGAGGAAGCAGAGAGAGAGAGTCCTTTTTGTTTAAGTTTTTTCTGACGCTAAAGGAGTAATAAAAATACTCACGTTGACTGTTCCGCTGCCTCCTGACTCCTCCATTTGCCCTGAAACTACGAACTCTGTTACAATTATGTTACAAAAAAGCAAATTACTTTTATTGTCAATTTTTTTCCCTTGTGCTTTTAAAGTGTTTTGTGCTACCCTTACAATAGTTTAAAATATTCTGGCTCAAAATCAAACCTGGGACGGTGGGAAGATGAGCAAAGTTACCTTAGCGGTTTTATCTTGACATTCGTATGACCTGGTAGATGGAGGTTCATCATGTTATGCAGTACTTTAGTTTTGCAGTATTTGGATATCACGCATGTCTTTCCCAACTGCCGGGTTAATGCAAAAAGGCAAAATGCACATATATTTTAGATTTTAGTTTTGCCGGCAATGGCAAGAGTCTCATCCAATTAAAATGAGGTGGTCTACTACTGCTCAGGTGATTGAAGCAGCCAACTTGCGTCATGTGATAGGTGTGATGGGCTACACTGAAACCTTCAATGTGCTCCATAATATTGAAACAGAAGCAGCTGTAACAATACATGCATTAGCAAGGAGAACATGATGATTAGGGAATCGTTACAAGATGGTGCCGCAGATGGCAGCCTCGGTGTGGAGCTTTCCAATTCTTTTGTTGTTTTTGTTTGTTTGTCCTGTGTTTAGTAATTTTTTTCCAATCAGTTTTACCAGGGACGAACTGCTGAACATTTGTCAGCACATACCAGACAATCTTTTCCTGATTTTTGACTATTAGGACATTTTGCTAGACATTTTAGTCGGAGGCGCAGCTGTGTTGTTCAAGCATGCTGAGACGCAAGCGAGGGAAGTGAGCCGGTGCGCTGGTCAAGCTCCAGCGCGGCTTTCGAACAGTGTTGCCGAGTATTAATCTCCACACTCTTCCTAACAAAACGGACGAACTACATCTCCTCACCCATACAAACAAGGACTTTTCAAACTCTGCTGCCTTGTGCTTCACAGAAACCTGGCTGAGTGAAATGATTGGAGTGTTTTTGAAAGTGCAGACACCAATCTGGACAAGCTCACAGTTACTGTGACATCATATATCAGTTTCTGTGAGGATATGTGCATTCCTGCTAGAACTTATATAACGTTCAACAATGACAAACCATGGTTTACAGCAAAACTCAACTTTGTCAAGCCAAAGAGGATGCTTACAGAAGTGGAGATAAAATCTTGTTCAATCAGGCCAGAAACACACTGACACGAGATTAGAGTGGCTAAAAGAAGCTACTCTGAGAAGTTGAAAAACAAGTTTTCAGCTAACGACCCTGCATCAGTGTGGAGAGGCCTGAAAGACATTACTATCTATAAGACACCATCCCCAACACTGTAGAGAATCAACAACTGGCTGATGACCTGAATGTGTTTTACTATAGATTTGAAAAGCCCAGTCTCACACCCTACACCTGCTCTGACCTTCACATCACATAAACATAAACACCTCCAGCAAAAACCCCCCTCCTGCTACTCAACCTACACTTAAGATCTGTGAAGAGAATGTGTGCCGGGTCATCTGGAAACAAAACACAAGGAAAGAACAGGGCCCAGACAGTGTTTCAACCACTTGTCTAAAATCCTGTGCTGACCAGCTGGCCCTCATCTTCACACAGATCTTCAACAGTTCACTGGAGCAGTGTGAAATTCCCTGCTGCTTTAAACGCTCCACCATCATCCCTGTCCCAAAGAAACCCAAAATCACAGGACTTAATGACTACAGACCCGTCGCTCTGACGTCTGTGGTCATGAAGTCATTTGAGAGACTGGTGTTGGCCCACCTGAAGGACATCACTGGACCCTTTCTGGATCCCCTTCAATTTTCTTATTGAGCAAACAGGTCTGTGGATGATGCAGTCAACATGGGATTGCATCATTTCCTGAAACATCTGGACAGACCAGGGACATATGCAAGGATCTTTTTTTTGGACTTCAATTCGGCTTTCAACACCATCATCCCAGCTATTCTCTGGACTAAATTAAACCAACTCTCTGTTCCCACCTCTATCTGTCAGTGGATCACCAGCTTTCTGACAAATAGGCAGCAGTTAGTGAGACTGGGGAAATTCACTTCCAGCACCTGTACGAACAGCACTGGTTCGTTCAATAATCTTGTGAAAATTGATGGCAAAATGAATGCAGCATGTTATCAGAAAATACTGGCAGACAATTTGCATTCTTCTGCACGAAAGCTGCGCATGGGACTTTCCAGCACGACAATGACCCTAAGCACAAGGCCAAGTTGACCCTCCAGTGGTTACGGCAGAAAAAGGTGAAGGTTCTGGAGTGGCCATCACAGTCTCCTGACATTAATATCATCGAGCCACTCTGGGGAGATCTCAAACGTGTGGTTCATGCAAGACGACCAAACACTTTGCATGACCTGGAGGCATTTTGCCAAGACGAATGGGCAGCTATACCACCTGCAAGAATTTGGGGCCTCATAGACAACTATTACAAAAGACTGCACGCTGTCATTGATGATAAATGGGGCAATACACAGTATTAAGATCTAAGGGTATGCAGACTTTTGAACAGGGGTCATTTAATTTTTTTCTTTGTTGCCATGTTTTGTTTTATGATTGTGCCATTCTGTTATAACCTACAATTGAATATGAATCCCATAAGAAATAAAAGAAGTGTGTTTTGCCTGCTCACTCATGTTCCCTATCTGTCACTCACTCAACGTTGTGTCAATGTAGTGACACTAGGGGTTACTCTTGGGAGCCCGAAACACCTCTGGTCTTTGAAAAAAGGCCAATGAAAATTGACGAGTTGCATACCACTCCCCCGAACATACGGGTATAAAAGGAGCTGGTATGCAACCACTTATTCAGATTTTCTCTTCGGAGCCGAACGGTTGATGCTCACTGAGCTGAATTCCCACGGCTGTTCATTCACCTCTGCTGGATCTGACGGCGCATTTCAGCGGCTTCTCCCCCCTCTGCACTGGTGCATTGCAGAGAACGCCCCTGGGCGCTTTGGCAAAAATAAAACAGTATATTCTAAAAAAAGAGTATATTTCTCTAAAAGAGCAGCACACATGGAACGTCATTTTAAAGATGCGTCTTTTTAAAGATGCCTTTCCGTTTGTGTGTTATTCCTGGTTACGGTCATTATCTCTCGCCTTCTGACAGTCACGATCGCTGTCTTTCGTGTCTGGGCGCTACCCATGCGGAGACAGCGTTCATGGATGGATCATGTCCTCATTGCGAGAACATGACCATGGCAACATAGTGGTCACGGCTTGCCTTCGTAAGAAAGCAAGCCACCCCAGCGGCTCCCTGCCTCGGTCCTTCTACCTACGGGTATGAGGCCAGCGCGGCTAGCACTGGGGGTGATTTGGGGACCCCAATGGGACCACCTCAGTTGGGTATCCCCCCACGGACCTCTCATTCCCCAGCACGCTCGTCTGCCCTGATCGGGCTTCCGGATGAGTCCGCCGGCTCATCTCACGGCGAGTTCAATCTCTTGTTCAAAGCCCGTGAAGGTGATGAGCTCTCGAGCGCAGCATCGGAGAGCGGGCTCGTCCAGTCGGACGCGGAAGCCTCAGCTGGGCTCCCCCCCTTGGGTACGGTCGCCCAGTCACAGGTTGACGTGGAGATGATGGACATGCTTTCCCAGGCAGCCGCGAGCATCGGGCTAGAGTGGAATCCTCCGCTCTCCCCTGAACCCTCGCGGCTCGATGATTGGTTCCTGGGCTCACGGCACCACTCACAGCCACGCCACGCCCCGCCCCAATTCCTTTCTTCCTGGAAGTGCACGAGGAGCAATGTCCACCGTGGTGGTCCAGGAGCGGCACCTTTGGCTCAATCTGGTCGAGATGGGAGAGGCCGACAATGCACGGTTCCTTGGCTCCCCCATTTACCAGGTTGGCTTGTACCATCGAGGCTCAAGATCCCGCACCCCGTCTGCTCGTCGCCAAGGGCGTCCCTCTGCGGTGACTGCACCGGCTCCACCGCAGCCTGCCCCTGCGGCCCGGCCCCGGTGTGGCGCCCACTGCAGGAAGCAGATGCCACCCATCTCACGGCCGGCCGCCAAGAACCTGCAAAAAGCTTTGAAGCGCCCCTGAGACGGGCAACCCAGGGACGATGAAACCCGCTGCTCTGGAGCTGATAAGCAGACCACTCCATCCCCCGGTGGAGGGCTGGGAGGAGAATCTTTTGTTACCTTTACATTTAATTTCGCCGCATGCCCAAGTGGCTGCGGTACCCAAGAGTTCAGCAAAAGAGCGGTTTCCTTGTTCCTGGGTCACATACCTGGTGCGCACGGCCGTCTTCACGACCACCATCCACCATTCCAAAGTCTCCCCACCCTTGTGCGCCCAGCTGTGGTACAACTCCGCCCCCGATGTGATGGTCTCCACGGGTCACAAGGACAGACCTCTTCCTCCCCCGTCCCAGGCTGTTCCAGGGGTGGTTACAAGGAGCCAGATAAGTGCTTTGATGTCCCTGAACTCAGCATGGCCACAACACGGCTTGGCACCTCAGGCTCCGCCCCGCCGCGAGGCCCCACCCGCCAGTATGTCCGACAAGATTGTCCCTTTGGTCCCCCTCGCCCGGAGCTTGGATGCGTGGATTGCGCTTTCCAACCCGTCGTGTTGGCTAGTCCGGACCATCCAACTCGGCTATGCAATTCAGTTCGCCAGACGTCCGCTCAGGTTCAGCGGCATCCACTTCATCTTGGTGAAGGGCAAGTACGGCGCTACCTTGCGCATGGAAATCGCTACCCTCCTACAGAAGGGTGTGATAGAGCCTGTCCCTCCGGCTGAGCCCCTACTTCATTGTACCAAAGAAAGGGCGGTGGGTTGCGGCCAATCTTGGACCTGCGAGTACTGAACCGGGCTTTACACAGACTCCCGTTCAAGATGCTGATGCAAAAACGCATTCTAGCGAGCGTCCGGCATCAAGATTGGTTCGCGCCGGTAGACCTGAAGGATGCGTACTTCCACGTCTCGATTCTACCTTGACACAGACCCTTCCTGCAGTTTGCATTCGAGGGTCGGGCATATCAGTACAAGGTCCTCCCTTTCGGCCTGTCCTTGTCCCTTCGCATCTTCACGAAGGTCGCAGAGGCAGCCCTTGCCCCGTTAAGGGAAGTGGACAGATGCGGTTCCACTGAAACTGTTTCAGAGGCTCCTGGGGCATATGGCATCCTCAGAGGTGGCCACTCCACTCGGGTTGATGCATATGAGACCGCTTCAGCACTGGCTCCAGACTCGAGTCCCGAGATGGGCATGGCACCGCAGAACACATTGCGTGGCCATCACGCCAGTCTGTCACCGCCTCTTCAGCCCTTGGACCGACCTCACATTTCTATGGGCAGGCGCTCCCCTAGAGCAGGTCTCCAGGTGCATCATGGTTATGACAGATGCCTCCAAAATGGGCTGGGGCGCTGTAAGCAACGGGCACGCAGCCGCCGGCTCCTGGACGAGCCTCGAGTTGTTGGCAATTCTGCTCGCCCTGCGGAGGTTTCACCCGTTGATCCAGGGCAAGCATGTGTTAGTTCGGACAGACAACACGGCAACGGTGGCATACATCAACCGTCAAGGCGGTTTATGCTCCAGTTGTATGTCACAACTTGCCCGCCGTCTCCTCCTCTGGAGTCAGCAGCACCTCAAGTCGCTGCGAGCCACTCACATCCCCGGCGACCTCAAAACTGCAGCGGACACACTGTCACAACAGGTTACCCTCAGGGGAGAGTGGAAACACCACCCTCAGGTGGTCTACCTGATTTGGAGTCGATTCGGGAAGGCACAGGTAGACATGTTCGCTTCCCAAGAATCCTCCCACTGCCCGCTCTGGTACACCCTGACCGAGGCACCTCTCGGTATAGACGCGCTGGCACACAGCTGGTCCCTGGACTACGTAAATATGCATTTCCCCCAGTGAGCCTACTTTCACAGACCCTGTGCAAGGTCAGGGAGGATGAGGAGCAGGTCATCCTGGTAGCACCCTACTGGCCCACCCAGACGTGGTTCTCGGACCTCATGTTCCTCGCGACAGCCCCTCTGCCCCAGTCACCATGTTTGTAGAAACTCCTCTCCCGTAGGGTTGGACCTACCATGGGACTTCTCCACATGACATACTTCCGACAAAGCTCGGCAAGACCATGTGACGTATTTCCACTCAAAATACCCCCCCCCCCCAGGCGGGGTGTGGTCTCTGCGGTGTCTTCCCCTTGGGAGTGACACCCCCCCCCCACCCGACGTAGACCTGGTGGCCCCAGTCGGTTAACAAATTTCACTCCTTTTTTGGGGAGAGAAAAAAAGAGAGGATTAGAGGCCACGACTGGGCTAGACTGTCTCTATCTTTTGGGCAGTCGACTTGTCCCCGAAGGGCCGTTCGACACTTATAACAGCGTTGGGGGAGGTTATGTGTCGGCCTGGTGCGCTGGCTACGAGGCACACAGTGGTCTGCCCATCACACACCGCCAGTTCACGAAACACAGTTCAGCCAGTTGTGATATTTTGTATATGGTCCCCTAGTGTCACTACATCGACACAACTTCGAGTGAGTGACAGATAGGGAATGTCCTGGTTACTTGAATAATCCTGATGGAGGGAACGAGACGTTGTGTCCCTCCTGCCACAATGCTGGACTACACGCTGAAATGGCCGGGACCTTGTCTCGGCTCCTCAGCACAAAACCTGAATGAGTGGTTGCATACCAGCTCCTTTTATACCCGTATGTTCGGGGGAGTGGTATGCAAATACCACTCGCCAATTTTCTTTGGCCTTTTTTCAAAGAGTCACGACATCAACACAATGTCTCATTCCCTCCATCAGGGAACGGAGGTTACGCAAGTAACCAGGACATTTTCTTTAAAAATGGTTCATATATTACCAATTCTCCAAGGGTATGCAAACTTTTGAGCACAACTGTATATATATATATATATATATATATATATATATATATATATATATATATATATATATATATATTTATGTTAAGTAACCAGAATCATTAAGAGAAACTGGAATCAGAACCAGATTCTTTAAATTCCTAACGATCAGAATCAGAATGACCTTTATTGCCAAGTATGCTTACACATACAAGGAATTTGTCTTGGTGACAGAAGCTTCCAGTGCATAAACAATACGACAAGACAGATATAATAAAAAATAGAATAAAAATGAAAATAGAAATACACAATTGTGTACAGAAATACACAATAAGACAATAAGATGCAAACTTCAGGATCTTGACAGAGGGATCCTTGGCAATGCAGACTTTGGTGTACAGGGAGAATAGTAGTGGGGAGAGCACACATCCCTGGGGGACACCAGTGCTGTTCGTACAGGTGCTGGAAGTGAATTTCCCCAGTCTCACTAACTGCTGCCTATTTGTCAGAAAGCTGGTGATCCACTGACAGATAGAGGTGGGAACAGAGAGTTGGTTTAATTTAGTCCAGAGAATAGCTGGGATGATGGTGTTGAAAGCCGAACTGAAGTCCAAAAAAAAGATCCTTGCATATGTCCCTGGTCTGTCCAGATGTTTCAGGAAATGATGCAATCCCATGTTGACTGCATCATCCACAGACCTGTTTGCTCAATAAGAAAATTGAAGGGGATCCAGAAAGGGTCCAGTGATGTCCTTCAGGTGGGCCAAAACCAGTCTCTCAAATGACTTCATGACCACAGACATCAGAGCGACGGGTCTGTAGTCATTAAGTCCTGTGATTTTGGGTTTCTTTGGGACAGGGATGCTGTTCGTACAGGTGCTGGAAGTGAATTTCCCCAGTCTCACTAACTGCTGCCTATTTGTCAGAAAGCTGGTGATCCACTGACAGATAGAGGTGGGAACAGAGAGTTAGAGCTCACACACCCCCAAAACATCAGTGAGCCACCACCATGCTTCACAGTGGGTTTGGTATTCTTTTCACTATAGGCCTTGTTGACCCCTCTCTAAACTTTTCTGCTCCCCATGGCTCAGTATCTAGCCTGCTCAGTGCATCCACGTGAGAGCTAACAAACTCATTGTCTATTTATACACAGACACTAATTGCAATTTAAAAAGCCACAGGTGTGGGAAATTAACCTTTAATTGCCATTTAAACCTGCGTGTGTCACCTGGTGTGTCTGTAACAAGGCCAAACATTCAAGGGTATGTAAACTTTTGATCAGGGCCATTTGGGTTATTTCTGTTATCATTATGATTTAAAAAGGAGCCAAACAACTATGTGATAATAAATGGCTTCATATGATCACTACCCTTAAATTTACTGCAAGTTTTTTTGCATGATCAGTCATATTTTCAAAATCAATGCCAAAATTTCACAATTTCTGCCAGGGTATGCAAACTTTTGAGCACAACTGTGTATATATACATATATATATATATATTGAATCAAAATACACTCGTCGCACTGTGTGTTTTACGCTGTAGACTCAGTAAATGGCAGCGCTACTACTGAAATGCGCTGCTTAAAACACCGAAACACTCAGAATATTTTAGTACAGTGTTCCATCCGCATCTGCGGAAAATTGCCCGTAGGGAACCGTTAACGGAACCGAAAGTCACGAAGATCCTACAATTGCGATATTTTTTAAAGAATGGAATTCTCAGTACCCAACACTAATGATGATGTATCCTCATATTGATATTTTGAACACAGCATCCAGATCCAGTTTTGAAACCAGGATGTGATCGTGTTTACATAATCAAAGGGGTTTGGGTTGGGGGGTACAATTTATAAATATGCATTACTCTTGACTTTATTACAGCTTTACAGCTGTAAAAATTAACACAAATTTCTGAATTTCTTAAAAGGATAAAGTTCACCACCCAAAAAATTACATTTCTGTCATCATTTTCTCACCCTCTGTTACTGAACTATGAACTATTCCTGAACAGTGTAGGGTGTAATGCATTACTAAGTAATTAATTACTGTAAAATGGCATTATATTATTAGAAAGTCAGTTTACTTTATAGGTCATATCATATTTATTGTGACCACCTACAGGCAGGTGCAGTTCATTAGACCCTCTGTCTCATCTCGTCTGTAAGTGAAAGCTGGTCTCTTCACATAGGCCTTGATCCCTCAAGACTCATTACCTCCAACATCTTCCATCTCCTTCCCCCACCAGCTTTCCTCTCATACTCTTTCCGATGCTTATTTTATTTTATGCTCATTTTTTTACTTGACATCTTGACACTTGGCTCAATGGAATGAGGTGTGGAGAATGAGGTGTTGTTCGGAGTGTGAAAGACTTTCATTCCTCTCTCTCTTCCAAGCTTTTTCACTGACCAGTAAATGGCCTTCTTTTTTCCTTTCTCTCTAGTTCTCATGCCCCCTCCCCTATCACGTATGGATGTTTGTGATCCCTCTCTTTTTATCCCTCTTCTCCAGATGATTTGAGAAATTTCAGCTGGAAGATGTTGTTCAGCAACAATCAATCAAAAACAATGAAATGTCAGACTCTCACCCAGAAAACATTCAAACTGAGCATATAGACAGAAACACAGTATATGACATCACTCATTCATGTATGCAGTACACACCAATGTTGGGTGTAATGCGTTTCTAAGTAATTAATTACTGTGTTAAATTACTTTTTCATTGAAAAAAGTAAAGTAAGGGATTACTCTTAATTTAATTACAGTTAATTCTAATGCAATTGTGTTAAATAATGTATAGACTCTAGAACAATTCTGCATAAAACAATAGTGCATTTAAAATATATGTTTTCTAATTTAACGCTGCCCCTTAAATTCTTTGGCCAGTTCTTGAATCATTTATTTGATTTTACATGATTTATTTGAAAGAATTAAAAGAACAGTTTCATGTATATCCTTGTATTTTTCATCTGGTCGAGGTTGATAAGGGTTTCAGAAAGTAATTAGTAATAAGTAATGCAATTACTTTTCAGATGGAGTAATTAGTACAGTAATCTAATTACACTGTAGAACATGTAATTAGTAGTTAGTAATTAATTGCTTTTTTAGAGTAACTTACCCAACACTGGTACACACACAATGTCTTTTTTACAGGGAAGACAGTAATCCATCTACAATCTTCATTTTATGCTGTAATGGTCAAAAAATCCCACAAATGGGATTATTCAAAACCTAATTCACTCATCTCTTTATCTTTCCACAGTCTGTTTAATGACTGAAGTGGTCAGAGGACAGTTCTGTAACTTATGACATCTGAGGTTTAGAAATTGCACCACGTTACCTTTCACTCCACTAAATTACTGCATGTCTCTAGAAGCAGACAACTATGTGTTGTATTTCTCCACCCTGAGTGTCCTCATTTTAACAGAGGTTTTATTGAGATGCACTTATGCCATCAACTAGTCATCAACAATGGCTGCCAAGATAAATGCCTTTCCTCTATAATATAATTCAGAAACGTTTTGGTTGACAGCAGGGTGAAGCACTCAGTGTAGGGCTTACCAAACTCTGTACTACAGTCACAACTGAACCGTAAAACAACAGATTGTACATGATTATGTTGGCGCCGCAGATGGCTGCTTTGGTGTGGAGTTCTCTAGCATTTTTGTTACTTTTGTTTGTTTGTCATGGTTTTTGTCACTCTTCCCTGATCAGTTTCACCAGGGATGAAGTGCTGAATATTCGGCAGTGCATACCTGATAAATTTTTGCCTGTGTTTCATTATTCAGACATTTTATTAGACATCTTAGTTGGAGACATACTGGTGCTCTACAAGCGATCCAAAAGACACACGCGAGGGAAACGAGCCGGCATGTTTGTGAAGCTTCGTCAACGCGGCTTTAGAACTCCGCTGCCGGGTATTCATCTGGAAAATGTCCACTCCCTCACCAACAAAATGGACGAACTGCTTCTGCTCACTCAAACAAATAAGGACATTTCTAACTCCACTGCTCTGTGTTTCATGGAAACCTGGCTGAATGAAGCCAACCCGGACAGCGAGTTACATCTGCCGGGCTTTCAGCTGTTCACAGTGGAGATATTGGGGGAAAAGAGAAGTGGTGGAACATGTTTTACATCAACGAAATTTGGTGTACAGATGTAACAGCATTGAAGAAGATGTGCTGTCCTAATTTAGAGGCACTCTTCATCAACTGTAAGCCTTTCTACTCACTGTGGGAGTTTTCCTCATTCATTCTGGTGAGTGTTTATTTTCCTCCACAAGCATGCATGAACGCAGCGTTGCAACAGCAGGCTGATCACATTGCAGACACAGAGCAACAACACCTGGACTCTCTTATCATTATTCTGGGAGATTTTAAAAAGCTAA
Source organism: Myxocyprinus asiaticus (assembly GCF_019703515.2). Taxonomy (NCBI): domain Eukaryota; kingdom Metazoa; phylum Chordata; class Actinopteri; order Cypriniformes; family Catostomidae; genus Myxocyprinus; species Myxocyprinus asiaticus. Next base: position 39,944,267 of record NC_059347.1, on the reverse strand, counting down.
CCTCACCTGTGAACTGCCAAAATACAAATAATACATCACATGCCCCACCAGAGAAAGAAATATATTGGACAACTGCTACACCACTATAAAGGATGCATATCACTCTGTCAGCTTTAGGACTCTCTGATCACTGTCTGGTTCATCATCTCCCGACCTTCAAGCAGAAACTAATATCAGCTAAGCCTGTAGTAAGGTCTGTAAAGAGATGGGCCAATGAAGCAGAGCTGGAACTACAAGCCTGCTTTGACTGCACTGATTGGAGTGTTTTTGAGGCTGCAGCCACAGACCTGGATGAGCTCCCAGATACTGTAACATCATATATCAGTTTCTGTGAGGATATGTGCATCCCTACTAGGACATTTTTTTCATTCAATAATGATAAACCATGGTTTACAGGAAAACTTGCTCACAGCTTCATCATGCCAAAGAGGATGCTCACAGAAGTGGGGATAAAACACTGTGCAACCAGGCCAGGAACACATTTACTAAGGAAATCAGTGTGTCTAAAAGAAGCTACTCTGAAAATCTGACAAAACAGTTTTCAGCCAACGATCCTGAATCTGTGTGGAAAGGCCTAAAAATCATCACCAAGTACAAGACACCTCGCTCTGTAGAGAGTCAACTAATGTCTGATGAACTGAATATGTTTTACTGCAAGTTTGAAAAGCTCAGTCTCACACCCCTCCCCCGCTCTGATCTTCAATTCACACACACACCAACACCTCCTGGAACCCCCCTCCTCCCGCCTCCTACTACTCAGTCTGCACTTATGATCTGTGAGGAGGATGTGTGCCGGGTCTTTCGGAAACAAAAGACTAGGAAAGCTTCAGGCCCAGAAGGTGTTTCACCTGCCTGTCTGAAAGTCTACGCTGACCATCTGGCTCCCATCTTCACACAGATTGTCAATAGATCACTGGAGCAGTGTGAAGTTCCCTGCTGCTTCAAACGCTCCACCATTATTCCGGTCCCCCCAAAAAAAAAAACAAAATCACAAGACTTAATGACTACAGACCTGTCGCTCTCACATCTGTGGTCAGGAAGTCGTCTGAGAGACTGGTTTTGGCCTACCTGAAGGACATCACAGGATCACCTTCAGTTTACTTACCGAGCGAACAGGTCTGTGGATGATACTGTCAATATGGGAATATATCCTGCAACACCTTGATACTTGGGACTTATGCAAAGATCATATTTGTGGACTTCAGTTCAGCCTTCAATATCATCATGCCTGATCCTCTCTCAACCAAACTGACCCAGCTCTCTATGCCCACCCCAATCTGTCGATGGATCACCAGCTTCCTGACAGATAGGCAGCAGCTAGTGAGACTGGGGAAACTAACATCCGGGACCCTCACTATCCTCTCTGTACACAAATGACTGCACTGCAAAAGACCCCACTGTCAAGCTCCTGAAATTTGCAGACGGCACCACGGTCATCGGCCTCATCTGCGATGGTGATGGGTCTGCATACAGATGGGAGGTTGATCAGCTGGCTGTCTAGTGAGGTCACAACATCCTTGAGCTGAACACACTCAAAACAGTGGAGATGATAGTGGACTTCAGGAGAAATCCCCCCACACTGGAAAATCTGGGTCTAAAGTAGAGCTTATTTTTGGATTATTGGCACAGCTCAGATTTCCCAAATCAAATATAAATCTTGACTTGATTAAGAAATAATGAAAAGAAGAAAAAAAAAATCATAGATCTGTGTAAAGTAGACACTGAACACCTTAATTCCTGTTTATCTGCTTCAAACAATAGAAGACT